>NW_008709815.1:1169525-1528048 GCF_000327385.1 Lottia gigantea | reverse complement strand
TTTATTTTATTTCTTGAACATGAAAATTCACTGAATTTTAGATTTTACTTGGTTTATATAAAATTTGAGAAGAATTAAGGAATAGATTTTCACCAGTCACTTCACAGTGGATTTGTTTTTTTTTTCTGAAATCGACATATTTTGTTTATTATAAATGAAGATTACTAAAATATGTCATTAAAAAGGAAATATTTTTAGAAATTGACACATTTTGTTTATTATATATGAAGATTACTAAAATATGTCATGTGTTGTAAGTAAGAATGAAATGATATTGAAATAAATATTTCTAAAATTGACATATTTTTGTTTATCATAAATGAAGATTACTAGATGTCATGTAAATCCTTCAAAATGAAATAATATTTCTATAAATTGAAAATATTCTGTATGAATTAATTCTTATATTGTTATATTTTGATTATTATAACTGAAGATTACTTCAAAATGAAATAATATTTCTAGAAAATGAAAATATTCTAATAAATAATTCTGAAAATATTTTCGTTTTTTATCTTGATGTCACTATAAACTTTACGATACTGTAGTTAAGTAAGAAATAAACAAAGAGCTGTGCTAGTTTCCAGAAACATTTTTACCTTCTTTAAGTGTCTGGCATCGCCTTCCTTTAACCGCAGTGTGTTCTTGTTTTTATTGATGACTTGATCAAATTTTTAATTCTTTTAACTTTTGATATTTTTCAAATTTCACAAATCAATCCTATATACAACAAAAATTGATTCAGTGGTTTTGTTATTTCTTTTGGCAAGAGTTGAACTTTTCCATGTATATTTTTTGATAATCGATATTAGAAATATTTTGGACTCAAATTTACTTGGTTAATTCTAAATCGCACTTTGATGGTTTCAATCAACTACAATAATTGAATCTGTGGTCGAATTGAACCATTTTGTTTTTAGATTTAGGACGATATTTATGTAAAAAATAGACCATCCTTTATACAAAAATTGATTCTGTGGTTCATTTTTTTTGGAAAGAGTTGAATTGTCCCAAACCCTTGATATAGTTAGGACATCTCAGTCTCCCAACTTTTCCATGTAAATTTTTTGATAATCGATATTAGAAAGAGAATGATTTTGAACTCAAATTTACTTGATTAATTCTAAATTGCACTTTGATGGTTTCAATCGACTGCAATAATTGAATCTGTGGTCGAATTGAACCATTTTTTTTGTAGATTTATGACGATATTTGTGTAAAAAAACCATGACATTGTAACGATCTAGAATGGTTACATTTTTTTTTAATTTTTAGAGTATATTTATCAATATTAAAGTTCTGTGGTCTGTAAAATCTAGGAATTTATTACAGGAATAATTTTCTGTTTATCTGCATAAACCAACATAAACTAATCCTAACTCTACACCTAACCCTAACCCAAACACACTTACACATAGATTCCTAAATTTTATAGACCATAGAATATCAAAAAGTTAAAATTTTCACGTTAGTAACTAGGTAACCAATCCAGATTGTTCAAAGTTTTGGAATTTTTTAGATTTTATTTTTTCTTAAATTCATCTACATTACCAAATTTTCGATCCGTTTCAAGTTTGGAATTACTCTCAATCAAATTAAGTAAAATGAAAAAAAAAAATGAACCCAACCATATTTCTGAATATATTTTCGTATCTAAAAATCTCAATTCTGAAAATTTTGGGAACCTTATAGAACTGATTTTAAAAATTTCATTTTTAACATCGTTTTTCACGAAACATACCCGCTAGTGAAGCTGTTTTGATTGAATCAATACCTTATGAAATCAAAATTGTTGAATAACCACAAAAAAACGATGCCAAATTGATAAGAGTGAACACACCTGCCTTACTATATAGACACCCACCTGACATGTAGTGGGTATTGATTGTATATTTGGTAAATAATTAACACTTGTTTTGTTATATATTTGTAGATAAGAGACCAGAAGAAAATGACAGAAAGATTAAACTGAAATTGATGATGTTCAATCAAATACGAAAGGAAAAATCATCTCATTAGTTGCTTCGAATGAAGATAAATATATTATGGACATTATTATTGTGTATATTTTAGAATTAAAAAAATATGAAATTTGTTGTTTTTATTCAAAAATAAATGAAATTTCTGCTTTCTTTATAAAGAAATTTCATATATCAGTAGGGAAACTTATTGAAATTATTCCATTTGCATACACTCGATACACATACATAAGGTCATTTTTCACAATTTGAATCGTGGCTCACCAACAAAACCCCCAAAATACAAACTAATGCCTCTTCACACTCATATTAACATTCCAATGGGAAATGATAATGCCAATGGCCTACATGCCCTTTCATTTCAGCAAGAGTTCAGAAGAACATTTCAATGAAATTTTCATAATCAAATCTATAAGATACCCGGATTTTTTCACTTTGGGAGAAGTAAACATACTCTTATCCCACAGACACGTTGTCATATCGAAAGCTTTACAACGTACCCCAAAATTGGCACATATACTAAAGCCTAATCTGCTAATATCATGAACAGATCATATAAACCATTGAGATCCAGCATTATCTATTACTAATATTCTACATGACAATTACCCTGGTACTACCATAAGTACCTAACCTCGGTACACTCAGGACCCAGTTATATATCCTGATGAAGCCAGTCCAGTGGCCTTGTAACAATAATAGCTTGGTAAAACTCGTGGTTTATCAAGAAAAACTTTGTAATACCACTTAAACAATAACCTGGTACAAGCAATGACCCAGTAACAGTAGCCTTTATCTAAAAGATCCAAGTAATAATACTCTGTTCTACTTGTTAGCCAATACCCAGTTACTGCTAGCACCCCATAAAAGAGTGGCCCAATAGCACCAACTTGGTAGTGGCAAAGATCTTGTATGGTGCAGAAAGGTAGCAAGTAAAACTATTTATTTTAATGCAAGATCATCAAAAAATTTTTAGAGGTGAATTTAATTGGGCTTTTAATACGTGTGGGTACGTCGCAAAAATGGAAGAAAGGCGACATTAAGCAGCACCGCACCAGCTGCCTTTCCGTACCTATATATAGTCCACCGGGAGTCCTATTAGATGCAATTGGATTTCACGGGGGTGACCATAATTCTTTAAGACTTTTGATCTGAAACTGAAGGCAAAATGGACACAAAACCAATTCAGAGGTGTCGTTAACGAGGCGGGATGTAAAATGCCAAGATTATTATCTAATCTTAAACTGCTAATATAACACCCTCACACTCTGTTTATTGTATCCTGCTTCAAAATGGGCCAAATGAAGATGTGGAAGGTGATATACAATAATTTAGTCTAGATATAGATCGAATACGAAGTAATGCCTATGAGAGCAATATTTCTACATAATACTGTTACAGAATTAACACAGTATACACAAGATGGTGGGGTTGAATTAAAAAAAATGTGTACTTCGCCTTTTATCACTTTAAATTCAAAATTCTCCCCAAATTTATTTCCGCAGGGTATGGAAGAGTAGCTTTCAAAGCATTTGATGCAGGGGTTGTTACAGAGTATTGCCAAGGCATAATTTACAGTATCTGTAACATCTTGGTCTGCTGTTGTAGAAATATACCTCGTTCCAACATGGGGTTGTGTCCCTTAGTATGTAATCTGTTTAAATCTCGTCACATAAAAATTTACTACCTCCTGAAGGGTTAATACTGACAACGTCATGCCTTGTGACATGAGGAAATTTTGCCAGGATACTAAAGCTTCATAATTTGTATTTTGGGCCGTCGATTGAGCTTTACACCTCGATTTATTGTCTACGGACGAGTAGACGTATGTTCCATATCAGCATATCCGACATGTATCACATACATTGGTATTCGGGTTGAACGGTCGGAAGGTACCATCTCGGCAAAATCTAGGACCCACGGGTTATCGACTAAATGTCTTACTCATAGATTTGCATTTAAAACTTATGTGCTCATGATTTTCCAGATCTGATTAAGTAGGCCTACAGTATCATTTTGTATGTTCGGTTTCTTAATAATTTTGGGGTAATGTCTAGTCGTTCGGCTGTAACAATGAATCCAGACCGATGTGCTCGAAGCTTTGTATGTTAGAGATTCCTAGATAGTTTTAAAACTGATCACAACAGGAACATAGCAGTAAGACAATAATGTCCATTCCAACATTAGGAACTCTATAGGGAACATGCGTAGGTGGACTATTGTCTGATTCAATGGCACTCAGGGGTATACAAAAGTTTAATTATGTGCAATTAAAGACAAGACACTATGTCCAGACTTTATATCAGAGACAATAGTAAGCCACGTAATCAAAACGCCTAACACTTTGATTCTGAAATGTCAGACTATAATGCTAATAGTTTTATTATTTACATATTATTGTCAACAATAAGGTAAGTTATTTAGATTGGACTATAGTTGGGCTTGACGTAAGGACACTGGCAATGATGACGTAACGTCTTGTCGGGTTTGGTTAAGTATTGGTGACCGAATTCATTTGTATGAATACTACCAGTAAGATATTTGCTGGGAACTTCAGTTAAGAACCATGTAGCTGATGGATGTTCCCAGTAATTGTCATCAAAACCATTAGCAGTATAGTCGCTGAGATAGTAGATTCCTCGGCATTTTATCTGTTCGATGCACATGTACCCCATATGGCAGTCATCACGCATTGAACAATATCGTTCTGTTGAGATCACCATGCCTCGGTTTGTTGAACAAGGAAAGCGCATAGATATGTACATAGATCTCACCAATATCTCTCGCAAATGCCTTGAAATGGCTTTTTTGGAAAACGATCGCTACAGCAGTGTGACATTTTAATTTTGTTGTTGTAACCAGATCGACATTAGATTAGAAAGTGGTATGAAGGTGACATTAAAGAGACTTTAATTAATGCACTTTAGTAAATATCCATGAATAAAATGACATACTTACCCATAATAATTGAACCCGTGAGACTTTCGTCTCATCCAGGATTCATATTATAAGTCTAACAAAATTCAGAAGTCAATCATTCATTGTCATGTGTGGGTGTTTTTTCAAATCAAATTCTGCTGAATATAAACCTATTTTACCTAATATTTTCATCCCTAGTCTAAGCATGTTATTTCATACAGAGACATGTGGGGATTTTAGACTCGTAGTTAAAAAATATAGTGCACGTAAGATGAACTGGTTAGATGGTGCAGTCTCTGAAGAGTAAAGAGGGCTCAGATTAAAATACTGCTTAAATACTGGATACTGCTTAAAATACCATTCAATTGGATAGTTGCAGATTTTAACGCTCATGTTTTGACCAGACCCAATTTTGCAATAAAACCGCGGAACGCTTCCACTGAATCTAGCGATTGGTCAAGATTTTGTCGGAGAACAATGTGTTGAGAAGGTCTCAGATTTTGCCGTTTGTCTCAAGAAAAGACTAGTCGTCATTTGAGCTAAAAAAAAAATTCCTGTTTCTGAGACAAAGGTACAATTGGTTAAAAGAACATGACCCAACAACTGCCTCTTTAAGAGAAGGTTAGAATCTATTTTTGATCAATTCTCGGTTTTATATGTAAATTCGTTCATTCCAACAAAGTAACTGCTCCTCAAATTATAAGATATTTAAACTATTTGGAAAGGATTTAGTTCAAGACACATTCCATCCGCCCACACAGGCTTCAAATGTACCCCAGAGCATTGATTAAACATTAAAGACTTCCCTGATCTGGAGGCAATGATAGTCTTGGGGCATTTTATCGTAATTGTAGCCTCTTTGTGCCAATTATAACGTTAACTCATACATGAAGAAATGAGCGGGGAAATGATGAAATAGTCATCAACTGACCACCCTCAGCAGGTGGAAGCACTAATGACTAGACGTACAATTAACTCTCAATTTCTCCCCAATGGACACCAATTTCCATAACAAAACTTGCGTATTACCCAATTCGTTTAGACAGTGATAAATGAAAGGTCTTCCGATGTGTTTGCCTAATTTTAATCGTTGATAAAAGAAAAGGATCATTGTGTCAACTAATGTAAACGAATAATTTTTTTCTATTCAACATCGACTTGATACTATTAAGATGAAAACAATTTAAATGTCATCGGAATTATCCTTATTGTTGCCTTCATTGTGTGTCTAGATAGATAAGCCTAGCTAATGTCAAGCATGCGATCTCAACTTCTAATGCCTCTGTTTTAAATCTGATTTCTCTTTAAGGAAATGTCAAGCACAATCCTCTTATTCTACAGATGGTTTCCAAATTTTCATAGATAAGATTCCTGATGTGCCTAATCTCCATGAAGAGAATATTTCCTTTTTGAGAAACATGGCAATAAACTAAAATACTTTTGATAGGGCTAATGAGTGGAGGCATTGTCTAAAAATAGTTTGAAGGACACCAAGACTAGCACACTAATATTTAGGGGCCCCTGGTTAAATGTTCCAATTGAACGACGAGACGCCTTTTACATGTCAGCCCATCAATCCAACCTTAAGTAAGATTAGAACACATTTTAACAAATTTACCATAACCAGCCCTTTAGATTGGTTTTCATGTTCTGTATATTAGATCAGATTTCATGTCCAGTCTATTAGATCAGATTTCATGTCTAATCTATTAGATCAGATTTCATGTCTAATCTATTAGATAAGATTTCATGTCCAGTCTATTATCTAATCTTGTTTCTTAGATCTGATTTCTTATCTCAGATTTCGTGTCTAGTCTATTTGATCAGATTTTATGTCTAGTTTGTAAGATCGGGTGTTGTGGCCAGTCTATTAGATCAGATTCCATGTCCAGTCTATTAGATCAGATTCCATGTCCAGTCTATTAGATCAGATTCCATGTCCAGTCTATTAGATCAAATTCCATGTCCAGTCCATTAGATCAGATTTCATGTCCAGTCCATTAGATCAGATTTCATGTCTAGTCTAGTAAATCAGATTTCATATCTTGTCTTCCGCATGTGGAAAGTTCATTAGCTACTACCAATGTTTCGACAATGTGTTGTTTTGGATTTTAGGTTTTACTTTTCGGTTCGGATCGTTAGTACTTAGTTTATTCATTACTGGTATTTTAGTATAAAAAAAACCCCCTAAAATTTGGAGATTTACATCCCATCACTATGAGATAGCATATTAGCCTGCTGTAGCTTATATTGCTTTCCATATTATTAGGGTATGGACAATCTACGCATATTTGTATTTGTAATAAGTAATGCAAACGAGCATTATGCAACATTATACCCTATGACATTTGCATAAAACGTAAAACATATTTCCGGAGTACATGCTATTATAAAAACATGAGTCGCTATATAAGATAACAAGTTACGATCGTCATCAATAAATAAAATTGTATTCTCGGCTGGAGATCTTCTAAAATTAGATTTCTAACTTTTAAGATATTATGGCGGTAAATTGAAAATGTAGTAGGTGTTCGAACGTTTGAAATCAAATATCCGCCGTGATTAAGTACTGAGGTTAAGCTATCGTTGACTTCCACTTGTCATAAGTAAAGAAATAAGAGCTATTTTCATCTGGTAAATCGATGTTCGCGCCAGTCAATGAAATTTTACTGACTGATCTTCTACTTTATCATACACGCTTTACTGGTTAGTATCAATCGTCTACTTGTGTCCAAATGTATTTTTACCAATCGCCACCAATCACAATCCATTTATTGGTAGACCTCTGCAAGTTGTGACGTAGTTGTTACATTGACGTTTCCGAAGATTTATTGCCCCTAAATTTGGTAACACAATTGTTTTACAAATGTACATTGCTATTTTCAGACAGTTTAGTATCAACAGAACTCTAAAATTATCAAAAGCATGTTATTTTAGTGCTTGGAAAATTGATCAAATTGCATTCATGTTTATAGATATTTAATGCTTGTAAATTGATGTATATTTCTATCCATGTCTATGAACTTTCTCAGATACGCTTTTTACCTTCCAAAATTTTAACACGGTCGCGAATTGTCTTGTTACTGGCAAAGAAACTTCATTGTTCTAACGTATTCTCCTAAAAACCAAATTTGTGGAAGAAATCCATGTGCCCCATTGGAAATAGCCACCACATGCTTATTATTATAATTACACTGGATGCGGTGGCTTCCTGAGATTGAGTCGGATAGGCGAGTGTAGCAAGTATGGGCCACTGAATTGTCGGGAAGGTCTCACACGCAACAATTCGTTCCCTATTTAGAATGAGAGAAGCCAATCTTTGGCCTCAGAATATAAATATGTGGTTGCGTTGAATAGACTGACATTCTTTTGCGAATGTGGATGACTTAACCGCTGGCGATGTCATTACGAACGTGAATGGGCCCTGATATGTTCTGTACACTCGACCACGTTATAATTTGAGCGATCTGTTTGTACCAATATTGACTCGTCTATAGAAAAATGATATAATTTGTTCATTTCTCTTTCGGGCAATTTTCCAGTTGCTTTTATAGATCGCGTGGGAGGAAATTCATTTCTCTGATTTGAAAGCAGTAAATTTGATTAGAGTCGATGCCAAATTGAGTGCCGTAAATACACATACAACAATTAAGTGGCTAAATGAAGTGATCTTGTTGGTCGATTTGGCTATATCAATAATAATTTGTTTCATTCATAAATGTTATCGGACTTGATCCGTCCCAAGTCCCGAGGATCTATATACAAGGCACCAGACGTCGAGATATACATTTACCAATGACTCATACCTAATCCAATTAAATATATGACTAATATAACCGTATTTTAAGTCAGAATTATAAACACATTGGCAATGTTTGTCGAGTTATTTCTTCTTATAAAAACAATTTATTTTCTCTAAAAGGTTTATCATACTAGTGTAGGCATCCCTCGGGGGATCTAAGTCATCCGATATATTTATTTGTGGGAAGAATTCTATCAAAGAACTTGTAAGCTTTACACATTCAACATAGTTTGGTTGTTTTAAATTTCCTCATCACATTGAAATTGCCGTAATTCATTTTAGACTTTCATTTCGCTGAAGTACTTTGGTATAATCTGAAAAGTGCAATACATTGAATCTTTGGCGGATGCAGTACATAAAGCAGAAAGCGCCTATACTTGTGATGGAAAACTGACTTTTTGTTACCTTACCAAAAGTTTCAGGGCAGCTTAAATACACAATCATGTCTGCCTCATCGAATTGTAGGTCGCTATAAGGGTGGTATAAGCGTGTGGGACACAACACGCATCGTGTAATTGTCGCCATCGTCCCCGCTATTCGCCGAGCTACGGCGTTTGTTTTGGACATATCTGTTCTGGAACGCAATGGGATTGAGAAGTCGTCAGACAAGCGTTGTAACATCTCCTAAAATCGCAGTACACGCGTGACAAAGGCGCCGCAAAGACTTTAAAACGCAATATGGTCACATACCTCGCGGTATGAGGTCGACTGTTTTTAAGTTTATAATTTTTGAGGACTTTTTCTCTTGCTTGCCTCACGTTTGGCCGCGACCAAGTACATTTCATGTCGCTGTAAGATCACAAGTGGTCACAGTTCAATGTGGTGAGGCTATAATGGATTAAGATTTTGATGTTGGTTACCTTCTGATAAAAGCAACCAACCGTTAACAGTCATATAGACGTGGATGTGACAATAGATTATTGAAAAAAGCTTCATCGAATCAAAGCATAGGTATGGATCTGTGCGTTTCCAAGCGTTCTGACAGCGTTGTCGCCCGCAAAACCATTATATTTGACATACCTATTTTTATACCGCGGTCAGAAACGCGCTCCTTCCTTCACGAGATCAGTTCAAAGAAAAATATACTTGAACTTGTATGTGTATTACCTTTGAAGCTCAGCAACTTATAGACTCCTGATACTGGTCACGCGACCGGTTAACATATAAATGACGTGACAACACACGGAAGTAATTCTTCAATAGAATGATTTACAGACGTCCAACCAAACACAAAAAAGCTCAATTAATTGAAACAGCATACTGAACATTCAGGAAAAAGGTCATATCGTCCCCGTGACCAATTGCACCATAATCACGTCATGTCCAAAAGTAGTGCTATGGCAGATGCTGCCAACGAGGCAAGGCATCCTTTCTAAACCCTTTATGTGTATTGGAAACACTGTTTGCATCGATTTGCACCATTCCAATTATCGCCAAGGGCCTTATAAACATATTATATAAATGAAGCCATAAAACGCTTAGTTTTATTTGAAACTGATCCAAATTGATGCCAACAGTGCCCCCGATACACATAAAGTGTATTCAGCTATGCGAATGGCTTTGCAGAATGGAAATCGTGCGTCTGGTCCGGCTACAAATTAACCAGCAGAAAAAACAACGTTATAAATTTAAGACCGTTATGAGCATGAACATGAACCAAGCAGATTACAGATATTGCGATGTCATCAGTTCCACACCCACACAAGATGCATCTTGTCCGAAAGCAGAATAACAAGCAAAGAATATTTCGGGCAGCTGATAACAGAATGATTCACCATTCTTTCCAGACAGTGTGATATTGAGATGGTAAAAGCGAAGAAATATATTTGATGGTTGATGATTGTGGTCAATTGGTTTCACGGACATTTTATTTGATTTTATATGATTAATGCTTCATGTTCTTAATGACCGTTACTAAAAATAGTCATTGGTCAGTACACTGGTATCAAATAAATATATCGTTCTATTATTAAAGGAGGGTTTACTCTATTATCAACAACTTTCATTCTATTCCATGGCCTCTGTTGTTGACAATCTGTCCGAATTAACAACTTTTGAACAGTTTAAATGTCAATAATACTTTAAATGCTGGGCTGAAACGCAGCATTTTGTGGCAGTGGAATAACTCGCTAGCTCATTGATTAGGTGCCGTTAATCCGACTTTCAATACCTTCCACTAAATTACTACAAATGAATGGTGATAGGCAAAGAACAAATATGACAGTACCCAAACCGAATTGGCGTACAAAATACGTAAATCTGTCTGTTTTAGGGTTGGCGATATTCTTGTAGTTTATCATATCATTCATTTTTTCATTCATTCATCTATTATATTAGTAAGTGGTTGTCAGAAGTTTTGTGTTACTTTTCGACTGGAGATAAAATCCGGATTGAAAGAAAAAAACATACTGAAATAGAAGGCAATGAAAAAATCAATTGAATTCCACTTTTCTAATTATTTGTACCAGATAAGAAAGGGAGATAATTTGAAATAAGAAACGAGTTCTTTAGTCGGCCCGACATTAAAAATAGGGTTTATTTTTTATTGTCTCATCTCCCGACTCGGAATCTTCCTACGCAGTCCACCGGAATCGGTGTAATTTTCAGTAACAGATAGGAAATGGAGAATATTTGAAATTTGATGCGAGTATTTTGTTGGCCCTCGGCTTGGTGGACTTTCAAAAAAGTATATATTTTTCATTATCTTGTATTGAGTGATTGATTCGGGATCATCTCACATAGTCGACCGGAATCGCCGTATACGAGTCATTAAAATAGCAGAAAGGAAAGGGAGACAATTTGAAATAAGAGGCGAATACTTTAATTAACCCAAGGTCCATCATCTGACCTCCCCTGCGACAAAATCCTTTTCTGACTTATCCCACCGGAACTGTCGTATATATGCACGCCCAATTCTTATATTCACAAACGCAAACAGCTTTTGTAAGTATCAGTTTGATAGCGAAAGGGTCAAGGAATTCGACGAAGTTCGTAACTAGAACACCCAAGGCGTTATCCTCCCTTTAAATATTTGATGGCAAGTTTGATTTAAGTTATTATTAAGAGTAGACTATCAATATTTATATAATTTGACATGGTACGGTTTGACCGGCAATCTTGAGATACAAGCAAGGAACATGATGAACCTAAAGTTCAATTGGCCAAAAGGTCTAATGACACATCATCTAAATTTACCCTGATTTTGGCAATGAGTCAGATGTTATTTCGCAATAAGTTAAACCCATGGCTTCTTATACTTTTACACGCATTGGATGTATTTGTGGAACTAAATCCAATTCATACGCCTTCATCGATCTTTTCTGATCACATTAAATATGAACTGGACAGGGGAAGGAGGTGGCGTGATATGCAGATCTTGCCAGCATACAGCTGTTTCTATCCTTATTTCAGATTCACAGTCCAGTTGGATGTCAAATTAAAACACGAATAGTTTTCACGTTACAACCAATTGAAGGCGAAACGGATTTGAAATAAAGGTCTATAAGAAGGTTGGTTGTTATTTGAGTAGGCTTGAGTGGGTCGTGTAGGTTTATTTCCGCTATGTATTGAAATAAGTAGGTGATTTGATAGCGGCTTTCGAATTTCTAGATCTTTGGTCCTGTTACTTGGATAGACGGTTGTTATCTTGCTCTTCGAGTCTCTGAGATGGCGGCCCTTGTTTTCTGTGTGTGAGAAAATAATTCACTCTCCTTGCGTACTGGTTTAAAAGAGGGTCATCGAAGTGGAAAAGTTGGTGGGCATCTAAAATCTTTTCTCTCCAATTTTACTGGCAAATCCCTTCTCTAGATTTCTATATATGGAACAAAATTTTCATGGCAATTTTAAGGAGTGCTAACATAAGGGGTGTTAGTGATTTCATTGTGGGACCATGTAAGTCTGTAAGACTCTAATTTATGTTAGGATATGAGACATGAGAAGGGTTTGGGTATGGTTATGTTTGTATGTATTTTAGAAGTTTGTATGCGAAATCAAGATACGTGGAATGGAGCTTTCATGACTTAATGTGTTATTTTTCTGGTGCATCTTAATGGTGTTTTTACATTTCTATTAAGTCGTATGCCAACGGCTTTTATGAGCATAGAAAGCCATAGATACCGGGTCGCAAAAGTTCGTTCATACGGCGACAAGTTTGTAGTAAGTAACTGCAAATGATATAAACTTTTATAATATATTATATTGTTAGGCGATAATAAATTTCTGGTTTCTTAGCGGAAGTTTCCCACTTTACCCGTAACCCATGTCTAATTCATTTCAGAAACATTATTATACCATCTCGCAATATGGCAGCAGAAAATCTAAGTTGTCAATCATAGTTTATTTGAAAAATTTGAAAGTCACCCATGCCCCGTCCCGTCCTGTTCACCCGTTACAACTTTTTACTTGAAACCTCCTACACCGTTTCACCTTCTACGACGTGCCATTAATAGTATCTAAGAACTACTAATAGAATTAAACTTGTCAAAAGGTGGGATGAAAGTCGAGATAAACTGCCAAGATCACTTGATGCTTCTATCAGTTTATTTGATAACAACACAGGTATAAGCCACCACCGGAAATGTTCGACGTACTATATATAGAATTAATAATAAATGATTTACTAATGCATGAGACTAAATCGTAATCCAGAAAGTTTATCAGATTCCCGTGCATGTACTTTACGAATCGTTTTCTGAAGACAACAGATTTTTAGGTGCATTTTTCACCGTGGCATTTTCGATACATAATATGTAGAGGTAAATAATCTATATTACCTTTGTTAGCGATGCAGCCCAGATGAGAAATGGAAGAAGGCTCAGGGCAAATTTGATAGGGACCTTGTTTACCACAGGCTGATTAAATGTATATACCTTAGTTTGATAGTTGGAAATCGAAACAGTAGACCAATATTCTTCTACTGGCACGATTTCCTAATTTTACACCCAAGAGAATTGGCCATCCAGAAAGCAGATTAATAACTAAATTTTATGTGAATTTTTTATACAGGTATCTCGAGGTTTATCAGATCAGATTCTCAAGGGGATCATTCAGTAATATCAAGAATGTTTCATGCCTTTATCGACACTGACGGTGAGTTACATGACTTAACGCCTAGAGTCACGCGTAACGGCCACGTGGAAGCACCTTCCTTCCTTTACAACGCTCTTACGGCCACGACAACGCTCTTTCAAGTTAACGTACATAATTAATTTCTTTAAATTTAAAACCATATAATGCAAATATTTTCAACTTTCATTGATAAAAGGATTTATTGTTTGATATTGGAAACTTCTTTAAGGACAGCTGGGAATAAGTGATCTGGAAGGAAAACGCAGATGTCCAACAACATATCAAAATCAATGCGAGTATTCATAATACACCTAGACTAAGTCAAAAACTGTATGTATCACCTAAATGATTCTCGAAGATTTGATCTAAATATATTTTTATGAGAGATAGTTTAATCAATATGTTAAGACACTGAATCGGAGGTGCTGGTAAATGTCTTGTCGTTCGAATTGGGCAATAAACCAGGCCCGGTGTGTTACAGGCTGTACACGTTAAGATCAACTCGAAATCGAAATAGTATCCTAGCAAAATATACCTCGTCGTAAAAGCAGGACGTAAAACTCCATTTATTTTGGAGTTTGTCATCTCGCAATTCCTTTCGTATTGACGATTTAATAAATTTATCAGATAACCGTATAACTGATAAACTTATTATTTTTGCACTTTGCTATGCTGCAATGGAATGTAACATTTCAGCTTATCGATGCAGTGAACGTATGTTATCTTGCATCGCAAGTTATTTAAAGAGCATTCATAATACAGCAGCCTTGGACTAAAAATACGTCAGACGGTTTCATTTGTTATTAGTTTATTGGATCAGATGCACTTTTTTCTTGTTATACATGCTAGTTTTCCCTGGAAGGTATATTTATTTCTGTACTATCTTGATATAGCCTGTAACAAATTGTCCTAAATGTGGAAAATTGAATTTACCCCCATTCCCACGCACAGATAAGTGCTTATTATAGAGAATATGGTTTGTCTGTAAAAGTATTAGGAGTCGAGAGAAAGAAGAACCAAAATATCTATCTTATTGATCGCAGCGCTGGTAAGTGATTACATTTTAACAGGGGATGATCTTTAATTTCCTTCTAGTGCAATCGTATACTTGATCACACAGAATTCCTCAGACTTGGTATTGTTGTTGATATTAGCGTAGGAGGCGGTCAGAAATTGGCAAGGGACAGTTTGATCTGAAAGTCGTTCTGACTCATATTTAAGCGCTCCTTTGATAATTGATATTTTAAGTCCATTAGCTTAATAAAATTTCGATTTGTACGTGTGCGGGACCTCTGTCTTTTATTAGGATAATTGTTATTTTTTATAACGCCCATAAATACTTAAAGAAACGTTGTCTTAATTATAAAGCTACCCAAATTATCATGAAATAAGTTTTTTTTTAGTAAACTTGAAACATGTTATGCAAGAATTTTGCATACTTTTTTTCAAAGCCAATGGAAAGTCAGAAGTATTGTTTTTAATTTCCACTCAAATACAGACACGGGACTTTAAAAATACCGGACCTCATATACAGAAAACATAAAAGAGGAAAGATGACTTATTCAAGATCACCAGACATCCACATGCCGACCTTGATTAAAACCAAGGACGGTCACGACCACCATTAAACAAATTACGCCATGTAAAGATGCTAATGCTCTAACCGACTGTGTTACCCCTAAAACAATACTTATCAGCTTGAAGACTCGTTATTATGTAAATTTGTCTTTTTGATGACAAAAGTTCTGCAAAAGAACTGATCGACAATCGAATAAAAAAAACGAACCCGTCGATTGCAGCCTGTCCTACTTTAATGGTTCATAGACCAAATGATATTCAATTTGACAGCTCTACGTCCCGACGTGGTAGCCTACAGAAACCGGCAAATAACATATTCCGCCAATTCGACTCTAGAGACGGGTATTAAAATTACCAACATTTAACCATCATCTTGTTAATAGCATGTTATGGTAGTCGTCTTCATATTATATCGAATCAATAAAATTCCAATTCATTTCAATCGGTCCTCATTTTTCTTCCCAAAAGCACAATTAGATACTGCGTGGGCGGCTTAGGTCAGGCTCAGGGTAACTTTACACTTCTATACAATCTAAGTTTCAAGTTAGCGGCGCATGGTATTGACTTACACTACCACTCAATGTAAATCATTAGGTGTAATCTGACAAATATATGCGTGTATTTATGTTTTGTACACTATCGTCAAAAGAAAACCGATAATGAAGCAATCACTATTGCGGAAAAGAAAAGTTCTTTTGTAGTTATTGAAGATACTTCGTCAAGAAATCGTATTATCTGTGTGTGTGTGTGTGAACATAGCCTTAAGCATCGACTCGCGAGAAAATGATATACCTTCGACCGAGACTGAAAATACTTGCCAAATTTAAAAGACTTCGTGACATTTCAGCGAAGTGAGAAGTTGTTTCAAACGATACCCTCCCACGAATCGACAAGGAAATGAGATAGTTCTCAAATATAATAAATCAAATTTGTTCATAACTAACTATGTAATAAGTTCTATAAATAACATTTTGATCGTATTTGGACGTCAATTTCTCGATTTCTAGATATTTTTACAGTTCACGAACATTCATTTTATGACCAATCTTTTAAGATTTAAGGAACGCGTTGCTCTTCTGCAATTGTTATTGAGCAAACTCGGTATTATTGCACAAAATGGAATTCTAGATATCCCAGAGATAAACAGATTGAAATGGGAGTTTAACTTCCTGCTATTGATTGCATAATGGAGACGTCAACGCTATGCAGTGTGCAATGACAAAAAGAATTAGCATATTTTCATCAGTTGATGTTGCTCATACCAGTCCATTGATAGGTACTATCTTCCAAAGTACCATCCTTGACTCTGATGGGATCGAAAGAAATTCTCAATAATCAGCATCGATCCAAAAAAACCTACTACCAGTTAGTCACTTGAGCATAGATTTTCTAGATACCACTGTTTACAAAGGAGATTCCTTAGCATAAACGAATAAACTTGATATTAAGGTATTTTTTTAGGAAACTGATACTCCCCAAGTCTTGCACAAGAGATCATTTCACTCAAAGCATACCTTTCCTGGTATTATTATCTCACTGGTTTTACGATTTTATCGAATTGGAAAGTTGGTCTATCGTTTTCTGAGATGTTCAAATAGTTGCACTCCTTTTTTGTGGGTTTCATAAATGCTGAACGATCAAAGACTGGTTATTATTGAAACCGTAAGGCTCATTACCGTCTTCCGACGAATTTTTAGATTTCTTTTTATCGATGTGCATGTCTAGTGACTTGTGACGTTGAATATTTTCCTCATTATTCTAGTCCAGGGTTTCTCAACGACTTGCGACTTCCGCTTGCAAAGTGACTCACGACGAATTTTTAAAAGAAACTGGAAATAAGAGTCAAGTGAAAAATAGTGATACTCCATAATGAAATACTGAAGGTATTTTACTGTTAGATAGAATAAGCTGAACGGGAGAGTTTTTCAGTCTTAATAGACTAACAAAAACACGTTCAGCTCCATGTGTAAGGGGTGTCGACCCATTGCCCCCCACCATACCTGTTACGCATTAGTTACCCCAGGCATAAGAAGTGGCGCATTCACTAGTTTATTTGAGAAACTCTGTTCTGGTCTCTGTAAGATTTAAGGGCAGGATTAATACGAGAAAGGCCGATGTCAAGATTTTGAACCAATGACAAACGAGAAAACACGTTCTTACAAGATCGTATCCTGATACAAATCGTGTCTACGTCACACGCTTGTTCACATTCGACAATAAAATCTAAATCAAAATCTTCTTAATTGACATTACTTGTGTTTTAACAAACAATTCTATACTTCATTGAGCACAATTACTAAAAGTTTCCATGTTAACACCATATTTCTTCCCACACAGTAGTAAGCTTTAGCTAAATAGCAGGTTTCAAATAGTTTGCTCTACAATGACAAACACTCGGTAGCACAACAGAGGGCAGTTGCAATTGGGTTTTTGTTAATGCCATACGAAAAAAGTAATTTACGAATAATTTTACGAATACCGTCGATAAGTGAAGGTAATAACTAAAAAGCATCCTTCGAAAGATCGAACTCATTTCAAATTCACAAAGCATAATTTTCTTCAAATCTGATCAAAACTAAAGTTCCTGTTGAGTATCACTATAAGCCAATTTTGGAGTCTTTGAGTTACGTCTTGGGCAATAACTTGTCGATATACATAAGCGCAGTAAGCATCGAGAATATAATAATCTGTAGCCGTCATTGGTCTCAAAACAAAGAATAAAATAGTATGTAAACTAAAGAATGTAATTTTGTTAGACATGTTAAACATAGTGAAGGTAAACGCTGGCTAGATTTCACGATGTTAAAAATTTAATAATCAAGGGAGGCAATTCGTAACGAAAATTAATATTATGGATTGGTATTCAAGACAATTGATTGCTGAGGTGCATTAGAACAGATAGACCAGACAGAAAAAGCACCATGGACAGAACCATGTTCTGTACGTTTTTTTCGCTCGTTTGAGTTTGAACTTTTAAAAATTCGCATTCGATTTCTATTAATCGAAGTGTTAAATTGAGTTGTGTCCCTGCTATTACTTGTGCCATGGTACATAAACATTCTCGCCTTAATTAGTGATAATTATATGTGGCTTATAAGGCGAAATTAGGTTTATGTATTTTCTGTTCCTGATGAAGGAGTTATCGAAGATAAGCAACGCCATGGAGAACAAAATGGGGAATCTTGCCAGGTTGAATTAGAACATCTACGTCCTGTAGCTCAGGGATCTCGATTTAAGGACCGTGCGACTTCTTCCCGACCTGCATTGGAAACGTCAGGGTTCTATAATCCTGGACTAGTGATTTAATGGTTTAGCCGCACTGTTAGAGGAGAGAAAACAATATTATCCCTTTAATGACATAAAATGGCATAAATGAAATATGTGTTACTGGTGCATTATAAGAATGATGTGTAAATGTGAGAAAAGGCGTCGAGTTGGAAGGTGTGTTAGTTAGACTTTTAGGGGGTGACATATAAAAAGATTATTTATTCCTCCCACATGATTGATGTGTTTTTCTAGATGATGATGTTGCTACAATATTAAGGATAGTTTGATGGGCAGCCATAATCCGGTCCATCAACTTTTCTTGTCCTTTTTCTATGGTGGTGATATTAGAAGGATTATTGATAGACGTGGAAAAACTATTTTGTACATAATTTATAACCTTGTCCTAACAGTATCAAGGAATATGGTAAATACTATATAATAATTCATATTCGTAGAGGCTCATTTTTCATGGATCGAAGCCTGTACCTGAAAAAGAGAACACAATTAACGTCCCCATGTATTTGCTTTTCAGACAGTTTTAAGTTCAACGACTCAGGGTGTCGGCTTGTGCCATTTTTCACACCCACGAGAACGCGTCGCCTTTTTCCTCGCTTTCTCTACTTCTAGCCTTTACCTCTCCTTGTCTGCTCGCTTTTTTTCCTTTCCTTCTCGTCTTCCCACTTTCTTCAACTCCTTCTCCTCTTCGCCTATTTTTTTCCGCTACTTCTCGTCTTCTGTCGCCCTTTCACTTCCTTTTCGCATTTTCCTCTTCTTCCCGTCTGCTCGTTTTTTTCATTTCCTTCTCGTCTTCTCTCGCTCTTTCACTTCTTTCTCGTCTTCTCGCCTTTTCCCCTTCTTCCCGTCTGCTCGCCATTTTCCTTTCATTCTTGTCTTCTCGCTATCTTTGACTCTTTCTCCTAGTATTTTTCCACTCCTCGTCTGCTCGCCTTCCTTTTCTCTTTCTCTTCTTGCTTAACAGTGCAAAATCGGCGCAAACACTGCGGTCGTATGAACAAAAAGTGAACCATGCTAAACAATACTTAACCTATGCGTAAACAAGTAGTGTCATCGAGTGTCCCTTTTTTGGTCGTGCATTATGTATAAAGGGTTTAACTTTAGCATGTTCCTAAACGCTGCGATCCGTTGCGAAGCACTGAAACAACACATCTTGCTAATTATCTACGCGGCATTGTAGGACACAATCGTTCTAGTGTCGGTGTAGTTGGAATTTAGCCAACTTGAATATTATCAGGCTTTTTCACCATTTTATTGCATTTCTAATGCATTTTTATAATATAAAGGTAGGGTTATTCAGTTCAACTATCCAATAATTAAACTACGTAGACTGTTCTGAAAGCAGGGTCGTTAGGAACTTGGTGGGTAATTCTTAGTGCATATTCATAATATTGTATATAATCCTTTAAGCCCCAAAATATTGCGTCCCGATCCTAAACAAAGATATCGGATACTAAAATAGACTTGTATATACCAATTTGATGTATATAATATCTATTGATGTGCAAATAATGTATTCAGTTATAATCCCAGTGGCTTGAGAAACCAGACGTATGTCCGCAGTTTATTGTACCCTTTAATAGCAATTCATACTGCCTTCCGTTATGAATGAAAAATATGTATATAAATGGCACAGTGTACTCTGTGTAATCCGAAATACACTGAGATCGTAAAACAATGTCGGATTAGCGAGAGTGTCTGGGGAGAATCAAAGTTCCGAGATTTTTTATCATGTGCGACATGTTACTATTAATATGTTATATTTTTTTACTATGTATGTCAGTTCATTCGCATCTTCACAGTGGTCAAGGGAGCCGCGGTGGCTCAGTGAGTTAAACATTTGCTCGCTAACCTGAAGGTCCAGGGTTCAATCCCGGCATAGGTCGAGATGATACCTTCGGATTTTTCAACCCGGTTTCCCCCTGTCAGTGATGCAGGTAAGACATGGAAAAAGCGTCTAGTCGTTCGGAGGGGACAATAAACCGAGGCTCCGTGTGCCACATGGTGCAGAAAAGTAGGACGTATCACATTTTTTCCGTGATACAAAAAGGTGGCTATTGCATTCAAGGTATAAGACGAAGTTCGTAATAACTTGACATTAAGAAATTGGTTTAATCAATGCCCAAGGTATCTGTGTCATGAAAATTTAAACAGTGTTGTGATAGGTTTGTGGTCGTATCCATTTGTGCACCCTGCTGTTCTGCTCCAGTTTTGACTAATAAAGATAAAAAACACCATGCAATGTGCAATGGAATAAATTTTGTCAGGGCAGCGGCAATAGCCTGTATATTTCGTTTAGCGCTGTAGAATTGTAAGATGTGATTGGACACTGATCCCCAAGCTGCTGAGATTTCTTTGTAGCAAAATAGGTGAAATGAAATGGGTTTCCAGTACTCTTAGTAATAACGGTATGACGACTTCTAGCAACATTTGGGCTTGGGCATTTACTTCAGCAAATGAAGTGAGTGGTTTCCTGAAACGTACATGACCATTTATTAGATAGCTCTTCCAAATAAGTGCAGTACTCTACCCATTATACGTATCATCCATGTTTGTCCAGTCTACATCCAATTTAGGGACAGGTTCGCCATCCGTTTGACCAATCGTACCTTAGTTTCAGAAACGGGATTTTCTTTTAGCTAAGCTAATCAGTTATGGTGTTCACAGCTCATCGTCGAAATCTGAGCCTTCAAATCCATGTGTGTCCTGAATTATCGTTTTAAATATAAAAAGACGACTAGTCTTGTCTTGAGGATCCGCCATACATAAAAAAGACATAGGGTGTATAAAGAAATAGATAGAAAATTCCTAGTTGTAGATGCTTTTGAAGGAAATATGCGATTTTCGTACATTTCTAGTACTTCTAGAGACTATTTACATATATTAAAGACCCAATTCAACCCCCGAAAATGGCGAATCTGTCTCTTTAACCATATTAAATATATTCAAATAAAATACTGTGTATTGGTTTTACAAATTTATATTTTAACGATTAGCTTAAATATCATTGTATCATAAATAACAAATTGCCTTTATACAATTTGACGACAGAATTAGCGCTTCGTACAAATAACACATAAAGCGGAACGCAAATATTGTTAACCACAATAAAATAGTCCAAATGCTAATCTGTATCTGCTTCTTGTACAGTACCAAATAATATCATATCTTAAAGTTTCTAACCAGCGAACTTCACTACAATTGTTTTGGGGTCCAGTGAAATCACCATAACACGTCGGGTACTTGTCAAGGCACACGAAAGCTGATAAACACAGCACATCAATCGACCCGTAAACTGGACCCCACTGTTCTATATCTCCTTTCCGTGCATTTTTGTCTGATCCCATCACAGAAGCTAGCTGTACAATGACAACAGAACTACACAGCGAACTAAGAGGCAGAGATAGGTTTTTACGGAGGATCTAGGTAATGTTACTCATGTCGCCTGGTGAACGAACACAAGAATGGCGGCCACCTTATTTCTTTCTTATCAGTGTAAAAAACGAAAAATACCCATATATAATATAAATAACGTCATGTTAGCACACTAAACTGTGCCATGCACGTTCTTGTTGATTGCACCATCTGATGAGGGGTAATAATAATAATAATAATAATAATAAATTTAAACACAATGTTTAACTAGCACATAACAAAATCCTAAGTAACTTATCGTCCACGCCTTCTGGATTTCTGCTTCTTAGAACAGTCACAACCCACCGTAACATAATGTCGCACGAAGAACCACCGTTCTTCATATGTTGCGTTTAGTCCAATAGTGGGAATAGGGTTACACTGATCGGGGTCTCTCTTTAAAAGTTTAATGGCATATTTCTTTGGAATACAGTCATATAATCTATAAAAACACTTAGATGTTTGACATCGTCCAGTTTGAACATAAGTAGGGAAGAAACCAGTTTTCATTCTTTGCCAATCAGGCTTCATTTTGCACTCCCATGGCGGTGGTTTTTTAAACAAGTTTTTTCGAACTTTTGCACGGATTTTCTTTTTCAATTGTTTTCTGGCCTTTTTGTTCTTTCCACTGAGTAAAAGTTGAAGATGAAGATCAACATCACCTCCACGTTTGTCTTTATTTAATAATAACTGTTGGAGAGTATTATCATCGAGGTCATCGGCTATGTCCCGTTTTTTACGCATAAAATTATAAATTGGAGTATGTGTTGTCGAATCACCCGCTGGATGCGGATGTGCATCTCCTTCTGAGTAGTCTATAATATCACTTTCGCTCACCTCGTCATCGACAGTGTCAAAAAATTCACTGTCCTCGTCCTCATCCTCCTCAAAGTCACTTCCCTCAATATCACTGGCACTACGTTTCATAGAGTCGTCACTATGTGACATGTGACTACGATCAAATGATCCACCCATCCGACGTCTTAGTTCACTTTCTGATATGGGTTGACAGAATCTGCTTTTGAAATACACCGCAGATCCTTTCTCGGTATCTTCAACACGGGGGGAAGCAATACACGATCCGGCCAACATTATGAGGAGAAATACCACGTAGGCTATTTTTGTAATCCTATTCACCTAAAAAGAGAAAAAAGAATGAAAATTAAGATGATGATTTATAAGTTACATGTAATAACTATGAACAACGTGTATGGGTATAATCGCAAAAAAATCATTTCAAGGGGCGGAAAAACGTCCGTATCATTGACATAGTAGCTGAGAAATATTTTAACGTCTGATGATGACATATCTTTAATTGTCTGAATGGATTGAAGTGGGTCAATGAGATAACCTTGTTGAACGCCACCTTTTCCTGAACATAAATACGGTTTAAGACATTATTGTGGTCGTTTAAACATATGACAGACTTGGTTTATACACTAACTACGACGGAAATAAGAGAACAATGCGTCATTAATAAGATAAGTTCATTAAATGTAATTTACAGTCCCGAACATGCGGCTAAATTTAGAATGGAATGTTAATCTTCGTTGATAATTCATACATTGCTTATTATACAAATTACATGGTGGTGGTGTTTAACTGCCGAAATTAGGCCTCTCCTCTGTCAGAGTATTCGTTACTTTTTGTATTAGACATGTGGAGATTGGATTCGCCAATGGATCACCAATCACACTACTTATGTTCTTATTACTTTAAATTAAGCAGTATATTAAAGTAACGGCATTTCTGAACCTATGCCTTCGTGGATCCAAGTTTCCAATAGAAGACAGAGCCTTTTAAAATGTCATTCACATAACTTTGAATTTGAATGTCAATGTCAATATTCGTTTATTTAAAGTCGACAATTTCATAAATATATGTCCTTGAAACTTGTTTTTTTTTATTTTGAGTGTTTCCGGAAAGGTACATTTCAAGTACGGGCCAAATTTAGTCCCATATCAGTCTATGAAATGGATTCTCAGCGGATGAGTGGAATCGGGTGTCTCAATAGGTGGTGTATAAATGCTATTGTATGATAATAATCAACAAAAATGTAAAGGATACGCCAAAATAAAAAAACAGCAAAGTACAATCGAAGATATTTGAGAATTTCGATAACAAGTTAAAATATAATTCAGACATCAGTTTACCATTTTATTAAATGTAAAAATGTAATGAGAATGTAAATATTTACTAACCTGAACTGTAGTTGTTCTATTCTGGCCGACATACGGCCCTAAGAGGAAGGAGCGAGACAGTGCACCGAGACACGACAGACCAGAGTAGGATGTCATGACAGGACACAACTCTCCCATGAGATATTGCTGCGAACTGTCTTGCAAGGAACGCTAGTAAAATCCATTACAGTCTGTTGCAGATAAAGGCTTTCATTCTTAAATCTCACTCGAAATAATAAATGTCAAAAATAGAGTTTAACAAATTGTCCGAACACAGGAGACTTGTATCCGATATCTTCTAGTCTGTTTGATTGTAGAGGGTTCCGATTCAATCTGAAACGAGAAAAAAAAGAAAGAGAATAAATATAAAGCGTGGATAAAAGGTGTGGGAGGATGGTAACACTTGAAATTGACATGATATAGTTCATATACAGTTATCGTTAGATAAATTAATTGTAATCCTACTAATCGAGCTATTTGCCTATTGTACGATTTAATAGTCCATGTTATCAAGCCATTTCATTCAGCTGTAATATTACAAGTGGAGATCGACAAAGTAGTTCTGAACACTTTCAGAACATAAACTCGTTTAAGTGACTGTTACAATTCGGATTTCATTGGTCTGAATTGCCGATAACATAGAATTAGGCGTGCTATAAAAGTAGATTCGAATCTATGCCGATTCTACAAAATAGGAGAATTTCGAAACTCTGAAAACGACGAATCTATGCTGATTCTACAAAATAAGATAATTTCGAAACTCTCAAAACAACGAAATCTTTCAAAAAAATATCCAACTTGTCTCTCCTTTTTACGTTTTAACCGTAAGGTCATCCTAATTTAAAATATAATATATAGTCCTAATATAGGAAAAACCGATTAACACGAGTGACCATTCACGTCAATAAAAACTACATTTTCTTATAAGGAATCATATAAAAGACCAGTTAAGACAATTTCCATCGACTAAATACGAATTATACGGGAAGCTCATATTTAGAAATCATTCTATTTGACAATCAAATCTACGAATCTCCAATTTTCATATTTTTACATCGTCCAATTACACTGACGAAAAATACAATTCCAATACTTAAGTCCGAGTTACACTACAGAGTTAAAATTTAATACAGAATCAGAATGACTTTATAGACTGCAATAGATCATCAATCTCTTTTGAGTCTTCAGCTTCGAATCGTGCAATAGACGGAATCCATAGTGCGATTAATAGCTTTTCACAGCTAAAGAACACACAGACAAAAGTTTCCAAAAAAAGTAAGAAGACGTACATACAACATATTGGCGAAGGATTGGTAGCAGGTAATGAACTTTTCACACGAGGAAGTATATCTATCATAAGTGAGTAAGTATTTCATACTGAAAAGAGGTATCAGGTGTCTAGAAGTGTAATCATACCCTGTCTGGCGCCACTATTTGAGTTGTGTTCTCATAACTGTAGACTGTCAGATTAACAATACAAGTTTAAACAGACTTTTTAAAAGTATCATTATATTGAGAATAATCACAGAATCCTATTCTAGACCATATAAACTCCGTATATTGTGTGGTGATCTTATCATTCTCTCATACATGTCGACAGTATAATTAATAGCAATTTCGATTTTTAGCGACTTTCAACTTTAATTTAATTATTGACTTGAACTAGACACTCAATAACATGAGTTGAAGCCAGTGAGCAAGAACGCTTAAAGAGTGGTTACCCTTTAGAAATAAATCAAACTACACTACATTACAGTATCGCCAAGGTGCTCGCTGCTAAAAGTCTTAATTCAAAGTCGCACATTCAAACTCTACGTAGTTTTTCAATATATATATTTTTTTACTTTTAAAGGAAACTGCACTACTCAAGTCATGGAAATATTTTGCATGACACTACTATCATTGAAAATTGTTCCTGGGATGGTGTTTTGTGATTAAAATACAACGTTTCGGAAATAGGACCACTAAAGTCATTTGTTGTTAGAAACGGTCTATGCCTCCTTTAATGTACATGTATGACTAATTGCTTGACACATCGCTAGTGATTATTGCATAATAATATGCCAGAAAAAATGGTAATAGAAATAGTAATCCCATTGCATTATGTAACATAAATTAGTAATTGCTTAGTTCTCATACACATCATTATTACATATTGCATTATAATATGCCAGAAATTCTTACTAAATGGCAATAGCCCTTTAAGTGTAATAGGCGTGGCATCTTGAAATCAATGTTATTGACAAAGAATATTATTAATAGACAGCGAGAAGCTATATATATCCTCATCTGATAGTTCAGCGTATTGCTTTTTAACAATAAAAATATCTATTAAAGTTACAACTTTTTTCTCCTACTAGCACGTCTTCCCATACAATAAAACTATATTAAACACCTTACAATGACGCAAGAAGACCTTTTTTGCTGGTGAAGCGGATTTTAACGCCATCATATCTAAATCTATATCAAAATCTATATATCGATGCCTTCAATATTTGTTTTATCAGTTGAGAAAATACATGTATCGTCATAATATAGAAAAAGTATATGAAGTTTCAAACTTTTAGAATTGCATAACCATACATGGAATAAAGTAAGCCAAAATTAAATCGCATGTCCATTATCCTACACGCAATCTTCAAAACGTAAAGTATGAAATTCACTTTCTTTCCCAAACGGATAACTTTAATTTGAGTGAATAAGTTAAAAGATATAAAAATATTTACCTTCTATTAATGTAACAGTATTCCAATAAAAACTTAATAAGATCATAAACACACTTGTTCAAGTCCAGAAGTTTCACGTATATACAAATGTTGAATAATGGTTAGCTATTATAAGCTAAGTTACGATGTCCGTCGATCAATACAGTAGATTTACCAATAATCTCCGATCCTTTTCACATCTATCCATATACCCTACCAAACGTCATTATCCTGATAGGGCGTATCCAAACACACGGAATCCGAATTGATAGGTTCAGTAGGCGATTGACTATCAGGCTTGGGTGTCATTTCCCTAGCTCATTAACTGCCATGAACATTTAAATCAGTTCCGTAATGACAGGCACTTGATCTCGTTAATTAACTGATCACTTTAATGATTACTGATCAATTTAATTGCCTTAATTAATTAATATCGTTTCAAAGTTAATTTTAGACATAATTTTTCCTCGAATCAAAGTCCATACAATTTTAAAAAATTAATTTCATGTCCGCAATTTTTAAATATTGGCTATTAATAAAGTGTCAAAAACCTTGAAAACAAAACAACTTTTTCAACCTTTTGAATTGTTTTAGAAACTGTATTGAATTTTTAACAAACTTATCCAAATCTGTCTTAGTGAATGAATTGTTAGTTTCAAAAGTTTACACAGATTTAACTTGTATTGTTTTGAAATCGATATTAAGATTGTCTCGGCGAAATTTGTCTGGAGTTGCATTTAGAAACAATGAATCGTTTATAAATCCGTTTTACAAACACACTTAGGCACTGCACAAATACAATACATTGAAAAACATAACACTAAAATTACACAATAGTATATACAAACTTAATGTTACATACAAGAGATTGCGTTAAAAATTAACAGCTATGTTTGTTACTTTTAAGATCATATGATCTGTTAAGTCGTTTCAAGGTGCGAGGATCAGCTTGAAAAGAAAGATTTTAAGCCTCTTGCACTATAAGTTAATAACACTATGACCACTGTGTCTGTCTGATGAAAAAAATTCTTCTACTTACAAACACATTTACCAGACTCAGACGACCGTTTTATGTTAGTAAATATTGCATGATCAAAACACGAACAAGATTATGTTTTAACGAACAAGGTTAACTTCATCTGAAGTCATTTATCCCAGAATCCCTTTGATTTGATTAAAATGAATATTGAACATGATGCCTTAAAACAATATTACTTTGACAATTTAATGGGATTCACGAGACTAAAATTTGAGCATTTATGTTCAAAAACGTGACCAATGCTCCTTAAAGCCATGTTCTAGATTGACCCATTTTTAATCGATGTCATAGAATAATCTCGAGGATTCAACTTTACTATACTAAAAAGTGCTACGGCGATGGTATCTAAATTCAAGCATTAATGTTCTCAAACGTGACCAAAGCTCATTAATGCCATGTTCTGGATTGACCCATTTTTAATCGATGTCATAGAATAATCTCGAGAATTCAACTTTACTATACTAAACAGTGTTACGACGATTGTCAACTAACTAATTGGTATCCAAATTCGAGCATTAATGTTCTCGTACGTGGCCAATGCTCATTAATGCCATGTTCTGGATTGACCCATTTTTAATCGATGTCATAGAATAATCTCGAGAATTCAACTTTACTATACTAAACAGTGTTACGACGATTGTCAACTAACTAATTGGTATCCAAATTCGAGCATTAATGTTCTTAAATGTGACTAATGCTCTCTAATGCCTAATGCTCTCTAATGCCATGTACTGGATTGACCAATTCTTATCGATGTCATAGAATAATCTCGAGGACTCAACTTTCCTCTCATACTAAACTTTGCTACGGCGATGGTATCCAAATTCGAGCATTAATCTCGAGGATTCAAACTTTATTATTCTAAACAGCGTTACGACTGTCAACTAACTAATTGGTATCCAAATTCGAGCATTAATGTTCTTAAACGTGACCAATGCTCCATAATGCCATGTTCTTGATTAATCGATGTAATAGAATAATCTCGAGGATTCAAACCTTACTATACTAAACAGTGCTCTAGTGAACTAATTATCCAATTTCGAGCATTAATGTTCTTAAACGTGACCAATGCTCCATAATGTTATGTTCTGGATTTATCGATGTAATAGAATAATCTCGAGGATTCAAACCTTACTATACTAAACAGTGCTCTAGTGAACTAATTATCCAATTTCGAGCATTAATGTTCTTAAACGTGACCAATGCTCCATAATGTCATGTTCTGGATTTATCTATTCTTATTTGAAATCTTGCACTAAAGCAATGAATCTTCCTTTACTACACGACTAAACAGTGCTATGGCGGCTGTCAAATACATGGTATCCAATTTTGAGCATTAATGTTCTCAAACCTGACCAATGCTCCCTAATAAAATGCTATGGATTGATGGTTCATCGTTATCTCAATGGTCTGAATGTTGAGGCGGTAAAACATTCCGAATAACCAAATAGAGCTATTTTTATCAATGAGATTATTCTAATATGAAATATATGGAAAAGGAGACAATACTAAACTACTGATAATAATGTTATTCTATCTGCGTCAGAACTCTTTGGTGAGAGTCGTTGTAACAATACCATATTGTAATCTAATTGAAATTGCGAAAGCACAGGCCGAAAGTATAAACCATCTAATGAACGAATGGTATTTTGTACAATAAAAGGCAATAATGTAACGCATCCACCCTACTTTTGAAAACTTCAATACCAAAGTTCATTTAGTTTCTGAGCTAACATTAGGGGATATAAAATGCAGTTACCATTTATTGTATTTGTCAATGATAACAATTTTCCTTCTTATTACATGTATACAGATACCAGTATAAGTATTTGTTTGGAAATTTCAATAATTTCGCCTCACTGGAGCCCAGATGCTCTGCAAACATACCGGTCTTGAAATGATCATAATATATTAAATATAGCAATATATAAAGTTTGCGTTATGTTTATGACGTATTTATGTATTCAAAATGTAAGGTTTTCTTTTTAAAGTTAGAATGCAAATAATATGGTGTGCATAATGTACGGTTTATTGTCCCATCCGAATGACCAGGCACCTTTTGCATGTCGAAAAAGTTTTAAAACATCTAGTCTTTTGCCGTGAGCAAACCCCGAACCAATGCGACTCGTACTGCAATTCAACTCAGGCTGACAACGTACAAAGCCTCTTAAATTCAGACATCGTCTGCTACAAGTGAAAATAATCGGTAATTTTTTTTCAATATCTCTTAACGAGGATTTTCTATTGCTTACTCAATGCTAGATAACACAAGAACATTGAAAAATTGTCCAACATCCAACTTGAAAATAGTTTATTATACGGCCGACTTTAGTTCTTCATCTGTGATTTCTGTGCATGCGATCAAAATTAAGATACTTCACTTTATAACTTACAGCAAAAATCCGTTGCTATATTTCAAACAAAATGTTATCCTCCCCTATACAAAATGTGTATTCACCAGTAAAATTTGCTGGTATGTTTTCGTATCGGCTTGTTTCCAACACAGAGTAGTACCACTTCGTCAAAACAAAATAATTTTTGTATTACGAGTAACACGTGCCGTACAATATGTATTCGGCTATATGAAATAATCTGTATTATGTTAATAGATTGGAGTCACACCCTAACACTATTTTGATGTGAAAAGGGGTCTCTAAGCGGTTAGTACGTTTGGCCGAAACTTCTGTTTTCTGACCGTGCTCAAGAAAGATACGCGTCTTGTCTTTTGATGGAAAAATGAACAAAGATTCATGTAAAAAAATTGAATAAATTAAGCCAAGTTAGTACTAACGATCCGAAATAGAGAACAAATTCCCGAAATTCAAAATATCATATTAGCGAAACATTGGTATCAGCTAGTGGTAGTTGATTTGCAAAAGATCATTAGTTTCAGTGCTGTTGCAGATACCATCATCAGTTCATTGAAGTTCGTAGGGATGAATTAGAGTTCTACGTCAACAATTCACCATATACATTGTAATGTACAATGAGAAATCTTAGCTATCTGCACTAGTGAATAGAGAGTAAGAAGAAGTTGATTTTCTTAGTTGCTCAACACACAGGAAAAAGCAGAGTAAGCTACGGCAACACATATTTATTACACATTCAGGTAAAAACAAAAACACAGTCAAATGCTGTGTGACAAAAAGATGACCAAAATCGTATGATAGAGCTAACCGACAAACAGGGTCTCATAGGCAAGTCTAACCAAACGTGTTTTAGGGCAGTCTCGTACCTGGTCACTATATCATAATCCTATCCATTCTTCACCCAAGTTTACTATCATAATAGGTTAAATGACGGATTTTCCCCTCGGGTTGAACCGTACTAGAAAAGCTTAGGGGCGAATTGTCCCTGATTTTTAAAGGAGGCGAGTCTGTATTTAAGTCTTATTGTAAAGCAATATGACCAAGTCTATCATCGCTAATTTCTTCAATACGTTAAGGCTTAGTTTAATATCCAGTCTCAAACATTTTCTTTTCAGGCTAGGTAAATCGTTTTTTTTACGTCATACTATAAACTTGAAATGTACTACCTATAAGCTACGCCATAGTATGAATTTGAAATGCACGATTTATAAGCAACGTCATACCATGAATTTGAAATGCACAATTTATTTGTGGCGTCATACTATGAATTTGAAATGCTCGATTTATATGCGACGTCATACCATGAATTTGAAAGGCACGATTTATATGCGACGTCATACTATGAATTTGAAATGCACGATTTATATGCGACGTCATACAATGAATTTGAAAGGCACGATTTATATGCGACGTCATATCATGAATTTGAAAGGCACGATTTATATGCAACGTCATACTATGAATTGAAATGTACGATTTATAAATTTGTACTGGTTAAGAACGAAGTAGGTTTATCCCACATTATGACATCTTTGGAAGCAATTGAAATGCTAAATTAATGTGCTTCCAGGAAGACTTTTCAGACATTCGACAAGGAGAACATTCCAAGAAATCTAAAAGAGTTACGTCCCTTATTACATATATAAATGGCAGAGTTAATTAGTGTTTATCTTATCTGTAGAATTAATTGACAAATTAGCTGGTTATAATGTCAATCAATTGACTATATAGTAGTATGCTCATTAACTATTTGCTAATTAGCTTTCATAAAGGAACGAAAATTGAAAAATGCATAATACACGCCGATCTACAATAGAATAAGTTTTTATTAAAAAGTATACATAACATAGAGTTAATTATTGACGTCATCAGAGCTTTAAATGCGTAGGTGGCGAATTTCAGTAAATTCGTTGTTTCATTAATATTTTTTCATTATCATGTCCTTATGTGCTAAACTATCATTCAAACGAATCTTTATGAACTTGACGTTTTATACCTGATAACAATGTTTAGAGTATACTATTTGCAGCCAAGTAAAAAAGAAAAGTGTTTTTGAAGTGGGCTGAACGATCAGATTTAACGAAAAACAATACTTCAATTGAGTCAAGTTTTCTGCACTTGAAAGTCTCCAATTTCATTTTTATTACTACAATAATACTTTATCAATGCGTTTCTTTCAAACTGAGAAAAAAAGAAAAAGAAACAAGGATTGTTATTTTGTCCTTTTGATATGCATTATCAATTTTCTTCTTTAATTGAATACATATACATTACATAGTATTTAAATCCACCCAATATTCTTTCAAATCGACAATAAATATATTTAGAAAAATTGTTTAAAATTTGCTTTCGTTGATGATTGATTTCACGAAACGTTACGAATCGCGAAGGGCCTTATGTGATAAATCATATTTTGTGATGAGAGAAGCCATCAAACAATTAGTTTTAGTGGAAGTGCAGGAACCAGAAACGTCTCACTGAAATGGTGCAAATTGATGCAATCAGTGTCCCCGATATAAATATTTTTTTATTTTTAGAAAATCTCTTTACAATCCTTTAATATAACTAGAGCATAGCAGAAGTATGTTGCAAATTATATTTCCTTTTGCCGCCATCACAATGATAAGACTTTTCAAACATTTCTGCTCCAAGATATTGCAAGCTATTTAGATAACCCAACGAACCAAAAATATGCCCCGAAAATTGACATTGTACTCAATATAGTTTCTCAACAGAGTAATTTTAATTCATAGATCAAATTGTACTATTAATCTTCGCTTTATAATCATTGCACATATTTCAACTATTATAGACACTCAAGATATCAAACCATTACACACAGATAGCTGGCAAGGTAACATACGTCAAAAACAATTGTCCAAAGACTTTGGGCACGAAACATTTGAGCAATGGCGGCTGTGGGTTCCTATTTCGATCGGCGTGTGTAAGTCCGATGACCTTGAATAAGTCATCTTCACTTATATACCAGTCGACTCAGCTGTAAATGGAAAGATCAATGCTTGGTTTGGTCAAGGACCAGCTGTTAGACAGGGCCCAAAATTGTGAATCTAAGTTGTTATCCTTGTAAAATATAGTTGTTTCTTTTTTCCATCTTTACTTTACAATACCTTCAAACTTCAAAGAGATGCCCCAAATGTAAATAGTAATCATTATAGTTGCCAGCAATAGGCTAAGAGTATTACAATGATCACTGCAAAGGCATACATCTACAAGATTGACACTAACGAGGGAACATGCCCTAGTCTAGAATATAAGCTGGATGCAAGCCGGTAGATGTGTGAGAAGAATTGGGTATACATGGTTTCACAGTGTGATGGGGCTTCTATCTCAGTACCTATACATTATACTCTTGCCTTCGTGCCCTATGTGGACCACCTCCTTGAATTGATTTAAACTAAGTTTTACGTCCTACTTTTCTGCACCAGATTGGGTTCGACTTCGAGATGGAAGAACGATGTACTAAGAACTGTTTCATCAAAAACATACGTACTTTTCCTCTTTTGAATGATGCAAATATGATGATAATAATTCAAGCCCTGTTCCACCTCGTCTTTGAAAACCATTCGTTAGCCATTTGCTACGAAAAGCAAAAGAACAATATGTGATTCACTTACACATGACCTTGAAAAGAAATGACGAATATTATGACCTTTGACTTCTAACATCGAAAATCATACCTTTTTGTAATGTGATCTCTTTTTCGGACAGTCCTTAAGCGGCTCTTGTGCCTTATAGGTTAATTCAAAAGCCGTTCAAATTTGCCAACGTAGGTACAATAGTACACAATTTCCAGTTTTTGTGATTACAAAGCGACAATGTTCCTCCCTTTATCATAACACAATTCATCACAAAATGTCAAGAAAAATGAATACAGGCTCACCCACAGTCAAGTTTCATGTGGTGTACAGGCCTTTACAAATATTTTGTTTGGAGTCAAATGTTACATTAATATTTTATTCATTATTTCATATAAAATGCCTGGCAATATACACTGAATGAAATTGTTATTTTCCCATTATTTTTCAATGAAAATCCCCTCTCAAAAATTTTGAAACCGTAACTAAGGAATACAATTAAAGACACACAAGACGATTTCATGTCGTAAGGATAGCTCAAGTGGTACAAAAAATAAAAGATTTGGTTCAGCTCCAAGTGAACTATAGGACGCGAGGGTAAGGGGAGCTTTAGTCATCATGCAGGATTCGATCCTTAAAATAGAGGAGTTAAATAGAGGAACACAAGCAAAAGAGAGTAATATTTGAAAGGGTACCGATAAAGGTACAGGACACCCTTCAGAAATACCTCATTCCACTCGGTGACCTTTTGGTTTGTAATATCATATGGAATTTCAAAGATGACTTTTAAATGAAATCTTTCTTTAAAACAGAATACAATAGGGATGGGCAAGAGTTGGGTTTTCCAAAATTCAACCTTCGACCTGGAAAAATGCGTCTATAGGAATCACAAGCCATTCTTTAAGCCCGTCATTGACAATGAAATATTGCAACGAGCCAGTGATGGTTATAATTTGTTTTTTGCTGAGGCAACATGCTTTAACAAATTAGGTAACAACACTATTAAAGAGAATGCGTTCACGTGGAAATCTGTATTGAGATACATGAGTACATATTATAATTCGAAGAGACGGTTGACATATTTTAGCCGTAAAATTTACAATAACATAGAGTAATTTGTATTGTAAAAATAAGATATGTCCACTTTGATATTACTTGGGATATTCAGCCTAGTAAAAACACAGCATACCAACTAATTTGTAAGGATTAGTGATGACAATAAAACAAATATGGATGTCAAATGCTAAACCGCATTTTAGTCCACAAACATCTGGGTGCAAGAATCTTAAAAAAATTATACTAGTAAGAAATAACATATTACTAATTATTGTAATAGAGAAAACTGAATGATAACAACATATCATGAAACTAACCGATAAATAACAATATGACATGGAACTAACTGAATAATAACAATATATCATGAAACTAACTGAATAATAACAATATATCACGATACTAACTGAATAATAACAATATATCACGAAACTAACTGAATAATAACAATATATCATCGATAAAATATCATGGAACTAACTGAATAATAACAATATATCATGAAACTAACTGAATAATAACAATATATCACGATACTAACTGAATAATAACAATATATCATGGAACTAACTGAATAATAACAATATATCACGATACTAACTGAATAATAACAATATATCACGAAACTAACTGAATAATAACAATATATCATGGAGCTAACTGAATAATAACAATTTATCACGAAACTAACTGAATAATAACAATATATCGCAGTACTAACTGAATAATAACAATTTATCACGATACTAACTGAATAATAACAATATATCACGATACTAACTGAATAATAACAATATATCACGAAACTAACTGAATAATAACAATATATCGCAGTACTAACTGAATAATAACAATATATCATCGATAAAATATCATGGAACTAACTGAATAATAACAATATATCATGAAACTAACTGAATAATAACAATATATCACGATACTAACTGAATAATAACAATATATCACGAAACTAACTGAATAATAACAATATATCATCGATAAAATATCATGGAACTAACTGAATAATAACAATATATCATGAAACTAACTGAATAATAACAATATATCACGATACTAACTGAATAATAACAATATATCATGGAACTAACTGAATAATAACAATATATCACGATACTAACTGAATAATAACAATATATCACGAAACTAACTGAATAATAACAATATATCATGGAGCTAACTGAATAATAACAATTTATCACGAAACTAACTGAATAATAACAATATATCGCAGTACTAACTGAATAATAACAATATATCACGATACTAACTGAATAATAACAATATATCACGAAACTAACTGAATAATAACAATATATCGCAGTACTAACTGAATAATAACAATATATCATCGATAAAATATCATGGAACTAACTGAATAATAACAATATATCATGAAACTAACTGAATAATAACAATATATCACGAAACTAACTGAATAATAACAATATATCATCGATAAAATATCACGGAACTAACTTAATAATAACAATATATCATGGAGCTAACTGAATAATAAAAATATATCATCGGTAACATATCATGGAATTAATTGAATAATAACAATATATCACGAAACTAACTGAATAATAACAATTTATCATGGAACTAACTGAATAATAACAATATATCATGGAGCTAACTGAATAATAACAATATATCATCGGTAACATATCATGGAACTAATTGAATAATAACAATATATCACGAAACTAACTGAATAATAACAATTTATCATGGAACTAACTGAATAATAACAATATATCACGAAACTAACTGAATAATAACAATTATCTGAATAACAACAATATGTCATGGAGCTAACGGAACAATAACAATATATCATGGAACTAACTGAACAATAACAATATATGATGGAACTAACTGAATAATAACAATATATCATGGACCTAACTGAATAATAACAATTTATCATCGATAAGATATGATGGAACTAACTGAATAATAACAATGTATCACGAAACTAAATGAATAATAACAATATATCATGAAACTAACTGAATAATAACAATTTATCATGAAACTAACTGAACAATAACAATATATCATGGAACTATCTGAATAATAACAATATATCATGGAACTAACTGAATAATAACAATGTATCGCGAAACTAACTGAATAATAACAATATATCATGAAACTAACTGAATAATAACAATATATCATGAAACTAACTGAATAATAACAATATATCATGGAGCTAACTGAATAATAACAATATATCATGGAACTAACTGAATAATAACAATATATCATGGAAGTAACTGAATAATAACAATTTATCTTGGAACTAACTGAATAATAACAATTTATCTTGGAACTATAATCCGTTATAAAACAGAGAACTTGACCTTGAAACATAACAAATGAAAACAATGAATCTTGAAGAAGCAACAAAAAATATACCACAAAGAAACTAACATTTCTAAAGCTAGAATATTTTTTTCAAAAGGTAAAGATACTTACGGCATCGCAAAAAAGAGTTTAATTCTTAAGAGTAAAAAAAAGAATGTCGCTGACAATAAGTCGTCGTAGTTACAACAAAAACATAAATCATAAAAATGTTTGAAAAAATCCATGTGAAGTTCCGTTGATATTCTTTCTGATTATACGATATTTTTATACCTATCATTATCCACATAGTTGAAAATTATCGCCAACTATTAAAATAGCAATAAAGTATAGAATATCATTAATGAGATCTTAGAAAGGCTATTTTTCATACACCGAATATGACAGCATTGTCAACACCATAAGTAGTATACAAATTATAAATACCCTTATCATTGGCGGAAGAATGTGAACTATATTCATAACTTGTGATGTTTGTGTTCAATTGGACCATGACAAACATTTTCATAAGCAACATATAGAAATAAAAACCATTGACCTTATACGAAAGCAAATGTTATCGGCCAGTCCCGAGACATCGGACATCTGGTAGGTAGCTAAAGGTTTCTGGAGAATAGTCGTCGCTTCGAAGTACAGGTACACCATGCATCACATTTTTATCTTGTGTCCGCAAAATCTCAGTTACTGCAATAAATATTTTTGCTAATGCACACTATATCGGTTCACGTGAACGGTACTTGCAACAAACTATTAAAATAGATTATCCGAATTAAAAGAAAACAGACTAATAACTCGAGCTCAAACTCAAAACGCGCTCCCATGTGTACTAACGTGGAGACAGCCAAGGAGGAAATCGATGTCAACGTAAAAGAGAGACCGCAACAGGGTGGTTAAAATTTGAACGTTACCTACGTAGTTGAAACTTCCTCAAATCAAGTAAAAATTTGTAAGCATGCTATAATAATTAAATTATAAGTAAAAACATTAGAGGCGTTATCGACCACAAGGACAAAACATCCTCAAAGGTGTGGTTGACATAATGAATTAATTTTACAGAAAGTGGCACAAAATTCATGAATTTGATCTTGAAATGTCACATGGTCCTCAACCACGAAACCAGTGTAAAATTCATTTTTCAGTTATATGAAATATGAAATTTCAAATTTTGAAATAGACAAAACCAATAATGCGACAGTCAAATTTGAACCAAAATTCGTTTCCGAGTGACAACTGAGCTCTCATTTGGTTCGATCCAAGTATAAGTCACAATCGTACTATTGTAGTTTAGTGATTGTCTATTTAGTGATTGACGTTGGAAGGGCTTTGTGGAAAAACCACACACACAAGCCCTTATCCGAAACCACGATCCTTCGACCTGCATCATTGACATGGACAAACCGGCTTCATAACGTAAATTGAGGCCCAATCCGAAAAAGCATTGATATGAGATACCAGTGTGACACCAATAAACACCATAGCTAATATTGCAAACCAAGTGATGCTTTTACAATGTTGTGATGTTATCTGTAAAAGGCACAAGTCAGTTTCTCCCCATAGTAGCAATAGGCAACACCGATAGTTGATATGCCTTAGAGAATACATACAGAAATTCTCATACCATTCCGTTAACACTTCAAAGGAAGAAGCATGAATGAATATCGAGTGTTAATAGCTAGTTAGATAACTGAATTATCAATAATATGGCACACGATAAAACGTCTTTATCTAAAGTAAAGTTACAGTTTAAAAGGCAGTGATGCACTTACTTTACTTTTAACAATATTGATTGCTGGTCTAATCGATTCAATAAAACGGCTTTTTGGCATCTTTGTAATTCTATTCTCCAATAGTTGAAAGGGTTATTTGACTCATCTATGGAATTAACAATAACAGCAATTTCTCACTGTTAAAATAGTGCTCAATAGAGCGATATAGAAATATGGAATTACATAATTCATCTCAAAAGCTTTTTGGTACAAAAGTCAAATATACAACTAAAATACTTTGTTTAAAGCAAACACGAACCTTAAGGTGCAGTATTTAACTGACTTGGGCTTGGATATCGCAAGGTCTCTAACGTGTTCGTTGATACACTCAAATGAAAAACTTTATGTAATCACTTCTCATGATGTTCTCGCTCTAAAATGTGCTGCATGTAATGTCCTTCTAATGCACCTACAGAAGGCCATGCAACAGGCATTGTAAGTAATGCAGACAACAAGGGAACATGAGTTAGCAGACATTATTATGTCGGTCTACAGGCAACAACTCGTGTCAACAAGAGTTATTAAGTAATATGTTCAAGGTTTGTAAAAGGAAATTTGTTAAACTTGATTTGAACAAGGTGCTAACACGAAATAGCTAATGATTACCTCGACAATAAGAAACTCTACATTGTAATTGTATTTTGATAAATTAGCCACGTTTGACTTCGACTTGTAAAAATAACAATGTTTCTTTCATACAATTTGTGTCACCTTCAGTGAGATATGAAAGGCTAACAAGTTTACCGACATAATTATCCTTTTAAAGAAGATATATGATCTCATAGAGCGCTAGAAACGTAAACTTGTAGGCCATCACATTCCAATATTGTGCACCATTGCATGTCTAATAAAGATGAATTGCCTTCTCATTCAACTACAAATAGCTTCTTATTCCCTACAGTATACTCTTCTTTTTACGAGTTGATGAACGTCTTCATCATGTGGTTACCAAACACCCAAGAAACGGAGCTTGATCGTTTTGTCACCCAGTGATGTGTTATGAATATGCAGTTCAAATTTAATCTTTGACCCTCTTCTCTATTTATATTCGTTTGCTATTATCAACTCGAAAGCCAACATCTTAAAGACGGTGTATAAGTCAAGTATGGTGTCTGACTTGTAGAATGTGAAACCATTGTGTTGTGTGATATCTTAAAAGACTTAATGTATTCAAATGATATCACATTTTCTAAGGATGCATACTCTTCTATTATAACGACTTTGTGTCTATGTCGGTGACACATCATTAAGAAGTCAATTGTCTTTGTTTAATTTACAGTGTTTCATACCATTCGAACTACTTTTTGTTCTTAAATAAAAATAACACACACGAACGTAGTTCACAGACATTTTGAATCTATTTCGACTTAATAAGCCGAAGTTCTTAATACCCCTAATGTTTCAGTAAAGTCTTCAAATCACCTTTAAAGCTATTTCTTAGCCTAAGCCACGTTCGTGTTTGTTATCTCAACGTAAAAACCATATGTAGTTTCGTATGTGTTTCATACTTACTATTTTTTTTATAGTATTCAATTTCCTTCAATATTGATTACGCCTAGATAAATCACTGATAACACAGCAAATATCAAATCGTCTTACCATATAAATGAACCGACCAATTTTCTACTTTCATAGCCATTGCACAATAAAATAATATTGTTAACATCACATTTAAGACTATTGTGCAAATAAAAATAAAAAGTAGAAGAAGAGCATTAATCAAAGTCATATTTTTTAGTCATTTCAATTACAAAAGAAACTCAGTACGACAAATATTTGCAAGGTGTACTATTCGTGCGATCATTGCATTTTCCTTAACTAATTCCTTCAACTAAAAAGTGACACCAACTCAATGAAAGTTAATTATACTATCCAAGAGGCTGACCTGAGTGGTGAGAATCCACAAAATATCATTATTTTTAGACGTGGTCGGACAATTTTATGTACACAAGAAAACCTGACGGTTCCCGTTCAACGGATATAATATTTCCATTATGACGTATACAAATGTGAGTACTTGATGTACACATACCCTTGTACATAAGTTACACGATTTTCAAACCCCTTTTCTGAACTTCAGATAACAAGATCAAGAATTGTAACCATAATTTTCTAACCGAAAGACTAATACATCCAATCTCACCGTTGATGCAAGAAAGGTCACGTTCAATGAGTTACATGTACAGACATTTCTACCACTGTACAAAGTGAATAAGCGTTCAGATTAAAAATACGAGTGTTTCAACTCCAATGCGATTGGTTGATAGTGAAACGTAAGCATGTTTGCTATGTTACTAACTATTTATTCAGGTATTTTTTACTACAAAGTACTAAGTATGTAAAGAATTAGATTTAGTTTGTTGATAGTATAAATAAAGCCGCCGATCACTAACCCGAATAGAACATAAATCATAACATATGATAAAGATTTTTTTTTACCACACATTATAATATAGCTTTTAAAAACGTATCATCATTCTACACTGTATATTACCCACGATTTACATAATAATAGTCTTTACAAGAAATTATTAACCACAAGTTTTCTATAAACCATAATATTCTTAATCTATTGTCCGTGGCATTTTTCTCGAGCTTAGAATTGTGTCAATAAAATGTTGGTTAAGGCTATGACTTACTTACTAGTGAAAATGTCGATGGCACATTATCAAATACAAGTAAGAAAAAAAGTAAAAAAGGTTTACTGGAGATAAAACCATAGCAAAGATGCTTTCGGTCAAACATATATAGAATAGTACATAGAATAGACATTGTGTTTAAAACCAACTATATGTACAGAGAATAGATGTTTTGTGTCAAACCAACTATATGTACAGAGAATAGATGTTTTGTGTCAAACCAACTATATGTACAGAGAATAGATGTTTTGTGTCAAACCAACTATATGTACAAAGAAGAGACATTTTGTGTCAAACCAACTATATGTACAGAGAATAGATGTGCTGCGAAAAAACACATTTACAGATAATAGACATTTTGTGTCAATTAACAATTGAATAGACATTTTCGGTAAAACCACCTGCATTAACAGAGGATAGATGCTTTCGGTCAAACAAACTAAATGTACATACACGTTTTGCGTCAAACAAACTAGATGTACAGAGAATATTATGTGTTGTGGAAAAACCACTACATATACAGAGAATAAACATTCTATGTCAAATAACATGTACAGAGAATATACATTTTATGTAAAACATGTACAGAGAATAGACATTTTGTGTCAAACTACATTGTACAGAGCAGTTACTACAGACAAGTTTATCAGATCAGTAACAGCTGATCGATGAAATATAGCCACCATTTATTTTACTACAGTTGCTGTCTCTCTTAGATCAAATAGATTCCCCCATCCCTTTCCACAATTTTATACAGCACATAGATCAGAACAATAAGTAACCCCTATCGCACATGGACATGATTTTAAACAAACGGGTGTTAAAACGATCTAAAAGTTGACTTACAATTCATATAGCAATGTTTTCCTTTTAAATGGATCACCCATAATGATTTCATATGATTTGCGGTTGAATAAATATATGATAGTTATAATGGCAAGTGTATTTTCAATGTGAAATGTTTATGTACTATATATTGAATACCATTACAAACGATTAAAGTCCTTTTTACTTATTGAAGTGGCCAGGTGTTTTCTTTTGTTATCGTGGTATACCTTAACCTTGTCGTATGTAAACTCTTTTTACTCTATGTAGTGAACATTGTTCGAATTAATTTTCCAAACCACGTCATTTCTCTACGACTTTTCTTGTTTAACTCTATTTTAGTCAATGTCAGAACACGGTTTTAGTGAAAAATTAACACTTACAGTCCAAATTAAATCAATAATATAAACACAGAATTAATCCAATAATGTAAAATCAAAGTCCAGTGATAAAAATCTGTATAAGGAAAACTTATCCGATAACCAAAATTCTCATCTAAACATGACGAAATCGAGAGCAATAACTGTTTAGCAGTGGACTCTTCAAATGAGAAGTACCACTAGGTGATTCGAATAGAGTAAGCACGCTATGCAAAATACAACATACGAATTGGCAAAACAAAATAGACAAACAGATAAGTGTTCATGATAAAAAACAAAGATATATTCCAAATTATGGCGTCTTGCCCACCAGGGATCGAGCTTGATGCCCCACATCGTTATTCTGATGTTTTTGAGGATAAAATTACTATGTTGAAGACAGAGTGTGAACGGACCTCAGCCCATACCATCATCTTACCTCCAATAACCAAATAATTCTCTAATGCATCTGAATCATTTTATGGACAGAACGCTGCCCTGGTCATTGCTAAACAGAAAACAATACAATTATTTATTTATAAAATCGGTGTTTGGTTGTCTTTTCCGTTCATCACTAGTAACTTTAACTCTAAATTTTAAGACCTGAAGTGAAAAAAGCTATGTACATATACCCTTATATTTTATTAAAGTTATCATAAAAAATATTAAAATAACTTTGTTTGAAGTTAGTCCTTTGATAAACAAGTGTTAGCAAGAAGGTGATAAAGACTTGCTTCAACACTTGCAGTTAAGGAAAGAAGTGTGTGCATATTTGATTAGTTTTCGTTCCACCTGTTCACGACGTCTTGTGAAAGATTTCACGGTTCTTTACACAATTTTCTTAAACCGCCAGGTGTACACTATCTTTACAAATGCAAATATTGCAATCCAACGATAACGTTTTCAAAGTCATCTTTACGCTACGAAACACTCAATCATGATAAAACACAGGGTCAACTATGTGTGATGAAATTAATAAAGAATTTTCTAGTGAAGATAAGTTTATAATGAATAATGAACCAGTAGTCACATCAGAAGAATCACTCTGTTTCAAATGAAGAGTACAACGAAGCCTCAAGTTTATTCTTAACTGGAACTATGTAGTTTTTTTTTTTATTCATATACAGCCATGGGTATGATGGCGTTAACGTCGAATATACAAGGACGATTTATCAAACACTAGACAGAACCAAGGTTTACAATGATAAAGCCCAACAAGCCCATTAACAATTATAAAGCCGAAGTTAACAATAGAGGAAAAATTAGTAGAATCAAAGTTAACAGTTGCATCAATGATGGGAACATATTAACAATGATTGAGTCCTAGTAAGCAGTGGAATCAATGACAGAAACAAGTTAACAATGATAGAGCCCAAGTTTACAGTTTGAAAGAAGGATAAAACCGAAAACTCCAAACCATTTATGGTAACAAACATTTAACGATGCGGTTACTGTGAAATGAACCGGCAGTTCTATCAGAAAATGTACGTAATCTCTCCATAACAGGACTGGATTGCTAACACAGTTTCTGTTCTGTATTCTCCATTTTCAAATTTAAATTATGATCATTCTTTAAAAGAAAATATTTTATTTCTTTAAGAGCTTAATAATAAATATACTTTAAAAATTCACAGGTGCCATTCAAATGGCTATTGTAAGGTATTTAAATTCAATATGTTTTTATAAAGAATAAATGAAGTCGTTCACAAAGGGAATATCATGTTATATGTACATTTGTATCTTATCTTTTCAATTTCACAAGAGTGGAACTTTATTTTGAAAAAATAAGTCAGTCAGTACACGTTGACGACATGCAAATATTTTTTTAGTGCATGCGAGCAAGTTAAAGAGAGGGTCTAGCGGAGTTGCTCAGACGTAGTGACCATTAAACAGAAGCATTCTTCAGTACAGACCGTGCTCACCCAAGCTATGCAATGGACGATATGTAATTGCATATTATACAAAACTATGCTTTGCAATACTAAAATTTTCTGCAGGATTTAAATGTTGTAAACAACAACAAACGTCGTCCAATCCCTTCAAAGAGTCTCTGACTTATATGTACATTAACCAATAATAATTCTGGATAGTTGATTACCCACTGGTAATTCAATGGTGACTTAGTTCACGTAAATGAGTTATAGTGCCACTACATAATGTTTATATGGCAAAACAAAGAAGAAAAGTTAAAATTCCGCACTGGTAAACAGTTAGCTATTGATCTCAGGACTGGATTAAAGGTAAAAGTTTCAGTAAGCTAAATAAAAGCTGTACATCTTAGAAGGGTTCGATATACATTTATCCGTGGACTTTTTTGTCAAATACCGAGTAAAATCTCGGATATCTGGGTCTCTCAAATTTTGTCACTTTCGATACCGGTACTTAAAAACCTAATTGTTCCCTATACGAACCACCGTATTTCGTCCACTTGTTTTAAGATGCAATAGTTGTAAAAAGAAAATACTACATTATCATGCACTTTTAATGTGCCACTCTGCATTTTGACAGTTAAATTACACTCAATTCGGATCTATGAATTGTAGAATGTCCCCGAATTATTGGAATAAGCGCTCAAGGGGAATACTTGAAATTGGCTGCGTACTGAAGGTGACTGCTTAGTAAAGGACCAGTCTGCGCGGCGATGATTATCGTTACCGGATTACGAGGTTCTTACACGACCTTGAACCTTTAAGAAAATGAAATTTAGGTCAGAATGTAAGAAACCTGATCGATATTAAATGTATTTCCATAATAAATCTGTAAATAAGTAGATCACACAAGGCTTAATAAATCGCCTAGTAATCATGACTACTACAAAGAATGTTGTAGTAAAATCTTACAGTAATTATTTCTTACGGGAGTGCTGGAAAAACATCAGCACCAAAATTGAAACGTCCTCGCTTATATAAATATATTTTTCAATATCCATTACATAAGAAACAAGGCATTTGGTGAAATAGTTATGCTTTTCACTACAAATCCTGGCAGTACCATACTATGACGTTACTATAACGTATTTACACGTTACTATTAGACAATAAGCGGAGAACTTGTGCGCCGTAGACGGGCATGCTAACATCGTACGTTTTGAATTTATAATACACCTCTGTCGATGTCCTGCTACAGTTTCCATCATAGGACATAGAATTGCGTTATTCAGAGAAAGTAAGATACCCCGAGAAGAAAAGTAGGATGCTAACTCTATATCATTAAGGAATTGTTATCCGTTTTTTCTGTGTATATCACCCTAAAGGTCTTGACCGCCGATATAATTTGATTGGTATTTTGATACCTGTATTTTGATGTCTTATCATCATTATATTACTTGTCTAAGCTTAAAAAATCATGATTATGTATCGTTTCGTGTCTATTTAAAATTAGACATTTGTTTTGTTTCCTGATATTTTTAGTCTCCATTGTAATCTAAGACGATTTTCTACTTAAGGCCTGTCCTAATGATAGTATTCCTAACCAATCAAATTGTGTCATGTAAAACCCGTTTCTGGATTTAACAAGGAATAGCAGGATAGCAAAGCCCAAAGAGTTGTCAAATCACCTTACTTTGCGTTTCACCTTCTCACAAGTGCTTATTTTATGCATTGTGTATGTATTTGTGGAATACATGTACCACTGGCGTAAAGCAACTCATTTCATAAATAAAGTGGCGACCCCTGGGAAGATAATAGCTATCATGATTAAAATACACTTCAAATTACGCGGTAATGACGCAATGTGATATTTCAATGTTTTTAACAACAATATAATTGCAAGAAGGTGAGAAATACTGAAAAAAATGGTAGTAATCAGAAGAGAAATGGCATTCCATGAATTGTTTTGAAACTATTTGAAGTCGCAACACAGTTTGAAAGTTGTACTCTAAATCTGAAGGTGATCTATCTGAAACTTCGACTCACGTAATTGTATGTTTATAATTATACTGACTTATATAAATTTTCAAAGGATGATTGATGTAAACCGCATTTTATTAAGAAATTATTAATCAAACTTTGGAATGATTAAAATGTTTTTTTTTTAAAGAAAAAGAGTCTGCTCAATCAAATTCAATATGGTTTTAAGCTGACTCAACAGGTAGCAAGATAATTTGGTTCAAGAGGTAACAAAACCGAGGATTAGATTCTATTATTAGCTTGCCGAGATAAATTCAAACATCTAGGTCAAAACGCACAAAAAACTCATCCAAAATAATGATCCGACTCATTAATATTCTGGTATGCCTTTCTACTTTCTAAGCATGCCATCGCTTTGATTCATTTTCTTCAATGAAACACGTTTGTCATTAATAAAGATAATATCGCATCCTAGTTATAGATGCCTCTGATATGATACAATTTGAAATAATCTATATACCCATAATATTTGGGCGTTCTGAAAGCACCCTATTCTTCTCATAAAATAACATTTTTATCAGCACCGTTAATGTATTTGTAATTTGTAAACCAAATCTCTTGACTTTTTTGTCGCTCATCTAGGTGGGCCAGGTGTTCAGATAAAAAAAATACATTTTAAAAGTACATAAAAAGTTGCTTTTTACATTGTGTTATATTCTTTTTATTATATAGGACGTTGTGAAATCTCATTAACTAGGAAGTTGTGAATTTTTGGAATGTATCTTACTAGGACGTTTAAAAATGTTTCTAACTAGAACATGGTGAAATGTTTCTCACTAAGATGCTGTGAAATGTTTCTCACTAGGACGTTGTGAATTTGTGGAATGTTTCTTAATAGGACGTGGTGACGTTGTGAAGAGTTTCTTACTAGGACTTTAAGAATATTTCTGAAATGTTTCTCACTTGGAAGTTGTGAAATGTTTCTCACTAGGACGTTGTGATGTGTTTCTTACTAGGACTTTGTGAATGTTTCTGAAATGTTTCTCACTTGGACGTTGTGAAATGTTTCTTACTAGGACTTGGTGAATGTTTCTGAAATGTTTTTCACTAGGACATTGTGAAGTGTTTCTTACTAGGACTTTGAGAATATTTCTGAAATGTTTCTCACTAGGACTTTCTGAATGTTTCTAACATGTTTCACACTAGGACGTTGTGAAGTGTTTCTTACTAGGACTTTGTGAATATTTCTGAAATGTTTCTCACTTGGACGTTGTGAAGTGTTTCTTACTAGGACTTTGTGAATATTTCTGAAATGTTTCTCACTAGGACGTTGTGAAGTGTTTCTTACTAGGACTTTGTGAATGTTGCTGAAATGTTTCTCACTAGGACGTTGTGAAGTGTTTCTTACTAGGACTTTGTGAATGTTTCTGAAATGTTTCACACTAGGACGTTGTGAAGTGTTTCTTACTAGGACTTTGTGAATATTTCTGAAATGTTTCTCATTAGGATGTTGTGAAGTGTTTCTTACTAAGACTTTGTTAATTTTTCTGAAATGTTTCTCACTTGGACGTTGTGAAATGTTTCTTACTCGCAAGTTTTGATATGTATTCAACAACTTGACTTTATGAGTCAAATTATCTTGCTACCTTTCAGCTTAAAAGCATATTGAATTTGATTAAAACTGATTTTGAGCAGACTTTTTGAGTCAAATTACAAATTGTCTAGCACAATAGGCCACATTTTGAACTTCTATTTTCATTTTATGCAAGAGATCAAATTAAAGCCATCAGCAATGCTAGGCTTAAAATTTGATTATATTTGCTTTTACAGACTCAAGATTGATATACTGCTTCAATCGAGCTGTCTGATACCCGTATTGATGCCATAAACCATCAGCCATTACGTAGAATATTGTACTGAAGGGTTTGAGGATTCTGTAGCATTTCATAATCATGCAGTAGACGTCTGCCATAAAATAAGGCCATGCCAAAAACATATACAGAAAACCTTACTAATGAGAAATAAGACATGAACACGAAACCCCTAAAGAAGGACATACCAAGTTTAAGACATAACCAACAACCTTACGTGTGGCTTTCAAATATAAATTTATCTGTACTAAACAAGACGTATTTATAAGAAACTTACATTAGATGAAAACTAATCGTAATTTTGTCTGACTACAACATTCCTGAAATGTCACAGGTGCTTATGAATTGCGACATGCTGTTAATCTAGCGACCCCACCAACAGCTATCGTCCCCTTTAGCATAGAGACGGACTTACACTTGGCGACATTTAAAAATCCTCCTTATTCAAACGGATGTCTTCTGTAAGTGAAAGGTCAGTAGGTTTTAAAACCTTTTTAAAATCAGTGCATACCGCTAAATTGTAAAAAAATGACGTCTGGATAGACCGTGTTTTAAAGTGCACATAATCTAATTAGTAGACACCAAAAAAAAATTCGCACTATAATCTTGTCGTTCGTCTTTCCGCAAAGTCATGTGTAGTTATGTCGGATGATGTAAAGACACTAAACATCCAGTACCCAATTGGATGATCGGATGAGAACTTGTCGATATCGCAACAACAGATTGCATTCAGGGTACAATTAAAGAACATTATGGTTCCCTTTTGGGTTAACAAATACATACAACGCTAACATTTTGGAGTATTGGTGATGGTAGAAGGAGAGGGAGGGGTTATTGAAGCGACAGTGACATCCGTCCAGTTGTTGAAGGAACTATAGCGTAAACAAGCCTGTAACATGAGACTCGAGTTATTGCTCATACCGTATGACTGGAAATTTACCTACAATCCGACCTGCATCAATGTTAAAACCGACTTGAGGATACCATACAGAGACCACACACAATCAATAAGTATTTCCTGACGAAGGTTCGAAGGTCACATTGATATGACATGCATTGAAAATGCATTTATTCATGAACATGGGTCATTGGTTTAGTACTGCTCTAGTACATCAATTATCATGACCCATACTTATGTTAAATCTGAAGATTCTCCTAAACCATCTGCAAAGGAAATCTAAACAAGTTGGAAGGTCACCTTGATATGATTTAATTTGACTGTCTTCATATGAAAATGCATATTCATGAACACGGGTCATTGGTTTAAAACTGATCCAGTACATGAATTATTAGGGTCGTGTAAAGCAAAGATTCTCATAAACCATAATATTACATAGTGTAGGCTTCGTATAGACTTGGAATGACACTAAACATCGGTATTACTACGCGTTCGAATACAATACCAAGATGGCAATGCAATGGTAACAGAAATGCTTGGATATTTAAGTTCTAGGATGAATCTGTAACATATACTAGAACTTTGGGTTCACAACGTAGTTAAGCGCTAGTGTTAAGTCTCAAGATTGTAGGGCATAGACTTTAAGGCAGGGCCAGTTCTGTTTATATTAGTTAAAAAATAGAAGAAAGATCAATCGTATTAAATTTCGCTTTGACAAAATACAGCTTCCAATATCTATATCATATTGTATAACTATTACAATGACATACCACGTTATGTATGTACACGTCAATTCTTACATAAGTTGAATGATACACGATAAATTCAACCTAGCGTGGAATATTCGATTACAGTCATTGAATATGATTATACAAATCAAAACATATCACCGAGTAATTTTATCATCAAAATCTTAGAGGGGTAAATGTTCCGAGTGATCACTTCAAATGGATATGCACTAAAGGGTACGCTAATAATGTACGCGACGATAACTTCAATAAGGTTTTGAAAAGACGAATTGAATTGTACAAGTTCATAACTAGTATTGTAACAATGCGTAACATGGAGTACTTGACATTCAACGTTTAATGGGTCTTATTTTTACAAACAAGAGTTACTCTAGAAGACCCGCCTATCTTGTTAGGGCGATCACCTCAATTATGTTGAGAATTTCACTGTCAATCAAATGCATTTCAGTTGATCAAGTAGTACAATTGGACCCCAATTCCATCTTCTACATTAAATTATGACTTTATCGACCGTGACCTACGTCGACGTCTCCTTTCAACATGGGCGGGCAACGTTGCGTCCATTATTGAATCATATCAAGATCCTCTTACTTTCAATCCGATTAATCAATGCCTCAATTTACCTTGCACTGATGATCTCGCCAGTGACCATTTAAAATTACTAGAATTGGCATGCGATTTCAAATTCACCGTAATTTTAATCACCATTATACACTGATGTCACTATGAATGAGCTGCACTCAAACATAATATTTCTACCAGAAGATAAAGCTTAAATACCAGTATTAGGAGCAAAATAAAATAACAGAATTTATACTGAGATAGTAGGATATTTCAACTTTGTATCCCTTTAAAAATTGGTGATACTGCGTTTGGAAGGAAGTGAAGGCAAAGTCAAGGTTTCGAGCATGGTTAATACCAGAGATCTCTTATGTTTGAAGGTTGAAACGTAGAGTTAATTCTGATATCTTGACCAAATTTCACTCAGAAATGTTAAACGTAATGAGAAGGACAATTTAATTATGTATTAAAATAAACCATGTTAGTTTTACTTAGACTGTAGATAAGTAAATTATCAGTTTAAAAAGAATGGCTTAAATGGATTATATAATGCCGTCCCCCAGATTAACGAAAGTGATATATTTTATGCGACTGAGTATAGAAAACTAATTACCTCTATGTTTTGACATTTAAAAAATAGACACTTGTATATCCAATACAGTCTTATCACCTTAACTGGAGCTTCAACATTCCATTGTGTCAAAGTTAAAGATTAATATCCTCCTGAAGTCAACTTCACCATCAATTTTAATAAAAACAGAACTACGTAGTCTGATAGAGATGCCCAGGAATCACATGGCAGCACTCTGCACTTGATTTTCACTTTATTATAAACTACAGCACAACATTGGATTTTTCGTATGGGAGTTGTTTATGAAATTTCGTTCAGAGGAATATCAAGTTACATATTACCAAAATCACTAGGTTTGTAACATTCAAAGATGCATCCGTATAAAACAGAAAATGGCGATACCATACAAAAGTCAATGTTGGGTATAGTATATAATCCACAAGGTAAGGATTGATCCAAGTCCGTTTTGAGTTCATAAATCCATCTTTCACAATATTGTAGATCGTCAACAATAAAATAACATTCAGTGCATAACACTATACATTCATATGTCAGCGGAAAAAAACTTCGTCAAACTATTTTCGGATAAGGCAACCAAGAAAAATGTCAAGTTCTATATTTGGTAAGAAATTTTTCGCACTTAGGTTAAAAGTGGACTAAAATAGTCGGTAGTATGAGTAGAATATGCAATGCATGTTTACTCGAACGTATGGTCACAAACACGTGAACGCGGTATACGACAGGGTGGACCTTCGATTCCAATCGTAACAACGTTATAAGTTGATGACACTATGGATAACAGTCTTTACATGTAAATATGAAAATCAAATAAACACCAACGCAATGTAATAGATTGTTTAAAGAACATTCTCAAGGAAGTGTATATTGAATTCAAATTTTTCCATTTTTGTTGTGTCCTCGATAACATATATTTTTTACATCAACTATAATGATGATGATGCAATAAACACCTCAGTTGACGGAAAACATCCAAATTTACAGTTGATTTCTTCTATTTTAAGCCATCATAAATTTGATAGGAATCACTTTTCTGAACTCACATTGATGATTTCTTGCAAATATTTTCACTTTCACTCGTGTATCTTGTTCCATTACACTCAAAGGCATATATCAATTCATAATGAAAACGTCAAGTGATGTGTCAACCTTTTTCATATTTTTTTTTTATCAACTTTTCACTTAAAACTCATTGTTTGAATTGATAGGTGCACTGACGCACAAAATAATCTACATAAAAAAGAAGCTAAACTATTCTACAGCCATTTACCTTTTAGATTGTTGTTTAGTGTGAAATATGATAAATCAATATACAGTGTTTTAAGACAGTGATCAATCGCTATCATATACCACTATTCAATATCAGTTGTACATATTATACAGCTCAATACCCTTCAAGTCGAGCTTAAAAATTCCGATTTAAGGTATAGTGTAGTTTAGCTTTATAACATTTTATGTTAATTAAGGTGCACTCAGGCCCATAGCTACAAAAATATCTGACAACCCACCAATTGCATTACTTGCCCCTCAGAACAATCGCGTCTGGCTACCGGCCTGGGTGCACTGTAAGTGTAATGATTTTTTTTCTGATGAGAGTGTAGTTAGAGGTCATAGTCTGAAATGGGTACTTTGCACGTTACTGTTGTTCCGTGGGAATACTACTGGATTTTGTCCATTTTCTAAAAAAATGAACCGAGGATTTTCAATCGTCTATTATTGTTTCGAGGTACTTTCCACTATTGCCAAATTTACATATTCCCTGATAAGTTTCCAACCATCTCTGAGATATAATTTCTAATTCAAGGATTTACCTTTGAAATCAAGAGTACATAGCAAGAACTAACGACCGAAATAAAGTTCAAAGCGTTGCTGAAGCGTTTTGACCAGTACGTCAGTAACAAAAGAGTCGTGTTTTAACAGTTACTAAGTGATCGAATACCTTTAACAGTTTTATTGTTATCACAGGGACACTATTCGATTAGTGATATTTGTCCGATATGTCATTCAAATGAAATAAATGTCTTATATGAAAGCTTTAACAAAACATATTAATCCCCACTTCAAATCAAATGTCACTTTCCTTTTTTTTTCATTGCAAGTCAACTTGGTCAGTGTTAAGAGAAGCCCAGCAGGACAGTCGTATATAACCAAGGACATCATGTAATTGTGAAATGTTATTATATGCATTATCAAACGGTAGAAATTGTGGCGATACTAGTTAGCTGGCTGATAACTAATATTTTAATCAGTGACTTTGCATCAACCATCTTTCATTTAGCCGTACACACCAGATCAAGGGCGTCCTAAAGGAAAGTTCTTCTCCTATGTTCCTATCTAACCAATTGGCACGAATAGAATTTCTGTAAAGTTTTTAATAAACACATAATTTAATTTCAATATATTACATTTCATGTTGTAGAAGCTCATATGCAGTTCCCTGCATTTGTACCAAACTATTTAACAAGCCCTGTTAAGTTTAAGAGTGACATTGTTCTGGAAGGGTCAACACATCGAGCCTAGCTCACGAGCAGCAATATACAATAGGCACATAGAACTCTAAATAAGCCTAGAATTGAAAGATTAATATAATCAAAAGCTGCTATTAACAACGCAGGACATTCACTTGCAGTTTGAAAGCAAAAAGTGTAAATCTAACAAATACTTGTACTAATTGATGCACTCAACATTTCAAACTCCAAGTATCTGTGACATTCATTTTTTATGGTGTTAGTTACCACTTGTATTTTAATGAGCTTTTGTAAAATTAAGTCAAATTGTTGAAATAGTTTTTTCCTTCGGTGTATGACTTTGGACGGGAAATGTGGGAAAGGTCTTTCAGAAGACAAGTTCATGTTAATGTTCAACAATGTCGACTATGCATGTAAGTGGTAAACAACCTTCTGTTAAACGACCACTCCGTGTGAGGTTTTCGAGTCAGTAAAAGTTGCAGAACAACTTGGACTTAGTAGCCTACTAGTACTGACGCGCGTGAAAGGAGGAAGACTATACGACAGTACCAGATACCCTGCGTTTGAAACATGCACCCTTCTTATTTCATTACTGCTTCACTAAACAGTTTATAATTTGTCGAGTTTCTGCACGTGACTGTCGCACTGAATGTCTTTGTATACATGCATATCGGACCGATATTTCATATCACTAAACGCTACGTACAAGATTTGTAGTATTTGCCTAATTACAAATGTAGTAAAGTACTTTTGTTCGGGGTTGATGGTATATAAGGTAATTTGTGTAACACATTTGTTGACATGTGAACGTCCGACGTTTGTCTGGTCGGATAAATTCCCTCTGTGCCTTGCGGTCGGACATTAGTGACCTGATTCTTGACTTGTGAACGATTAAGTGATACGATTCCGGATGTCCGTTTGTCTATGGTTATCGACGTGAACAAGAAATGAGATCCCCGGAGGATGATTTGAAGAATGTACCGTCTACTCTAAACGTAATTTATTTACTACAAATCGTCCAGTTCTTTACTTCTTTCATTACCGACGTTCCCAACTGGATTAATTGAACGTAAAGCCAGGAAATGCATCAATCAATGAGAACTAGGCCAACATCCATACACAGCTTATCAGAACGAAGTAGTCCTTAACAATTTCTTGCCTCATGGACTAATTCATTTACTGTTAAGTTCCGCTTAGACAGTTTTCAATCACTTATTCTCATCAATTATCTTACGTCACTTTCTAGTTTTAAACCTGTTCACATCCTAAAGTCTGATGAGTTTTCAAGTGTTTTGTAAACTTGTTTGTTTCAGTATGGGTTGACAGATTGATAGCTTTATTCAATGAATCTGTTCAATCTAACTATTGATGGAGGTTCCCTTATAGCACTAAAACATGGCATCGACATAAACAAATACAAAACTGCAATTTTACATCATATATATAGCTTTATGGAACAGGTTAAAGTTTTATGCAACATTTTGACGTGTTTCCCCCGTTATCGCTTAAGGCAACGTTTCGACGTATTTCCCTCGTCGTAGTTTAAGGCTACATTTCGACGTATTTCCCTGTCGTAGTTTTCGGCAATGTTTCGACGTGTTTCCCCCGTCGTAGTTTTAGGCAACGTTTCTACGTGTTTCCCATGTCGTGCCTGAGGACGAACGGAGGAAACACGTCGAATCGTTGCATTGAACTTTTTTCAGTGATTGCTATACCATAAAGCTGTGTCTATGTATCGTACTCACAGTCGCTAAATGTCATTTAAAGACTTAAACTTACAACTGTTAAATCACAACGGCACTCATATAACTCTTATATATTATGAAGGTGCATGATTTCATAAATCAAGTCTTAAATAGCGGATATTGTTGCAATAATATTGATAATATTATGCATTTAAACATTTAATATCGTATAAATGTTGTAAAATATAATATAATGCAAATCAAAGGCGTCAATTAATATTTTCTGTAAATATTAAGCTTGTTAAATTCGTTCGTAGATGACAATCATTGTTATTATTGAGATATTTTTTATATATAAAGTTTTATATACATAATGCAAATTAAGAGCACTGTAAATATAAAGATCCCATATATGTAATGTTCTTGCTATTTTTTATTTGCAACCATACGCAATTGGTGATCGTTATGGTGTGCGGCCCCTAAACATTGAATAAATAAAGATATTACAAACATCATGTTTTTTGTAAATAGAAAGGTAATCTATATACGTAACAATTTTGAAATTATAAAGGTATTGTAAACACGTCACAATTTCATATTACAAATAACACAATAAAACTACATCTATGCAATTGACATTGAATGCTTTCAATGGGCAATTTAATATCAGCTATGTTGAAAATGTTCTTCTACACTGACTGCATATCATGTTACATAGTGTATGCTCAGCTGCATCCATCTGACATCAAATTCTTATACATATGATACGGAATATGGTTTAAGTTTTATAATAATTGATTTAGCAACTGCCAAAGTAATCTAGAAAGATGACGCTTGGAATAAATCATCCGAATAAAATTATTTCCATGATATGTGTGTGGTCGTAAACCTGGGCGATCTGACAGAGACGGTGTCGACTCGAATTGTAACAGGCAAATATATACCATGATGTTTTAATCACTGATACAAAATGCATTTTATGTTTGATTTTCAATTCTGACTTTTCATCTTATCAACTTTGATTACATTTCATTCCACTGCAATTGATTTCGAGACTTCAAAATTGTAAATTGCTTTAATCTTTAAAATGTAGTCATGGATCTTTAAGTCCGACATTTTCAGTGAGGTCACAAACTGTAGACCTCTTTACAGCCTCAACTGTATCTTTGCAGTTTGCTTCAGACAAGCGAAAATTGACAAGTTACCTCAAGAATTTTAAGGACATTTCGCACACAAGATTGATTTGGTCAGTTAATATACGTAATGTTTAGTCAAAGGTGTTAAAGATATGTTTTTCATCATCTGTGCTCTTTCAATCTATTCTTAATCGCATACATTTAAATTGTATACATACATACTGCATTGATGGATATCTTACATATGCCACCTATTTTTATAAGCATAAATTATGTGAAAGTCAATAACTTCAGTGGGTCATGATTCTAAATAACTCTGGAAATTCCAACAAATTTATTTACTTGTATTTCTAAAGAGCAAAACGCACAGAAATTTACATTCATTACAGCACATAGCTAGCGAGAACCACTTGAAATGAAAAGGAATGGAGTTTAAGGCCTTTTCAGACCGAAGTGGCCAACAGGAGACGAGCAAAACTTTACAGTAAGAGAATATTTGTCAGTACAACCACAGTATCGTTTTTGTGTTTAATTAAAAGTTCACATTCTGTAGCAGACTGACCTTGATATAGTTTCTATCAGAACAACTAGACGCTGTTCGATTGAATTCGTCGTAGTAAATGTAGCTCCCATGCAAAAAGTTATGCAGCATCATATGGCATCGTTTTTCAACATGTATCTTGTGACTGATATAATAACAAAACGTCATAGCGTCACGTTGCAGATGACTAATTGCCAACGACCATGATGATAGCAAAGAAGACAGCCAAGTACCGTCATCTAGCTAGTTGGTTTGAGGGATTAGCCTAAATAACCCCAAACAGCAAAACATCTTTTCGATTGTTTGTCTATGTTTTGGGTGAATTTCATATAAATAGATCTTCCTCCATCTATCGCTAGAAGCTTTCTTTTCTATATTTTTTCTGGTTTGTGAACCAAATGGCTCTTATGTATCGTCAAGCACATTTGTTTAAAACTTAATTATAAATTAATAAACAATGCACCATTTCAATGCTGTTGTTTGGACTTTGCTATGACGACAGATTCGGATGATTACCTTTCCAACTTTGAAGATATTAAATTTATCAAATACTTAGCATCTACTTGAAAAATAGGTTAGTCTCTTGGGGTTGTGATCGTCACCTTTGTCTGACACTTGAAACTAACGACATATTAGTTAACCTAGCACTAGCAGGATCATTGCTGATATCAAAAATATATGTGGCGATTTATTTACTATCAACGCCATAGAACCTTAACCTTATACATTATGATTCAGAGACTAGTATCAAAAACATATCTGTACTTGTCTGGTCTAAATACAGAAACGCAACTACTAAGAAACATTGCTATGACATCGATATTACCTTACTCGTATGTGTCAAAATACATAACATGCCTGTGCATACATGGTCACCAGGGTCTCATCCAAGGGAATATTCAATCAGTCTTGGTGCCACATCTAGGACTTATTGTTCATGTTATGCCTTATCAAGACTTATCTGTCATCAAATTCCATGTATACTACAGGATGGTATTTGATGTCCAGTTATATTCTGGTTCATCCATTCCTGAAAGTCACCTGCTCGTATTTTATGTCTTAAATCAGCAAATTCCTTTCTATAATCATGGTATAACGATCACAGTTTATTGCAAATAACATTCATACACAACAATACAATGCAAATATGATCCGAATTTACAATTTTAACTTCTACACCCACCCTTTTATTGATTTAAGATTAAAATTGATAAACCAAACATGTTAGACTTATTAAACCCTTTTAACATATAATAAGCACACTTTCAGATTTTCCGCCCACAGATACCCTGTTAACATAGTGTAAAAGAGGGATACTTTGTAAAACTTTGAATCGGCTTAAGGAACATTGTCAGATTGAAAGAATTTTTGACCAACCAATTTTAACATACTATTAAGAAAAATTTCAACTTGTCCACCCATAAATTCCTTCTAAATGCACTCTAAAAATTTGCATCGCCTTGTCCTTCTCAAATTCCACATGTGCTTCATCATCAGTTGGACTTGGTTACTCCCCAATTTATTGAGATATGATCAACATAGGCGTGTGTGCTGTGACCATCCCACTGAAGTAATGAACTTCCGGTTTTATGACGTTTCACCGTCATGGATTGACGGAAAGTTGGGAACGAAACCACCTAGGCTACGACAAGGTCTTTTCCATTGTGATATCATTACGAAGTCGAAGGCAAATTGTTTTACTACCATGATTCATGTTCTTCGAAGCTCTAGTCTTGAGCCATTCAACCCTATGTTGGGTGGTTTTAGTGGTGTCTGTTGTTTCAGCTATTTCGCAAACTAACCGTTCATTCAACTTTACCTACTAAACACTATTCAAAACATTAAAGAAATGTATTGTAAACCTTCTATTAAGCATTAATGCTGTAGTGCGCTTAACAGTCTATAATATTATTAAAGTACTTTAAGCGACTTAAACTGGCCTACACACTGGTCCAAGGAATTTTATCTATCTTGGACTACTTTCAAAGTGCCTCTTTCACACGTAGAAGCCTTGGCTAGCATTACAATTATTAATTATGAACAGACCATAAAGAGAAAATAGAAACTTTTCAACTGTCGATAAACAATATCCGACTCTGAACATATGTTCATAAAAATCACTTTCAGTGAATGAAATTACAATTTTTATTGCTTGTTTTATGTTTTAAGATATAAAAATTTCATTTAAAAGTGTGAGTTATTATCTTTGACATTTTGCAAATCATGTCTTGATTTTAAAAATACACAACCTTCAACCACAAAACTAGATACTGATCGTTTATAACAATAAAAATTAATCATAAAATTTGTTTTATTCGTACTAGAAAGACACGCGACATAAATATTATAAATGTTACACAGATATCAATAAATCAAATTTTAAAAAAAAAATTTCAAAAGGTGTCCAAGTTTGCCCTACTAGTACCAGGATATCGTTTAAATTCACTTTTTAATAAAGAAAACATGTACTCGTACCAGATTTTAAATTAGCCTAAAATCGTGATGAAAATCGTGGTTATAATTGCATATAAATGTTAGGATTTAAATGACATACAGGGAAACTTTTCACATGTCCAACGAGTAAAAAAAGATGAATAGATCTACATACAAAGAAGCATTTTTATATAAAATTCAGACAAATTGAGCGATCTATTTTTAATCAACTTATACTACGAAAAAGAGTCAGAATATGCGATAATCAAATCGTAATATATAAAAATCAATTTAGTAAAAACTTAGATAACAATGTTATGCTGCCGTATTGTCATAACGGAAAGGTCACTATGGGAAATTCCCCTTGTTGACGACAAGCTTGAACGAAACAGCAAAACTGCCCTTTTAACGATCGAAAACACAACAAAAGTTCGAGAGAAGTTAATTTCAAAATCTACTTACCTACAGATTAGGAAAATCAAATCGCGACACTTTATAATCCGTGTATTTTAGTAATACAAAAACTTTTCTCTACACCAAACGCTGGGATCATATTGAAGAATTAAGAAAATCCCATTGGTTAAATCCGTTAAATTTATGGAATTCATCTCCAACAATAATCAATACACAAACTGAAGTTTCCAGCATTGAAAAAAAATGCAGAAAACTACATTTTGGGAGACACACCGCAAATCACGTATAGCTTTTATCGCTTATAAAATACAAATATATTCACTTTATATTAGTCGAGCGTGTAGAGAGCTGGGCCAGTTAACTTAAGTAGCTATTCTACACACTTTATATGGAAGATAAAAGACATTCAAACTTTTAGTAACGAGTATAAGGTATATGTGGTTCTTTCGTTTATACTATAATATAATAAAGAAATATGGGCTTATGATATCCACGCGTTTGAAAACATCCAAAGGCTATTTTACCAGGGAAATATTTATTTAATCCGGAGAATATTTTCTCGATTTTGTATACAAACACGGGTTGTGGTATTTTAATTTATGTCGTTGAATATAAGTATGTGTGCACACTAAACCTATCTGAAGGCTATTTCCTTAGAAAATATTTCGTTTTCAAATTCTAATTTACTATAACATATATACTAAGTGAATTTTGATTACTTTGTTTGGCTTGCTCCTACCGAAACACCACGCAGCACCACGGTGAAAGTCTCAACAACCGGTGGTCCAAGTAGGTTAAGTTGTCCGGTAAAAGACTGCTTTCAGAATGGGTATTTTGGTTAATAATCCACAACTCTTCTATCCACCAGAAAGCTTTGATAATGATAATCACAAATCGAGTAGCCTACTTATGTAAGATACAGCGTTCTTGAAGTTGAGAGGAACGTAACTAGTAAGGATCCACAATCTTCTAGTATAAGTATCCTAAAATATGGAAAATCACCCGATTCTTCTAAAAGTTATAAATACTATCCCTATACTGTCCTACATCAAAGTTATTCCACGATCTGTAGTTCACAATTACTCTTAACACAGATTTAGTACATCAGTATTCTTCGGCGCTCAGTCAACCAATGAGATATTTCACTCAAAGGACACTTTCCCCTTTAGTGATTTCATAGATACAGGTTGCTTCAGGTAAACATTAACGCTAAATTCCAGTTGTTCATCGCTCAAATTAGTCTTTTTGTATCCGTGATGTATAACGTTACCGTTTTGAGTTACAGAATCTTAAATATACTTTTGATAATCATATAATATTGTATATGAATACTTCAATAGAAAAGGACAACAATGTTCGTATTCACCAAGAACAAAAGATATCTGATTATTATGCCTTTATTATTCATTCAAGCTTCGAGAGGCTTATTCAGCTTGTGTCAATAATACAAGTCTACTTTCAACCACAAAATATGATCTAAGTTAAATCCTTGTGACGGATTAAGATAAAAAATTGACGTAAAAACTTGAGTGCCATTGTAGTACTTTCATCTTGAAAGTATATAAACAAAAGGGGTGACAAAACAGTGTTAGATATCGATATTAATGTGGCGCTATTGAAAACATATGTAGATTGTAATTCCTTATTACCATGTCTTTGATTTATGATCTTTTCTCTGTGTATCTGGAAAACGTTATTTTCTAATGTTACAAGAGTCGAAAACGATCGCTACCAGATGATATTGTTTGGCTTCTGTGGAAGGCTAGTAAGTTATGCTGGTAGATTTTTGTGGATTTTCCTGGACGGTCTTCTTTAAACGCTGATTTTGATTGCCATTGTCATCTGACCTATGGTACAATTAACTGATGCTTGCTTGCATTAATTAAGCAATTTTCTTAGAACGCTGATTTGATTGTCCTTGCGTCCATTGTTATAGAGTTGAAGTTCTAGATTATGTTGATAGTACATTTTTTTGTATCTTGTTAAAGTGATTTGAGAATATTGCACGTTACAGTGAATTAAGTACGAGCACGGATAAGTCCAATGATACAGTTTCAGTTTTGGATTTCATCCATATATCCACGACACTGTTCTAAAAATCCATTGGACATAACCACATACGAGTTCATTAACCGCAAGTGGTTGCTACTCAATCTTATGGTGGTCTAGTTTGTCTGGCCGAGATTAAGATGGTATGCAGAAACTATTAGACGTTGTGTTTTGTTGGCCGAGATAGTCTATAGGGTCTGTTAAAACTAGCTAGCTCGATCGTCCCAAGCTGTGTGAAGATACAGTGTGCCAAGTTCATTAACAGTTGTGTTGATTCGACAGATGTATTGGTATACAAGTCAATGTTTGTTCATGTGATTTTCTCAATACACCCAATAACCTGAAAGAGAAAAGACGACTAGAATCACATATCGCGTCTTCAATTGCTGAACATTCCGACACACGGGTGAAAGTGTGGGTCGCCCGATTCACAATTCTTAAGCAAATAAAGAATATGAGCCTAAGAAAAGCTAGTGATTATAACTTAATTTGACTAAGGATTAAGAGGCACATTGAAATCATGAAAACGGACACTTTTCTTTAGAGAGTCAGTACTAGAGTATAATGTCTCGTATTACTCCGTTGATTTGAAGCTACATTCATGCCAATTTTCACTCTTTCCCCACAAAAACCATTACAATTGGTGCGACTGAATAGTGGTTTTGGTATCACACAAGGGTGTTTTTGTATGTGGAGATTCTTGTAAGTATATGTCACATTATGTGGAGATTCTTGTAAGTATATGTCACATTGCAGGAGCGTCATTTGGTTTGTGTAATGCATTTAAGTCAGTGCTTTTGTCCATGAAATCCAAAACATTTCAGAGTAAAATATCGTCCTCTTTCATTGAGCTCAGACCTTGTGATCAACTTAAGGTTACATTTACATGCTTTGGTAAATACAAGATGCAATGGGATACAAACAGTGCTCAAAACGTAGTAAGCGGCGCATGAATTGTGCTTGTCCATAAATGCAAAAGCATAATTATAACCATTTCACCTTTCTAAATAAACTTTTGAGAAACGATCATTGAGATGATGTCTGACAGACGGTGTATCTAGAAAATACTTGAAGGGGAGGCCAAAAATGGGAGGAGTCTCTCCGTGGCGAGGCCCGTTTTGCCGAAGCCCCTTGAGTCCTGGAGACTACCAGAGGCCCTCAGAAGCTAAGGGATTTCAGATGGCCTGAGATGAATTTTGAGTATTGAGAGGGCTCAATATTCGTTCAACAGAAGACCTTTCACAGGCCTGTGGAGAGGGTCATCTCTCTAAATACGCCACTGTGTCTGTTTACTATAATAAGCTCAAAATGTATCGTGCTATTATGAACATATATCAATCGATTTGTTTGAATGGTTGTTTAAATCTAGACATATTTAGTCAGACAAGATGTAAGGCAGGCAGTTCGATAGAACATTATATAAATGCTGATGAGCCTTTAATTTACATCAGAAAAGATCTGGGTCGTGTCAGAAGTAATATACAGTTTTGCCCATAAACTAATGAAAATCAATATAATTATAACATAGTTTATTAGGTTATCCATCAACGATTTATTATATTAAAAGTTCTAAAAAATACTCTAAATACTACATAAAGCTTGGAAGCTTGTTAAATGCATGATTACACTAAATTTCATCGGTGCAAATTACGCTAAATACTATCATTGATAAATCCCAAAAATTTAATAGAAATAGACAAAATGTTTGCTAGTGCAGCGTCAAACGAACAGATTTTTAGTCGTGTAAATACGCGTATATGTAAATGCTAACAGAGTACTGCTTGAGATGAAAAGCTAAGACAATGTGTCTGCTGTGACATGTTAAGAGCTAACATTAACACTATGTTGATACTGTGTGATGTAAAAGCTATCAATACGTTGTATACTGTGAATAAACAAGCTAACAATACGATGTAAAGGTTACTGTTTATGTAAAAGCTAACAATATGTTGTATACTGTGTGATATAAAAGCTAACAATACGTTGTGTATTTTACAATATAAAGCTAACAATACGTTGTATACTTTGTGATGTAAAAGCTAACAATACGTTGTGTACTGTACAATATAAAAGCTAACAATACGTTGTATACTATGTATATAACCGCTAACAATACGTTGTGTACTGTACAATATAAAAGCTAACAATACGTTGTGTACTGTGCAATATAAAAGGTAACAATATGTTGTATACTATGTGATGTAACAGCTAACAATACGTTGTGTACTGTACAATATATAAGCTAACAATACGTTGTATACTATGTGATGTAACAGCTAACAATACGTTGTGTACTGTACAATATAAAAGCTAACAATACGTTGTCTACTATGTGATGTAACAGCTAACAATACGTTGTGTACTGTACAATATATAAGCTAACAATACGTTGTATACTATGTGAATATACAAGCTAACAATACGTTGTAAAGGCTATTGTTTATATACAAGCTAACAAATCGTTGTATACTGTGTGATATAAAAGATAAGATATAAAGCTAACAACACGCTGTATACTATGTGATGTAAAACTAAAAGCTAACAATACGTTGTGTACTGTACAATATAAAAGTTAACAATACGTTGTATACTATGTCATGTAATAGCTAACAATACGTTGTGTACTGAACAATGCAAAAGCTAACAATACGTTGTGTACTGTATGATGTAAAAGCCAACATAACGTTGTTTTCTCTTTGATGTAAAAGCTAAGATTATGTTGTATACTATCTGATGTCAACGTTAGGAGCTAACAATACGTTGTACACTGCTTAATGTAGCAGCAAAAATTGAGCTAATATGGTGTGTACTGCGCTTGGATAAAAGCTGTGCGAGATGAAAATGTCTGAGCTTTAATATTTGCATGAAATGACCTGAAAAACGACCTTGTTTTTATTAAATCAATGATATAATGTAGGCCTATTGAAGCTAATTACTGATAAATTGGCCTTGGGAAAAAGCATTAAACTTGAACAAAGCTTAATTGATTTTTAAACTAATACGCTTTTGAAATTGACGGCGTCTTAAAGCCATTATTATCTGTGTATCAGAGATATCCACAAGGTCTAAAAATCTTAATAATAAACAAGTAAACGACTATACAGAAGTATATTGCTAACAAGAGCTATAAATTTTGAATGTTCATAACTCATTTCTTATGGAGATAAAAGGAAAATTTAAATGCATTCCAAACATAAAGTAATTTATAAGTACATACCAGTGAAATGTGACCATTGCTAGTTTTGACATACACCTATATCCACACTTTTACATATTGTTCAATATTGACTCAAGGTATGGCCCCACTATCACGACAGGTGTATGGCAAGAACAATTTATGTTCAAATTTACAACGACATATGCTACACTCTAGAGCATAATAAACGGAATATGCAATTAAAAAAATATTAGAGAAGTTACAGGAGTTTTTTCTTTGTTTGCCTCTTTGACAAATGATGTGGCACGGAACGAAACAGAGCAATATCGTGTATGTCACCTATTTACAGTACAAATTTTACGACTCAATATTGGAAGATGAAATGTAAACAATGGGCATGAACGTCCTATTCTAGCTAAATGGGTTAATGAAGAAGGACAACGCCATGCATTGTGCAATTGCTTCTGTTCGATTGATATTTAGCGTACACAGCCTGTATGTAGCACATGGGGCCTTGGTTTATTGTCGTCTCCGAACGACTAGACGCCTTTTCCATGTCATCCCCAACATGACATTTCAATCAACCGTCATCACTTACTGTGCATTGGACCACATTTCCTTGTAGTCCCAGTTCCTTTCATTGTATTCGAATCATTCCTATATTATGGTACGCATTTGCCTGAATTGTTATTTTTAACCAAAGTCTTGGTTTAAATTCGGTAGACGCAGCTCACATACACTCAAGTACGTTAACCCTATAAAATATTTGTGAATGAAAATTAATAAATTTAAACAAATATTCTTCGCCTAGGGCAATATTTCATTTTCCACTACAATGATAAAGCAATCTAATTTTAAAAACATTAATAATTTTTTTTATTTATATCTACAATCTGATAACATGCATAACAGGCCTTTTTTTTTATCTATTTAATATAAAACAGATAGTAAAATTCAATTTGTAAATTCATTAAATAAAGACTTATATAATAAATTTCAAAACTTTCAATAACTCTTATTGTTCATCAATAACTGAATATGAGAATAGTGAATGCACATTTTGAATTCTTGAATTATAATGTATTTGCTGTCATGGATAAGAAAAAATGGAATTTTGTTCAAATGTAACTAAAAAAGAAATGCTAACATCGATCTTTCCTGGATCATCCGTACCCATTTACAGCCGATGCCTTGAAATGTTGAGGAAATATGGCTTATTCAAGTTCACCAGATTTGTTCAACGCAATCAAGCAAATGACGGTCTCGTCGACTGAGCTATAAAATATCCTATCCAACTAAAAGAATGACTTAAATCAATTATAGTACACGTTGGACCGAACGGAGACCAGATGCTTTGTGGATGAATGCCGTCGGGTTGTAAATGTTCAGAAAATGTTCGTCTGGATTACAGGGCTGGTCAGTGAAATTCAGAGATTCAGCTGTATTTGGAGACCAGGATCATTTTAAGTCCAGACTACGAGTGAAGCCATGCTACTATTGAAGTCAAGCTACTATTGACGTCAAGCTACAATTGAAATCAAGCTACAATTGTACTCAAGGTACAATTGAAGCCATACTACTATTGAAGTAAAGCTACATTTGAAGCCATGCTACTAATGAAGTCAAGTTACAATTAAAGCCATGCTACTAATGAAGTCAAGCTACTATTGAAGTCATGCTAATATTGAATTAAAGCTACAATTGAAGCCATACTACTATTAAAGTCAAGCTACAATTGAAGCCATACTACTATTAAAGTTATACTACTATTGAAGTCGTACTACTAATGAAGCCAAGCTACAATTGAAGCCATACTACTATTGAAGTAAGGCTACAATTGAAGCCATACTACTATTGAAGTCAAGCTACAATTGAAACCATGCTACTATTAAAGTCAAGCTACAATTGAAGCCATACTACTATTGAAGTAAAGCTATAATCGATGCCATGCTACTAATGAAGTCAAGCTAGCATTGATGTCATGCTACTATTGAAGTCAAGGAAGTCATGCTAGAATGGAAGTCAAGCTTCAGTTGAAGTCGGTTTGTTCTTGAAACAGTCAGTACCATGAAATTTTGTGAAATTGACAGGTACTATCACGTGCTCAATCTACAGACTACTTATACATGTAGTTGGCGATTATGTTGGTTTATATATCTCTTTGGTGTGGCACCACTAAGTGTAGGGGTTTATACTTGGAATATCAGCAAGGATAAATTCTATTTCGTCGCTTTCTTGTTCGATAATTCCATTTTCCCAAATTCCTACAAGGGGAATGGCACAAGTTAACCTGACAGATCTGCTCCAATACGGATACAGATATCTCATCCGTATATCACGTCCGAGGAATGAATAGATTCAGATTTGTCGGTCTAGACGTGGGAGGACACTTTATTTGCAGATTCAACTACAGATTGCACTGAACTTATCCAGAAAACCATAACGATGTAACGAAATATACACATTTCAACTGGTTTGTAAGAGATGTTTTACAAGGTGTGCAGTACTAATGTAAAAGTAACTATGTTTTAATTACACCCAGTAAAGTATATTTGAAGTGATATACCTGCATAAAACCACACTTCAGACCCACACGCTTCTCTTTGACATATGTATACAGTATTAATTATTCCTTATTCAACGGGAATATGCGATTGTTGTGATATATCAATGCTATTTTTCATATTGCACACTGCATGGCGTTGTACGTCTAAATTAGCCAGATTAGGTGCAGAAAGGTAGGACGTAAAACAGAAAAGGACAATTCATTTTAATAATATGTCTTCTTAAAGAAGCACTTAGTTTTAGGGTATATATGAAGACGATACGACACAAATGATATTGGTATTTAAAACCGAGTGTTTATTGCTTATGGATCACAAATTTTCATACCACGGAATAGAAGTACGGACATCAAAAAGTTATTGGTGACGTCAATACCATCTTAAAATACAATAATCACGATACGATTGTTTCGTATACATTTTGGCACTTCCGGTTGGGGCGACATAGAGAAAAAAACGTCATCCTGCTTCTCAAACTGATATATTAGCTGTTTTAAAGCCAAGGGTGCATTGTTGATATCAGATATCTATATATAGCCTATTTTCAGATATCTAGTTTTGTTTATATTTTTTTCTCAGCTATATGTGTATTATTGCTTATATTCAAATATTTGTATTTTGCTTGTCTTTTCAGATATCTATGTATTGCTTATTTTGTAGATCAAACATTCTGGTTTATTGCTCAATAGCGTAGCAGCTCGTAGATTGGGTTGACAATGCAATATCTCGCTCAAATATTAGCCTGCTACTATTTTGAGTATTTTTAGATCATTGGCTGGGAATGGCACATCAGGACATCAAGCAGAATTAATGCTTCTGTTAAGAAGATCCAAAAATAAATAATCAACTCCTACTTATAATCAAAATAGGAAGATGGTTTTCAATTTGAAGTCAGTTTCCTTGATCCTTTCAGGTAACGTAAATACAAAAGCGTGCACTTTTTAATAGAAACTTATGCGAGTTGGCAATTTGCACGATCGCTGAAATATTATAATCTTTACAAAATAGAAATGTTTGTAACTTTATGACCATGTATTTCATCATTCCCACGTCAACGACCAAATATGGCTAAAAATACTTTATTCTAAGGACGCAAATAGGTAACTAAGATCGAAAAAACTGCAAATATATCTTGAAGTTTTGACAAGTCCGGGAGTAGAAAAACGTACTTGTTGAAAAACCAAAATTTACACATTTTTCGCCCTTTGGGAAATTTTCAAACTTTTTTCAGTGATATAGCGTATTGTTTCCTGTTGCTTTTTTTTAACGGATTGCAGTAACCATTTGAAGTTTTCTGGACTATCAATCTTGGCCAATAATAGCGACTTTGCTTTGCCGAGGGCTGAAATAATGACGTGCCACATCTTTCAAATAACTTTAAGTCTACGTATTGATATATTTATCTGAATAATAATTGCAGTTAAATTCAATTATGAGATAATTATTGATATAATTTACCGCCCATAATTTCTAAAAGATTTTATCGTAAAGAGAGATAATCGTATTTCATTGGGATCAAAAACGTTACTATTTTTAAAGTTAAAGTAACGACAGGTGTTCAATTGCTTTAGATTTGATGAAGTTACTCAGCAACTACGTACATCTTGTTTAATTTGGATTTCAACCTCACGACTATATGATATCACACATATTTTCAAGTCACACATATTTTTGATAAGTGACGCCTAAGAAATTTGAGATATGGCAATGGGATAATTCGGGCTGGAACGTATACCATCGTGCAAACTTCGCTATTTCGCCTCAGCCTCCAAGTAAAAGAATTTTGCTAATTTTTTCGGTACCGGTGTGTCGATGTTTGCTACAGAGAAAACGAAAGTGCATAAACTGTATCAAAAGCCGATGGTTTTGCTGAATTCATACTCACAAGTGTATGGCTCAAATAGTATCATCTGCTCACAATTCGAAGGCTCCAATCGTATCATCTGCTCACAAATCTATGGCTCATATCTTATCATTTGCTCAGATGTCTATGGTTCATATCGTATCATCTGTTCAAAAGTCTGTGGCGCATATCGTATCATCTGCCCACAAGTCTAAAGCTCATATCGTATCATTTGATCACAAGTCTAAGGCTTATATTGTATCATTTGCTCAAAAGTCTATGGCTCATATCATATCATCTGCCCAAAAGTCTATGGCTCATACCATATCATTTGTTCACAAGTCTATGGCTCATACCATATCATTTGTTCACAAGTCTATGGCTCATATCGTATCATCTGTTCACAAGTCTATGGCTCATATCGTATCATCTGATCACAAGTCTATAGCTCATATCGTATCATCTGATCACAAGTCACGAAGCTTCTATTATTAAACCGTAATGAGGCACAATTTAAGTTACCGAATGTAATATTATTTACTGGTCGTCAACATAGCTTCACGTTCAAACAACCAAAGACTTATGGCGAGTAAGTACATGTATCATTCCAAGCTGGAAGGCAGACCTGATGTTCTGAACTTTCGTTACTAAACTGGATTAAATTTATTTTTTTTAAGATAAAGTCCTCTTAAGTATCCTAAAAAATTTCAACCATTTGACCCCCATTGACTGGCGGGTCAGAAATGGCACACATACTTAAATTGTATAGGTATTAATCTTTCCTTTTGAGAATAGTAGTTGATTGAAGTTGTTAAGTTTAGAATTGCTCAGACTTGTGATATTTGTAATTTACGTCATTTTAAATCTCATAAATCACTTTGCACGATTGTTCGCTGAAATATAAGGCTGTAATTGGATCTAGTTAGTTGATTCTGAATTAAATCACTACAGTACGGTTAAAAGATTATTTAATCTTCAATGTTAGCAGGGTAGTGTCGAGTATGTTATCACCGAGACGCTTCAAGACGGATTAATGCAAAATTTTATTGTAAAGCTTTATGGTCATCTCCAAGACGTATGTTTCGGCAACATATTTTGGCTCAATGAACTTTCTCATTACGCTTAAAAGAGGAATAACATGCGCATTCGCCACTGGCAGATCAACATACACCTTTAATGGTCCTTATAAGTTTTGATCACCACGTTATGATATTGAATGGTTATTAGATAATAATTAATATTATAAAAAAATATAATAAGTATTAAAACAGAATGTAATAATCTTCAATTATTTTAGATTGTTCACGATGATATAGATGGTAGAAGTCCCACTGCAAATATTTTAAAAACTTGTTTGCAAGTCACTGATAAGCATGTATGGCTTCTTTTCAAAGAAAGAGTCGATCCCATGGATTTATATATCAGTTTTTGGTTTCACTCGAGGTGTTATTTGTCTCGTGTAAATTTACATTCTCCGCCCATTCTGTCAGTCTCACGTGCATAGCTTCGTATTGTTATATGTTATTTAATCTTTGTCTACATCTTTAAAAAGAATTTCACATACCTTTTGATAATCATAAATCCAGGTAATATATATTGTATATTTTCCATAACAATAAGCATATCACTTGAGACTCAAAACTGTGACGTATTGATTTATTTGTCATTGTAAAGATGTTCATATGAAGTCCTTGTGTTCATGAGTGCTCTCCTTGTGACGTATTTGCGAAATAAATTTGCAAGCACTTTTAAAAATGAATTAGATTGTTTTAAAGTTATATATCACGATAAATTATCGAGCTGATAAATCTCAATTCAGGTTATCCGTATCACCATTCAGTATGAGAATTATACATTCTGTTCGTTTATAATATAAAACAAATCATCGTAATACGCCACGACCGATAAACTGACACAATAGGTACTACACATCATATTTTACCTCTAACTAAAGTTTTAGACGTCTAGATATCAAACAAAAAACATTTTCAAATATGGCAAAATGCATTCCCATTGATAAAGAAATCAGTTATAAAACGATGCTTGTCGTTAAGAGTTCTACATAATTTCGGATAGCATATCCTTATCGTGTGAAAGCCCAAAAAACTGAACATTATTAACGATGTGCTCTGAAATGACCGCTGTCGGATCAGACACCATTTGTCAAATGTTTATATCTATTATTTAGAGTTGTTTAATTGACAAACGTCAAGTTTCCTATTGAGCGATAAAGGATCATAAGAATTGAATAGGTGATAAGCATTGAAATATGTGAAGTGTTATTATATAAACCCGAGAAGAAATGACCCTGAAAATACATCATGAGCAGTGAGGCGAGCAGGGATTTTGATACATATATTTCAAGGCCCGCCTTAATACATATTCACTTAGTATTCGACCAAGAATAATATTGGACCACTTTAAGTCAGGTGTTTTCAATCATTTTTGTTTATTACCCCTTTCGAGTTCCTTGATCGATTATATCACCCCCCTTATTCGCACTATTTCATTATTTTTCGCCGGTTTTCCCAGAAGTATTTTTCATGTCGGAGAATCTAGTTTGACTTAACAGAACGACCTTAATAATGATTGTCTCAAAATTGTTTGCAACATTACAAAGCACCACCGGGAAATGCCAAAAATACCCCATTTGAGGTCACCACCCAAGGTTGAAAAACCTCGTCTAAACTGATATAACTAACTTTATGAAAAAGTTCCACGCCGACATAATGTTCTCTGTGCTAGTTAAGCTCACTTACTAAACCTCAAATCAACAACCGCCGAGCTTCATGGCATGGCTAAAATCACCACCAAGAGGTTTACCATCATCTGTAAAGAGATACTCATACATTTTATGTGAAACATTCTCATGTTTATTCCGATGTTTGTGATGTCCGCGATCAACTAAATCTTGACCAGATTAAGACGCTACCAACCATCTTTCTGAAATTATATTAACCACAGACGTCGTGATGGAAATGGGAATTGTACAGACCGAAGCTGTAAGAATATGAGTGACCCCAATGCACTTAAAAGGCTATACAACATACTTTGGACTTTTAAGAACGAACCAGCCATATTTACTCTTGCCAACCTTATATATAATCATAGGACCGCATGTGGACATGTGAATTTTCAAGAATATTTCCTCTCCACATCTCTATATCACCATGTTCTTATTCTGTAACATTGCTTTATCAAAATAGACTATATACAGCTACTTAGACCTCTTATCATTGTGTAATTGTCGCTCTTGCGATTCACGATAGTTTCAAAACGTACAACGAAGTCTTTACACAACAATCTTTAAAATATTTCACATTCTTCTCGGGCATGGATATAGAGCAGAAAATAATAATTCTATTATGAATAATAATAATAGATTGAAATTATAAAAAAGAAAAATTGTAAGGTTTGCCGCCGTCTGTATTTTGAAGAATGGATTATTATGAAATTATCATGCACAAAAAACAATTCGTGACGAAAGAAACTGTTCACGAATACTGCACCTCGATACTAATTATAGCAGAATACATCACGACTTTCAATTTCTGGCCACTTAAAGTATGAAATATGAATGTTATCAGCATTCCTGATTTTCGTATTGTTTATATATATTCGAATAATATCTAACCTGCGTTGAACTTGGGTTCTAATAGTTAAAGATAGACCAAATTAAAACATAACGACTCTCTTGTCAATGTATTTATGAAAAGTATTAGGTATTTCTTATCTTTCGGAATGATTATATTAATGCTGTCAATATCTGCGTTTTCACTTGATAAATGACGCTGTTTTTTTAGTCTATGAATGGACTGTTCGGATGCCATTCCTAATCTGTCAACTTTAAACTTTTGCATCCATCTCCAATCTCCAAAAGCATAATGGGTTTGTAAAGTGATTTATGACGTCACTAATAGCGGAGGTCCTTGTGTGATAAAGCATATTTTGTGATTAGTGACGTCAGCAAACACTTCGTTTTAGTGGAATTGCAGGAACCACAGATGTCTGATTGAAAACTGGAATGGTGCAAATTGATGCTATCATTGTCCTGTTTACAAGCCATTTTACTGAGATTGAAGCCCAGTATAATGAGTAGTTCTCTTTTGCGCGTCGTGAGAGAGGCATTCTACAGCAATACCCGGTGCGTCTGTGCAACTGAATATCTAGGCTAAGCGATTTCGTTAACATACCCTGATCACTGTTACTTCAGATAGAAGTTGGCTTAAAACAAACCTGTTCAACATTTGGTAATATAGTTAACTAGACAGCCTCATGGTGCTACTTGCCCCATATTTTGCTCAAGTGGTAAACATTAAAACTGTGTGAAGCTATTGATATCGTTAAATGATACCGATAGCAGGCTGCCAATTTCGAAAATGATTTATTCGTGATAAAATTGAATGATGTGGAATTTACTGCTATGAAACATGGCTTTGTTTTTAAATATTACATACTTTCATCATCACTCATATTGAAAAAAGTATTAAGTATCTTTTTCGACAAAAAAAAAGAAGCGAATCTTCCAAAATATTTATCAGTAAGTTTTGTAGACTATCATCCATTTGATGAATCTTCAAGATTTGAAAAATGTTCAATCGTAGAACTAAAATTCTCATTGACGAGTGCGTTACCAATTACTATGTCTTCGATGTCTGACATTCCAATCTGCATCACTCCTAAAACAGTAAATCAGGTAAATGTGTCGTTTGACAAGAAATACTGTGACATATTTTTAAAAATTCCACACGCATTGTTTTAAAAATACTATAAATCAAGTACTAACGATCCGAACCGCAAAACAAAATCCAAAATCTAAAAATGGCAAAACATTGGTAGCAGTTCATGAACTTTTCACATGAGGGAGTAGATCAATCATAAGAGAATAAGAACTTCATAATGAAAAGTGGTATCGGGTGTCTATAACAGTAAGCATACTTTTACAATAGAAAGAAACTCGAATCTAAAATTTTATGTTACTTCTTGAATAACGTAACGTAACATAACGTATTAACACAAGTTACACTGCGTCATCAGTCGTTTAAATGTTATTTTTTTCATAACACATCACGACGAAGCCATGTTTTCTTAATTAGGACCACAAAAGTGCCAAATGAAATTAAATTTATGATTAAAATTTAAACATTATCCGATTCCTCATTTTTGTCAAACATTATCAAAAGATAATGTTCCGGAAATATACATCCATATTCCACAGGGATGACTGCTCGGTTTTTAAGATCAGTTAGTACTTGTCCAAAATTTTTGTTGATTGATCTTTCCAAGATTATCTGTGATGACCTGATCTACAAATGGTACCACAGTTTGCTGTGACAACCAGGAGACACTTCGAAAGCATGTTATTCTTTTATGATAGTTTAACGAGCTATAATTAATTTCAGATTTGAGTTATTGGTTTGACCTCTTAACGTATCCTTCTCTTATGTAGAGTTCACATGCGACTTGAAGATTCGAAAGAATCCAAGGACAGCTAGATATTTATCGACTGTCAGAATCTGAAACACACTCGACTACTCGACCCGAACACACCGACGATTGAAAAATCACACTTCTTGTCCATTTTTGCACCAGGTGCGTTGCTCATTTGTAAACTAGGACTCTGTCGTCGACTCGAGTGGTAGAAATCGGCGACCTTCCAGTCTGTGTTTTTTTTCGATATAAAGGTCTTTTTTGCAACGGATCTATGAGATGTTCTGAATTCCTAGTATACCCGAGTACTTAAATATTAAATTACCAAGAGTATTTGTCCATGCTTAGTTAACCAATTTTGCCATTTCCGTTATGTGGAGTTTTCACTAGATTATAACTTTCTAATATAATGTCATATTATTCCTTTACGACATGCCACATCCAGAATTCTAAATATTATCGGTGAGTTATGACAATAACGCAATATGCATGTATGTATGAATAATATTCAATTAAGAAAACGTTGAACCTGTGTGTCTTATGTTAACGTTTAACCTTAGATATACTAATCACAAACAAATGAAATTTATCTTAAATAAATAAAATCATAGACTCATAATATGTTAAGAGAGAGTTTTTGTAGAATTAAACATATGTAAAGTCGTATTTATTTAACATAAAATAAGGCGGCTAATAACGTTCAATTGAAAATTGGCTGTAAAGACTCACATCAAAACAGCTGTAACCGAAAACCATTGCCAAATTCACATACAATTTACCTTTCTAAGTGTTATTTTATGATATAGCCAGTAATTCGAAGCCGTGATTAAATATATTTATCATGAATGAGATTCTGAAGGAGCCACACCTGATCGTCTGGACACATTAAGCATTACACAGTTTTCCCTGTTGGTGATATTAGTCGGAAGGTCTGACATGAAACCAGCATCTGATCGTTGAGATGGGCCAATATACCAAGGTCCCGTGAGCTATAGGTTTAAAAGAAAGTCAAAAAGGTCGCAAACAACAATGAAGGCGATTTTTCAATTCTCAAAAACATTTTTCAGAGTCTGGCAAACAAATCAAGTTTAAAGGAATATTCCCTATTGGACATAAAATTTCAAAGTCTCAAACTTGGTGTATATATTCATCAGTTGGGCTTACCAGATGCCTCCTTAGATGTATACCTTTAAGAATAAAAAAAACATGAATTTATTCCAGTGCATACTATTCCGATCTGTTTTATTACAGTTTATAAAACGTCTAAGATTTATAAAACCACTCTCAATTTAAAAATCTAAATCTATAACTGTATATTCGATGTAATGAATTATATTTTAGTTGCCCATTCCACTCACTATTTTTCGGAAAATTCTCAATATGATAAACTATCTTTTTCAGTACGTGTTACTTGACTTCTTAAACCCGACAATCCCATATTCTTCAAGTATTCACCTGGAAAAACTTTCCATATCTTAAATATTGTACAACATGGGGCATTAAATCATTAAACATGCGTCATCAAAATCAGAATGGCAAGAATTCACAAGAAGAAACTCGATTATCAAGTTCTTCAGACGAGGAAATCCATCAGGCAGACACGAAGGAAGTTCATTAGCAATACTGGATCAGCCAATATGGACGAGAATGACAAAGTCAAGTAACCGCGGCAAATATGATAACTTTATGTTTAATACACAGCAACTCTTTATATAGCGTCACTACAGTTAGAGGAATGACTAATTCAAGCAGAAGGATGAACTGAATTCAAAATTGAGATTTACCTAGAGCAAAATATAAGTCTTTTTAATAACATAATATATTGGATCGCTTCAGTTATACATAACCTTATAAGAGTCGTTCAATCCATACAAGTCGACACACGACTATGTCTCGACTTCATTGAAGCATTTGGAATACCGAATAAAGTTTGGTTGTATATACTCCTCAAACTTTCCGTTGGTCCGTCCAGTCACATTTACTTTGACTCAACCAAAAGACTAGAATTTGGAACGATTTCATTTCTAGTTAAGCTTGTAGGTTTGTAATGCAAGGATTATCATACAGTATATCCTACAAATTGTCGATGAAATAGGTGGTGGTAAGACCAAAATTCAGGGAATTCTGAAGCGTAAAGCAGAAATTATGGAGGATTTTGAAAGCAATGTTTCTCCCGATCAGAAACGTGTGAATCGGTTCACCGGCAATGAAGAAATAAACAAATTAACATTGTTTTTGGTGCTATGAGTGGTGAAAGCGCAGATTTCTAATACATAGAATGAAATAAGGAAATGAATGAAATTGTTTCAGCCGACTAAATTCTCTCATAAGAGAGAGACCACCTCCAGTAAGAGACCGTTTTTGAATTTTCCACTGCGTGGTCGCTTAATACAGTTTTTACTGTATATCGTGATTATCAGGAAGTTGTTTTTTTATCGGTTTCACCAATGACAATTTTGTTACCAGGAAGAAGTAGACTTCTACCATGTCACACTCACAAAACAGACCATATTTTTTCAAGATTTTTTCTTTTAATATTATTTTCTTTTTTATTTCTTCGCATGTAAAGAAATAAAGCAAGGATAATGCGAATCGATTATTGCGCTGATTGGATAGGCTTTTACATGGACTGCCGCGAGGACGAATTCCAAGCTTTGCTCTTCAAGGTCGTCGTCTTCTCTCCGTCTCTTAAAAGGAGCCCATTCACTTAAACAAGCCTACAGCTATAGGGAAATTAATGTTTAGTTGCTTTATATTTTCAAAATATTGACTCAAGTAGTTTGTCAATTTATTCATATTTCAATTTAATCACACATTCAGCGTCTAGCTTTTACTTAAAGGGACTTTACATACTCAGAGATATTCAACAGCCAATGCGACATTTTACCTTACCTTAATTACCATATACGATGACTTATATTGGATTATTTGAAAGTTGAAGAATCGATCAAAGTCCATACTCCAGATCGCACTGTAATTGTAAAGACAGGATTGTTGTCTGTAATCTCTTCAGAAATACCCTTCCGGTTGGTCGGTTGTTGCCGTTTGGAATCTATACCTACCTTATACGAGGTGCTCAAAAACCGACTATTGTAACGTCAAATTAATGGTAATGTTCCTTTAAAATTTAATTTTATGCTAGCAGGTTTCAATTATTAAAGGTAAAAAAGAATAGGGCTTGTGAAATTCGATGAACATGAAAGAAAAACCGGGGTTATTTATGATATATATTTTGGTATTTAGGTCTTCTCTTTACAATTACTTATTTACTATGAAAATATGTAAACAATAATCCATTTAATCAAACAGTTTCGCTTGAAAAAGAAACCCACTAACATTTTGGAAAACATGTGACAAATGTCGAAAAAAGGACTCGACGAGTGTATTGTACGGGTCAGTCACTTTACGTTAGTATGGGGTGAACCATTTCAAAGGTAAGAGACCTTGAGAGTAACTTAAAACTACCATGAAGTAATAAACCCACCAAATAACATGTATCAGCTATGTGGACTCTCTGAAATTTATTCCGGACCGCAAGGCCTAGGGTATAAGTATATCACCATCAGAAAGAATAGTTCACTGGATTGGCTGTGGGGTCTGCATCATCCTCCGGGTTTGTTCACTGGATTGGCTTTGAGGTCTGCATCATCCTACTGGTTTGTTCACTGGATTGGCTGTGGGGTCTGCATCATCATCCTGGTTTGTTCACTGGATTGGCTGTGGGGTCTGCATCATCCCACTGGTTTGTTCACTGGATTGGCTGTGGGGTCTGCATCATCATCCTGGTTTGTTCACTGGATTGGCTGTGGGGTCTGCATCACCATCCTGGTTTGTTCACTGGATTGGCTTTGAGGTCTGCATCATCCCACTGGTTTGTTCACTGGATTGGCTGTGGGGTCTGCATCATCATCCTGGTTTGTTCAATGGATTGGCTTTGAGGTCTGCATCATCCCACTGGTTTGTTCACTGGATTGGCTGTGGGGTCTGCATCATCATCCTGGTTTGTTCACTGGATTGGCTGTAGGGTCTGTATCATCATCCTGGTTTGTTCACTGGATTGGCTTCGAGGTCTGCATCGCCCTACTGGTTTGTTCACTGGATTGGCTGTAGGGTCTGCATCATCATCCTGGTTTGTTCAATGGATTGGCTTTGAGGTCTGCATCATCCCACTGGTTTGTTCACTGGATTGGCTATGAGGTCTGAATCGTCATACTGTGAGCTTAGCATCATGCTAATGGTTCGTTCCCTGGGTTTCCATTATCGTATCGAATAGGGCGCTTTTTTATATTGACCCATTTCAACCAAAGATAGAACTCCATAACACACATGTAAATTGCCTCTACGACCGTCGAGGTATCCTACTGTTCAACAAACATTCGGGCGACGACGGGTCATACATAAATCTGAAAAGATAGTATTCTAACCTTTTAAGTGTGAGCTACTTTATATCAATTATTCCTTATACAGACTAAACATTGATGCCGGATTCTTGTCTACTTTGTAATCTCTTGTCAAAATACTCACAAGACCCATAACGTTTACATTAGATTTACAATTCGCCAGGAATACGGGGCCTAGTAATGTATTTAATGAGATTATTCTACCATAAGATGGTCGTCATTGTTGTTTTTGGCTTGTTAAAGACTTGCACTGTTCAACAGACAATAACTGTGAAAGAATTGATTAAGACTAGAATATGAATTAAAAGCCAATTGAATAGTCAGACATGAGACATAAAAGCAAATAACAATGGGTGCTTTCGCTTCGTAAAACAGACACACACGACGAATTTTAGACTATCAATGTGGACAGTGTTATTGGGTATTTTGAACACCATCATTCTATGATGACATTATCTGTTTCCATTGATCCCAATAAAGTGAATGATGTTCCTTTTCCGCTGACATCTGGAGTTCCTATTCGGTAACCCTCGTCTGTTTTTTGTTTCATGGGTGTTTTCTTGCCGATACAGTTGTGTAAACTAACATACATCTTTTCGTGTGGTTGACTAAATAATAATACATAAATTTATTTACACTTTAAGTGCACAATTACACACACATTATACAATTATATAAACCTTACAAAAAATACACAATAATACGTAATCTATTATACCTGTATAATAGCACCCGATATAATTGATGCTATTGAAATAATATCACATAAGCTATTGGCTTGGACTCTCCAAAAGGAAACACCATGGCATCGATTGTTCCAGAAGAATGTCATATCCTGCTACAGTGGATTCTCTACAAGTTGTGGACTCGGACTGAAAAGCTGAAGAAAGCCTCTTGGTACAGTCCACAACCAAGAGACATCGGCCTATCTGTGTGTATAAATATAACAAATAAACATTATGTAAAATCGTGGTTAAGGGAGACATTTATCATCTGTATTTTCAATTACAGCTAGGTCTACAGGCACGTTTTGATATCATTTTCAAATGTTTATTGTATTTATAAGAAAACCACTTTCAAGAACGCGCGACTATTTCAATAATACATTCTTAACCACCTGTGGCGATTTGGCAAAAGATTAGGTTTAATCGAATCTTTATGTAAATTTTGAACTAAGAATGCCAGTGCAGTCGTACATCGTAATTTGACTGTCTCGTTAATTTTAAGGAAAAAAAAACTTTCAAAGCCTAAGAATTTACGCCACATCATCTTTCTCTGTTCTTTTTCAACTGACGATTCTATGGCAGTTGTGGTCCGAAATGTTAATCCTTTGGCTGCATTCATCACCATATGGTCTAACCACATGGACTAGATATAATTGTTCTTCCTTAAAAACGATATTGATAAATGGTATAATTTCACAAAAATTTTGAATGGCTAACACATAAAAAAATACCCACATTCTGTCGCCATATTGAACTGACAAAAGATATGAAAAAATAAATAATCACAGATTGGACATGAAATGAACCGGCATGGCCATTCAACACAATGTTCTTTGTATCAATGACAGAAGAAGGTCCCCGCCTATCATCCATTTATATACATGTTAATTAGACGATCTGTAACGAATGGCAAACATTAAGACAAGGAAATCGAGTTCTTTTGAACTCCATGGAAATATTTCATTGTGTCGTGCACGTCCAGATATTCAAAACGAAAGAGTATCGAGCTTCTAATAACGATTCATTTCTTGTTCAGTTCGAATACACGGAAGGGTTACTAAGGGATTTTTCCCCAACAGATGTTCAAAGACGCTAATTCTCGCAATGGTTAATTCAAGAAGGTATTGTAAAATTGCAAGTTACTTTCGAACATAAACCCCTCCAAAATAATGTTAGCTCTGTAGACTCCAAAAAAGAAGCAGAATTGAAAACCGAGTGTCAGCGTGGCATCAAATGTTCCAGCTTCAAGAGCTAAAAGCCAAATATTGTGACCTGCATCCTTTTGCGTATGTGTAAGCGATTTGACTTCTAGGCCTACTTCGGTTACGAGAGTGTATCGTTCTATGACCATAAACAAATAACGTCTAGAGGGCTGATGCACATTCTTTTTTTGTTAGTGAATTGTATAAATTGAATAGGTATCTAATTCATATAAAAAAAGGGCAATTACATAACACAAACTCGACATAAGCTTACGGACAAAAATCACGAACGTGTCTTTGTGGTAATATCTTGTATTGAATGAGTATGCGAAATAGTTGAAATTTCACAAGATACAGATTGTAATAATGTAAGAAGATAATTCTCCAGTGAAAACCACCCAAGTTGAGACCTAGGTAGAAATTGATGTAAGCATGGACTCTAACTTTTCAAATTATCACTATGAAATAAAAATCCGTACAAGCAAGACAATTCTGTTTATTAAAGAGTAGAATTTGTATAGTAGTGGAATACTCTAAAGAGAGGTACCATCAGATGTTTAGAAAACAGTAAGCCTAGTTTGCTTCGCGCGCGTAGAACTCTAGTGAGGAAGTCCAATCACTTAATGCAACCCGGTATGTCAACTTGGCATTATGTAACCATATAGGTATATTTGTTACCAGGTGTATTTTCTACTGCGAAAATATTGCTCTATCATCGTTTTACTCATCTACACACAAAAACAAAGTACATGTATTTGTCCATCACACCAACTGTAACTGATTAGAGCACATTTCCATTTTCATCCCGCGGGGCTCAATTTCTGTCGCATCGGTTTTGGTAACGTTCACACCAAGGTACGATATATTCCTTATTCTGATGTACCTTCTATTGGGTCTGGTATTGATCATTCTCAATGGATTTTTTAGGAATACCTTTTAACCGAAATGATCAAAATGTCGTATTTCAACTCATTTCACTCTACGAAATAAAGGCCTACCCTTTTTTATTAAAATAAAAACCGAAAAGAAACAACCGAAACCAAATAACATATTGCGACACAAGTCGGAAATAAACCACTATCAAATGCGTGTTGATAAAACGTGCAAGTGTAGGTGCATGTAATAAAGACAGTTAATTTCATATCGGGACAATAAGATATAAATAGTCGAATATCATTTCATTTTTCTGAAAATATAATACTGCGTTTGAAAGAATTGTTGTGAAAAAAAAATGAAAGGAAAAAAATGAGTAATCTATTTAGTCATACTTATTATTTACAATATTTTAATTAGTAATATTCGTCAACAAAATACTTTATTATATCACATTGTTAATTAAAATATTTTCTATTCTTTATGATTTACAGATCAATAGAGGCGCACCCAGATAGATAATAAACAGTAAATATGTATAGACATAGTCTAATTTGTATCTGCTGCCACCTCTATTCAGCATGATCTTTCAATCAACAGACACTGAAGTCCACCTCTCCCCAACGAATCTACCAATAAAAATGATCGGAATCAAAGTAGTGCTTGATTGTCTCAGAGATCATGCAGAGACTAAAAAAAAAATTATGGGGATGGGGGTTGATAGGCTTTAAACAATAACCACCTTTTCCATAGACACCATATATTAATAGTTAATTTTTTCTATTTCATTTAATTTTCATGGGGCATTTGCCTCCGTTGCCATGTAATTATGATCCTGGATCCTCTATCTATGGTAACAGCTATGTTCAGTCAAACGATCACAATGTGACGTGCTTCTCTGGCATGTTTTCACTCACCTGTCATTATCGATATATTATTCGTAAAAAATATACCAATTTATTCCATAATTTGTATAAACATATATTTCCAAAAAATAAGTTTCGTTACTGGATATTCTCAATTATCAAATTGTCTATCATAACAATATATATTATGTGGCTTCTCATTTTTATCTATATTGGTAAACTAAATGATATATGAACTTTTATTTGTCTGATCTAAAATTGATATGTCCCTTTTTCCATTGTTAATTTCAACGGCATTGTTACCAAACCGAAATTAGTGAAAGAACAAAGTTTCTCTTTTCACTTTTAATGAAATGCAAGACGATGACTTGACATTTATAAGAATGGGTTTATTTCGTAAGTTTGAACTTAATTGCCCCAATTACAGGGTAAAAATCGAGTTTTGTGACGAATTCCGTAATATTACTCTAAATAAGATTCTTCAAGTCTGGCGACATTGGGTCAGAAAAACATACTCATAAATTGAAGAAAGTAGTCGCCTAATAGATATCTTAAATTCACCATCGTGCCTTAACAATTCATAAGAAATTTGATTCGGTGCGAGCATTCAAACTTAGTCTTGAAGGCTATTCAGGTCGATTAGAAATGTTCCTCGGGTCTGTGATGGACTAAAAATTAATCACAATTTTTAGCTTATTAAAATAAATACTTGTATATCAGAAGAGACATGAGTAAATTGTTGTGTAATAAAAATACAATGAAACTCATCGTGCAGTAGAATTTCAGCCAAAAAAGAAATACAAATTGTCTGAAATGAAAATAAGCCCTGCTTATATCTACGAGCTAATGAAAATGCACCCGACTGGAAATAAGGATACCGATTCTAACATACTCTTTTTCAATCCGGTGGTTATTTGGCCTGTGGTAGGGTACATGTTGTTTTATGTTTCCTATACCTTTGACTACCATCATCTCAAACCGGAGCTGAATCCCTGAGATCCGGACTAAGATGAGAATAGACGAGGTATGGTAGCGGGATTGTCGAAACAAAATAAAATAGTACAAGCAAATCGTGTCCACACTGTGCCTGGACCGGACACTGCACTTCGTTTGTTTGTGAAAAACGGCATGAGGGCATTACACACCATCCTTTGACAAAGTGACACTGTGAACTTCAGATTAACAGAAACATTTAATGGCTAGCTTAAGTTTTTACCAATTACATTAATTATAGTGGTATTGCTGAGAACCATATAGTTATAGAAAGATTGCCGGAGTAATTGTAGACAAAGATAACTCTTAAATGACTTGTCATACTTAACATTTTGTAAGAAGCTGTAAGTGGTTTCAAGTTTTATAAAACAATTATTAGCACTTTATTTAAATTTAAATACTACACACGAGCAATATCTTAAAGTGTACAAAAATGACTGAGAAACCAAAGTTTATTCGTAACTGCACTAAGTTATTAAATTTATTAATTTTGAAAAAGACTAATGCCAACCACAACATAAAACACATTAAAAGAAGACTACCTCTTAGAATAGACTTAAAATTTAAAGTCTCAAACTTGGTTAACAAGTGTATATTATCAGTTTTACTTGCCTGGTACCATGGTAAAGAATATAACACATTTCTAAGCATGTTTCAAAATTACTTAGTTTTATGATTTATAACCTAGTTTTATGCATTTATTTTATATAGAGGGATTCTGGTCATCCTACTCTTAAAGAATAGATCCAGGAGCCAGTCTTAATTTTTCACTACACCTCCTTGTCCCGAGCTCTGTGGATAAGCATCGTTACCTTTTTGTCTTGTAGGAATAGTTTATGATTACATAAGCTATTTTAGATTTAATTTATTACACGTTATTTTAAGAAGAAATCGTTGCAAGCAGTATGCGCAAGTAAAAATAGTGTTTTTTGTTTTGTTCTATGTATCAACACATAAACGTAACACTTGCGTCGCAAACAGAAAGAAATTGTGCAGACAATAACAAATGATGTTTATCTAGCTTCATCTATGAGAGAAAAAAATAAACAATACGAAGTAACAAAACTTTGAGAGAAAAAATAAACAATACGAAGTTACAAAACCAACATTTTAAAAGGAAAGGAAAAAATACGTAAACAGGTTTCCAGAGGTAACCTTCTGAATTCTTGATAATGGCAAACAAAGGTGTCCACGGAAGACTAAGCTCTTTCTAGTCCATCGCCAAAAGACTAATGTGATGAAGGTGTCCACAAAGGAAAAAATCTCTTTACATCATTAGTATATACTCGTATCGTATTATGGTACACACTGATCTGTCGCGATATGTCTGCAATGTGGACAGAGTGACATTAGCAATGTTCTTAGTAACAGTTGTAACTTGATCTACTTCATCTCGACTTACTGGCAGACATAAACAGGAGAACTGTGTCGTCATGTTTAACTGGGCCATTATAGTGTCGTAGAGCACTGCAATACCTACATCAACAACACCAGCGTACAGTGTACAAAACGTCCATGTCCATCAACAACACTAAGGTGCAGTAGTTCGAAAATTTCCATCGAACACATTAGGTACAAAGGGAAATAGTGTGCATTAACATCAAGAACAGTAGGGCACATATAGAGAACAAAGAATGAAACAACCATATCTTACAAGTATAACAAACTTTCCATCAGCTGTTCCTTAGCTAAACCTCTAGGCATTGATCTTTGCCGGATTATCCATACATAGATAGAGCTTATACCAAGAACTGAACATTTAGGGTACAATGGTGTATGTACTACTTGCACCTCTTTGAACACAATGCCACTTAAATCAAGATCACATGGAACTAAGGCAGTGTCACCTGGTAGGATACAGTTTAATTAAACGTTCAACTTACACCAAGAACTGTGGCGAATGGTACCAGGGGCTATATTCTGTCCTATATTTGAGTCATATTTATATGTTATATAATTACGATATTATGTATTTTCACTTGATGACCATGACACAGTTTTTCTCCAGATTATATAAATCAGATGTATTTTTTATCCAATAAAACCGTCTGTATTGAGTTCACCACCCGATACACTGTTTTTATAACGTGAAATGATCAGTTTGTTGGGAACAAATTAATCATAATTTTTCAAGTATTTAATAAAAATCTGTACAAGCAAGAAAATTCCGTTAACCGTAATCCCGTCCAAAGTATGGCCAAATCGAGACTAAAAGTTGTATAGTTGTAGACTCCTGAACAGAGAAGTGGCGTCAGGTGTTTTGAACAGAGTAAGTTTGGTCTGTGGATTTCAGATCACCATTACATTATTTTAGCATAATGTTAAGGCTTATCGACTGAAACACCCATTTATATAACAAATAAGGTACAAGATCCTTTTTACCAGCTGGTCTTGGACAAACCTCTTGGCAATAATCTTCTCCGTTTTATTAGTACTCATTTACAGCTGAATTGGCTGGAATTATGAGTAAAGATGACTTATTCAAGGTTAGACTTTCACACGCCGACCGTGATTAGAATCCATGACCTCAATTTCTTGGGAGGTTTTCACACAAATGATATCATGAAAAGGTGCCAACGTTCTAACCAGTCCTAAAAGTGTTTCTTTCGAAGTCTTTTCAGCTTTCGACAGAAATTTCTTGCATTTTGGCTGATTTGTTTGGTCTAGCTTAAATTGATCTGATTATCTCATAATGTTGACCTTACAGTAGCGGCCAGATTTAACAGAATTGTCTTGCTTGTACTGATTTTTTTTTTTATCATACTTTGATGACAATGCAGTATTGTAATGTATTAAAATATCATAACATATTAATTTAAAATTTAATGGCATCTCTGTTAACGTAATTCTCTGAAACGACTTTGTTTTTCTGAACGTTGGTAGACAAGACTATTAACGTTAATAAATTGTCATTTTGACCTTTAGAAAAGTTACATTCTTAATCCTATAATAATAGTAAACACTGACTCAAGAGATTACTCCTACTATCGCAGTAATTCCAGAAAATCTGATATATTTAAAGGAATTTGGTATATCTGCGGAGTAAAATCATTATTGCCTGTCCAAAATACGAGGACATAAACATGAAAAGATAAACAATGACGTCAATTTGCATAAATAAATACTGAAATGTGCACCCTAAGTTCATGAATTATAAGGATCCCTTCATTTCCATGCCCCCTAGAGTTCCTATGTCATTCGCCTTTCAGAAGCAAATAGCTGCAACAATGTTGGTGAAAAGTTATAATCTATACATTCCAGAAAGCACAATGGTCAGATGTTTAGCCCTTCATTGGTTTAAACAACATTTAAGAGTGACTCAGATCAACCTACTGACACATTCTGGAAGGAAGCTTTGCATCTGGTAAAATCTTATATGTTGTTGGCTGAAGTCGACCTGTGTTCATCTACGTCCAATAAATTGCAGCTGTAGCCAGCTGATTATGTTTTATTTCCACTTAGGTCGAAGACCAAAGCTATTTCAATCGTGTGCATAAGGATCGACTTGATCGCATTTTTCAGCAATTGGTATTGATAAGAGGGTTGTGCATTGCCTCTAATAACCTTTTCAATATCGGACCATTGGATGATGCAGATTGTCTCTTACCTATTTACAGGGTTAAATTTAGATTGACACATTTGACTAGCATTTTATCACACCAAATTTCAATTTTGGATAATAAAAGGAATTATTGGATCGCAAAAGGGATCATTTTGACACGCAAACTGTGATGCGATACCGCTTAACTTGAACTCAGTCTATATATTATCTGGCTGAGTGAATGTTTTGAGTTGTTTTTGTTTTCTGTGTGCTGAGACTGTATCACTTGAATCAAGTGTTTAATTGGTAAAATGTCGATATCGGAAACGCCAACGCCGATTTATTAGATACACTTTCAAACTTATTGTGTATTTTATCAATCGATTAACCTTCGTTTTTGTTTGTAATGAAAACAAGCAATTGAGAATTCCTCCATAAATTGTTCAGACGTTGACGTGAAGTATTTACTTGGTTTCAAAATTGATTCTTAGTTCTTTCTTTAACATGCGTCTTTGCCACCACTTATCATGATATCACAGATAGTCATTAACACGATACCTCGAGTATTAACGAGGTCGTTTATTCTAAGACATTACTAAGAAAAGTAGCAAAAAATTGAACTGTCCTTGAGAATCTCTTGGCTCTCGCTTCTATTACATAGTGTAATCGTTTAAGTTTCATCCACAATGCGGACACTATTTACATCTCAAGTTTTCCAGCTCAAGCTGAGTTCATTGAATATAGCTTTCGGCAAAATTGAACTCGCGGTTCTGTAGAAATAACTCTTATGTTACTGCAGATATCAAGAATTTTCATTGAATGTGACATAGCAGACACAATAAACCTAAACTAACCTTCGTTAAGGAGCTCTCCATTGTTGGAATCGAAGAGGAGGTTAAATCCAGGAATAGACGAAGTAAGGTGTGCGTTGTGGTATACAATGCGGGAAGATAACATAATCAGAAGAATAGAAGTGAATTACGAGGTACGGGTCCGCAACTTACATCGCACTGCATCTATTCTCACCTTCATGCGCCTTTCCTTGGGACTTATTGCTTATAAAAAAAATGCATGGCACAGCCTTGCTTTATCAGCTCAATATAAGCAGAAAGCTAGGCAAATGTACATTATTACCTACATGTTGATACATAAAGTACGCAGAGCGGATGTAGATGCAGGAACAAAGGATTGGCTGTACTTCTGTTTAAAAAATAATCACATATAACCTAAGACAATCGAGTTTCCAAAAAAACAAAAATTACATAGCTTAAATTGTTCAGGTTCATGAGAAACCAGAAATGCGAGAGAAAGGCGTCAAAAATAGGACGGTCTTCTCTTTGAAACTGACAAGCCTCTTTTCTTGTGATAGCCCGTACCTGTATCAAATTAAATATGAGTAATTTTTATTGTTTAATTCTGGCGAAACTTGAGAAGATGAGCCACACAAAACAACCATTAATGACTATATGCCTTTTGCATGAGTGACTAAGATCGTGAAGTTAAACCCCGAGATTATACCATGATGGGTGGGTACATAAATCATCTACATCCAAAACGAATTGAATCCGACAGAAAATACATCTAAATGTTTTATGAGGCCAGGTCTGTAATAGACACAATTATATATATAAAATGTAAAATATACGAATAAAGAGATTTTAAAGGAACATGTTCGTCATCCGTTTTACCAAGCCTACCTTAGTCTCAGAAATGAGATTTATTTTTAGCTAAGCTAATCAGTAATAGTGTTTACAACTGTTTGTGGCCAGAAGTATCTGCGTTTAAAATATAAAATGACGACTCGTCTTTTCTTGAGACTCCTGTCATATATAGAAGTAGAAAGTTAAATTCCCAGTTTGGAACATTTTAGAAGGAATAATGCAATTTTCGTGCATTTCTTAAGACTTTTTAAATAGACCAAAAACCAACCCCCGAAAATTGCGAACCATGGATTTTAAAAGCAAGAAAGAAGACTTAGAGTTACATACATTCACAGTGTTTTCATGATCAAGGAAAATGTATTTACATCACGTTAGTCATCATATAACTCGGAAATACAACTGATCGTGAAAACACTAAAAAATCAGAACGCGTTTTGAAATCGTTATTACCAAATGAGGTTCATAAAACAATGATTACTATCTATTGAGAAAGAAAAAGACCACAATATCAACAAAAACCCGTATATGGAAAATTCCTAACTATGTTTGTAGTTGTTTTAACAGGTCCACCACTATCGGCTAGAAGACTGACGTCAGTTCTAAAAAAAAGTTGTATTTATACACAAATATCTTCAAATATAAATAAAAAATGATTGATGTCATGCTATGGTTGTCTAGTATGTGTCTACTCGACCCTAACAAGTTCTCGTTGGGTCAGTATCATGTTAAGGAGCACACATTGGTCATTATCTACCTTGATATGGAAACATATATCTAAAACTTACGTTCTATTTACCACATTTTAATTTTAGATACAAATACTGAAATAAACGAGCATATATTTTTAACTTTCGCGAAAAAACTGTCTGCAGTACCTTGAACTGCCACATTGGAACGATTTGACTTTTTCCATATCAGTCACTCTAGAACTGATAATTCCATTTAATTACAAAAACTCAAAATTAAACGTCGATTCACATGCATTTTCGCTTGCAATTGAAATCTATTGTGAAACTTAAACAGGTATTAGACTGGGTTACTGGATTTTAATCAAAAAATGATCATTGATGCAAGGCCATTAGTTATGATTCAGGGGTCTTTATGAACATTTTTAAAATTCTGCAAATAATATTTAATGTCATGACGACATCCGAACATTAAATGATGACTTCAATACGTAATTAGGAATGTATAAATTGGTTTGCCCTGTTCAATTAAACTTGGTGTATAACATCAGCCCGTGACAAGCCATGGCGCATGTATACATTAGAAGAATACATGAACAAGTTGACAGTTTAGGCGTTGATATTTGTATTTTCTTAGAATATCATAACAATCTTATACACATTAGAATGACCATCTTTGTAACCTCTTAGCTGTCTTCACTGTCTGTAATCACCACTTTGATACGATCCAGATTGATGTTAATTTTGACGAAATTTTTTGGTATAACTATGTCTTTTCACCACCAAAACATCGCTTAAATTTCATTCTGTCTTGAGATCTCTCCTTCAGAATGAGTTGGTGGTCAAAGATTTGAATTTGTCAGCCATTTTGACCGCCATCTTGAAAATCCTGATCCTTGACAAATAATAAATGGGATGGGTTCAGTGACTGGGTTGGATACATAACACGATATAGCGAGAAATATTTTCATTGAGAAAAACACATGTCATTCTATGCCTCCGATTTAAATTTTGAACCATCATTAAAAAAAAAATTCCAAGGCGGATTCCATCTGACTTTTTTCGCCAGTTGGTGAGAATTTTGATTCACCTACCAGGCTATAATGCAGAAATAGACTTTGTAGCGTTGACTTTGCTTGTAGCAAAATACTTATGAATTATTTGCTTTAAACTGTCTTCCTGTGTAGCTAGTGAAATAACTGATTTCCTTATTATTTTGAAATTGCTATATTATTAATAGATAATATATTTATCCTATATTTCACGACGTCTGGTCTCTAATTTGTTTGATGATAATTACATACAGTATCTTAATAAAAATTGATTAGTTATCATCACTTTATCATAATAACAAACTATAGCTTTTAGCCACAAAATGGAAACAAGCTACTTGTTTTGTAACGTGTTGAAAGAAAATTGTCGATCTCCAACTAAGCTTGAATTCTAAGAAACATGTTCATCGAAGCAAAACATCTTACTACATTATGCTTGTAACAATTCAGTCTACTGCAGATGAAAAGAGATAATTTATCTATTTTCGTCAATAATTACTTAATAAGAGAGTTTTATTTGGTGATTTACTAATCCAGTCATAATGACACTAGAAAATAGCGCGGGAAAGTCTCAATCCACAAATTTCCCACCCTTTCCAATTTCGACATGATGGAAATTTGTTACATCCGGATTTTAATTTTCCTTTTAGAAACACATCTATGGGTTGGGCAAATAATGCCCATTAAAAATTACCGATGTACACATTTTCGAATATCTTTAAAGCAAGAATTTTTTTTTTATCCAAAATCAGATTATTTTATGCTTGTTTTGTACCGAATCAAGTGATAAAATCTGTGAAGGGACGGGCAAATTACTCAAATGCCTCGACCGACATTGATGTGGTGAATTCCAACCCAAAAATATTTTCATATATCGTTTGCATCAGGTTTTTGAGTGTATATCATTGTATGCAGTATATAGATTTTTTGTGATCATGCCTCACCCATACACAGGATCTTAGATTAGTGATATATTGGATGTGCTGATGTGTTTGGAAATTTGAGACAGGTATTTTCTAGTGTAACGTTCGATCGTACGTAATGAAGTAACCTTGAACAAACGTATATCAATATCTTTATGTCGTAGTAACATGCAACAGTAATACGTCTGACCCACCGATCTGTTACTTGGACATTGAGTACAATCTTTCTGCGTGTAATCTAGTACTTACATAATGTCTTACTGTCAAGGCTTTCAAATATTGCAGATTTCGATATACTTAGGGTTTTTCTAAAAGTTTTTCTAAATTTTGTATGTGTATCGGGGACACTGATATCAATTTGCACCATTCCAATTTTCAATCGGACGTCTGTGGTTCATGTATTTACATTTAAACTAGGTGTTTGATGACGTCTTAATATTGCGATTAGTGACGTCATCAAACAACTTCAAAATAATGACCTTTTAATGAGGTCAGAAATCATACAAAAATAATCGAGCTTCAGCAGTCGAGATGAAAATATGTTATACTGACACCACCTAGTGCTCTAGATAAATTAGACGCTTAATAATTATAACTTGTAATCAATACGTCTATAGTCTTGTTTTCTATAATCTAAACTTTATAAACCAGTTTTATTGGTATGACATTACAGATCTTGTAATTGGATAATAATACGATATCATAGTAAATGATAAACCTCAGACAATGTCAAACTCAGCGTTTGAAAGATACGCTATATAATAACGATAGCCCGTCGTAGTGAAGCTAGGATTCCTTATTGGAAATGCCTAATTAATATCTAATGCAGAATATGAGAGTACAATAAGTTCGAGGACATTCATAACTATATCACACACTTTTTATCGGTCAGAAGTTATTAATGATTAACCGTTAAAAGAAGCATTAAACATTGAATATATTATGTAAATTTGTGGTGAACGTCCAATTTCTCATTTATTTAGTGAACAACTGTCCAGCAAACAACAGTAAATACCCAAAGTAGTGGCCCTGTCTAATATTCAGTCCATACGTCATAACATTTTTTTATGTATATAATGAAAGAACGACAGATTTTAAAAATGGTTACTAAAATAATTACGATAGAGAAATCTGTGCTAAAGATGAAACTACGAAAGTAAGATTTTTAAGGTGAGCTCATCGGAAAATGGTCAACTGGCAGATCGATGTCAATAAGATTCAATTTTTGCTAGTAAGTAAAACGCAAGAATCTTACAGAAACTGACGGCAACTGGAATGTCGTCGGTGCGCTGGAGTCGACGACAATTCATAAGATTCTCCTATATGTTGTTGCTGGCAGTAGTTGGTAGTCAAATTGCTCTGCTCTCTATTAACTGCTCAACGTGGTTCGTATACTTTATAGTTTTTTCATTTGAGTCTTCTAATAACTCATAGTAAGGTAAATGTAAAATGGCGAGACAAAGACATTATAGACACTATCCCCATGGACATTTTCGGAGGTATAGCACTGGAAGCGAGTCCTAGACATTAAGCGGGTTTTCCTAAAGTATTTTTCTGAGCAATACGATGGCAATACGACGGCATTAAATGAGTGTTGAAAGGTTTGATTCAATCCAATTGTAATATCCCACTTCGGTCCAGAACATTTCAGCCAACCAGCGTGAGTGCGAAGACGAAGGTATGGCGAGGCGATGCAAGGAACAGATTTGAGTGTTATTGACTGTAGTGAATAAACTTACTGCACCTTTGAAGTTGAACTTTGTTTTAGTCTTTCGTTTGGAGACATTATCGGCATTCGAGGTAGGTTGATTTATGGCGTAGCATTTATAGTCACCTTGTTTCTGACCGATTGTTTATTGATCTAGAGTGGGGGAGTTAAATGAACCAGCATTCTATTTATCACAATTATAGGCGACAATTTTCAAGATTTAATCATCATATAGGAAAAAATTCTTTGTCAATTTTCGAGACTGTGATTATTCCAGAATGATTCTTGGAATCTGGTAAATTTCAATGAACTCCTATTGCATTATTCATGATTCTAATTCTAGAAAATAAATATTGTAGATCAGATGATTGTAACTAAGAGATCCGTCGGAAATAAATGCATTAAACGGATTGTAAATAGTTCTTAACAACGTTTATATGTATCGGGGACACTGATAGCATCGATTTCCACCATTCTGAATTTTAAACTTCAAAGACAATTTCAGGTTTCTGTGACAAATTACGAAGTACCTCTCATTAGTTTTTTAACCATTCTGATATCAAAACCGTGTCCTTTTGACAATTTCTGGTTTATTACCATTCTGGACTAGAAAATAATAAGCAACGCTCGGTGGTTTCTAAATCTTGAAGAACTATGGACCGTTTAGTGAAGAAATAGCTGGATCCATTGTATCTAATCTTAACAAAATGATTATTTATTTATTTTATTTGACCACTGAGTCTAATATTTTATGTAACCGAAGTTTTTTCGGTAAAATATGATTCTGTTAAAGACATCCATAAATAAGTCTTCGGGGTGCTGTAATTTGAAGCATTGCACAGAGGTACAATGAGTACCTCTCGATATAAGAGAATACCTAATTGAACCTTTAGACTAGCCATACATCCTTCATTTTACCTCCAAAGAACTCTCCCAAACTACTCCCTCTCTTTCTATATATTCTACCGTCTGCTTTCTTCCTCACTCTGTCTGTTTACTCAAAAACGGTCGTTCTCTCTCAACATATAAATTTTCCTGTCTCTGCCTTTTTTCTCTCCACTCCCCTTTGCCAGATCCCTCTACGTTTTGTCTGCTTATTTCCTCTTTCCTCTGTTTTCTACCTCTGAACATGCGCTGTTTTTCTGTCTGTACTTTCTTCCTCTCTCCCTTATTAACCATGGTTTCTTTCGTCTCTCCTTTACCTTGGTCTCTACTCTATTTTTCTACATCCTTTGCTGGTTTCAAATTAATCGACATTGCATAACCCCTCCAATATTTCTTATCATTAGCCAACATTAAAATTCATCACGACAACCTGCAAATGAAATGTAAATTTTTGGCAAATCTTTTGATATTAGACGACGCTCGACGACGAGGGACAAAATAGAAATATTGAGGTCATGCCATTATTAACGAGTTATTCTGAAAGAAAATGGTAAAGTTGAAATGATAACGTGTATAATTTGCCCTTTACTTCGAATATTTTCATATAGATTTTTCTTTATTGGAATGTAATCATATTCAATTTAACAAGGGTTCAATCACCGATATTCTTCTGGATGAATATATCCGGTAATATCTAGAGCGGAGGTAGTGGGTGTCTATTAATACCGTATCCTATCTATAGGGTGTCGTGTTGATGTTCTTGTCACGAATAATACTTGATCTTTACACGATAATTGCAGGATGATTTACAGACAATAAGATTTAGAGAATGATCTGGGGATAATGAACAGAATGGCTTTAAAGAGAAACATCTTGAGAAATTCACAGTAGAAGCTCCATCGAGCAATGTTCAGTATCCTGTGATAGTGATGACAGCATCACATATAATCGAGGCTGACTTTCATAGGGTGTTTATGAGTTATTGCAACCCATATCATTTTTCATGGGATGTTTAGCGTAGAGATAACAGTCAAGAATAAAAGAAGTTTTAAAGAAGAACACAATAGAAGCTCAATCGAGCAAAGTTTAATATTGTACCTTAGTGATAATAGCATCACAAATAATCAGAGTGATTTGAATATTTCTTATGATTTTATCATATTTAAAAAAACATTTAAAAAAAAATATTTAAATTATAAAACAAAAGCAAATATTGAGGGTTTTATTTACAATGTCCTCAATTAAGAATATATTAAAGAAATCACGGTAATTTGATAGTATGTATATATATATATATATATATATATATATATATATATATCGTTCTATTATCGTATTCGCTGTTAATCCACCCACTACAATAAGCATATTATCACTTAAAGGTCGAAGTATTGTTCCACTAATACAGTTATTTTATGTTCCTTCATCATGCTGACGACTGCTTTCATGACTGTAAACATTGAAAATGTCAAGCCTTTAATGCTTGTATAATCAAATCAGAACTAACTTATTTTCATTGACGTCAACAACAGATTTGACTAAAGAAGTCGTCGCAATGCTGTTAATGAGATGATTTTAAAGTTTCTGAGACGTAATAGCCATTTTTACTTTTGGAGATTTATTAAGTCTTAAGTCAATAATTTTAAAAGCGCTTTATGGAGTAATAAAACTGAAAAAAGTGAAATAAAAAGCTGAAGTGTGCAAATGCAGTACTTATTCCAATTTGTGCTACATGTTTTTTACTTTTGTAGGTACTTCTCCCTGGGACTAATTTTCTCTAACGGCAGCTCTATCGAGGTAATCTTTTTGTAGCAATATTACAGTGGCCCAAACGAGAAAGAAAAGTACCTCGAATGGGAAGGAGAAGAGGATCATACGTAAGGCAAGAGAAAGACGAACATCCACAGCAGACTGCTCATCGGGATTCAAGTGTGACGTATGTGGTAGAACGGTTTTGGCCAGGATTGGACTTTATCAGCCACCAATATTCATGATGCTTAAATTTAACTATCAAATTGGTTTGTTATCGTGAAACAAGTACATTTCTGGGGTTGCTCTTGGTTTACTTTCCACCAAAAAGAAAAAAATACATTGTGGTTTATTAAGAATTCTAGGTAAAGATAGGTCGATCTATCAAGCGCTTGGTGGCTTTTGACCATGTCAGCCCCTCAGACCACTATCAGGGATTGAACCAAGACCATACAATATTAAATGTAAAGGTTACAAAAATAGGGAGTTACTAAAATGAAAAGAAACCTAATTACATAGCAATTGTCCACCTACTAGTATTCTGCAATTATTGAGTTAAGAACAAGATTGAAAAGAGGGTGTTACTAAAAATAAAAAGAAACTCAATTAGACAGAAATTGACCACCACCCTGTATATTACTTCAGTTGGTCAATAATATTGTGTTTGTTACACCATGAATCCTGTGAAACAAACTAGATTTCGTGAATACATTTTCTTATTAACTTTGACAGAAAAATACTTACATTGACGTATCCTACCCCATTTCTAAATAATCAAACGAAATTGGTCCTTTTCATTAGACAGGTGTTACTTAAGAGTAAATATAAAGTTCTAAAATTAAACGCAAAGAAATCGTTTTTGACAAACGAACCGTAGAAAAGGTCTAGAAATTTAAATCAATGATTAATGAAATTTCAATTTTTTTTTATATATATATATATGAATAATGTATATAATGGATTCGTACTTATTTATAATGAACTTCATCGTTCATCTCAAATAAACTGAATGGTAAATGCATTTATTCATTGACGAAAACCATGCATGCATAGCAGACTGCTCGTAGACCTGTGAACGTTTCATCTATAGATGATGTGAAATTAACAGATCCCATTTTGAGATCTACATTATAAAGTATTATTTGGTTCAAAATTAAATGGGCTGATCTTTGGTGGCTGTTCATTGAAGGGTCATGCTGAATACAAGTGACCGTTTGTACAAGTTAAACTGTAGTTGCCAAAGATCTACAGAAAACTAACCTGTCTCACGACGGTCTAATCCAAGCTCACGTTCCCTTTTGGTGGGTGAACAATCCAACGCTTGGCGAATTATGCTTCGCAATGATAGGAAGAGCCGACATCGAAGGATCAAAGATCCTAGATCTGCAAACTTTTCATTTATAGACAATCTGAAATTAGCAGATAAGAAGAAACCATTATGGGATTTAAACAGTAGAATGAATCCATGATTGTAATTTTAATCATATAGGTGACAGTTGCAGCGATGTACAGATTATGCAAGAAAAATGTTCACGTAAATCTTGGCATACTTATCAAATTAAAACCTTGTGAACCTCGCAGGTTAAAACAATCAGTTTTAAATAAAGACAGATTGTCTAGGCATACATAAAATGAATTCATCACATCAAAAATCTGACGTTTAAAGCCTTTCAAACATGTCCGCAATTCCATTCATAAACACACGCATACCATGTTTCATGTCACCTAATTATGGTAACATCAAGGCAGTTTGATCTTGCTGATCAGTGCACGGTGATTTTGGTGGCATTCTTAATTGACCTTTCCAATTAATCTGTTCAAATGAATGTATCTGGTCCAAAAGACAATGCTCGACCTACAATACGAAACTAAATGATTCAGCAAATCAAAATATGCAGTTTTTTTTAATAATAAATGTCAATAGATATATATCTGAAATGCATTAGTGCATAAAGTGAAACAATCTATTAAAGTCTTTGCTTAACTATTTTAATAGTTTAAATATTTTTCGCTCGTAGAAACTATTTGATTGAAATCTTCACGCTATTTTGCTTCCCACCTGTACATGTTTCTCTATAGTTTCAATGAAATACATTAACTACCGCATTTGGTATAACCTGATGAAATAGACAAAAATCATGTCAATCTAGTACTTGGTAGTACTTGGTATCTATCCTCATTTTTTCCACTGTCTTGTCATGGTACGAGATAGATTGCGGGGGACTTATAGAGTTAAATTTGTTCATTTTATTGTCAATTTACACGGTCTACTCCCACTATTCATCAATAATATCGTATTTTTAGAGTCCACAAATAAAAATAATATTGACCTTAGAAATGTCTTGAATATCTTCGACTTTGAAGTGTGGTTTGTTACCTTTCAAATGAAGTTTTGTTAAGGGCGAGGTACTCCAGACATTGTGCCGTAACATATACCGCCTTCTCCAAAACTTCATATTAGACAAATACTACAGTTTGATTTCTCGCCTTGCAGTGTCCTCGTTGATTGTTGTAGGAAGTTATGTTAAACATCTCAATTTCAGCTCGATCGTTTGATGCTCGATGACTGACATCAATGCACGTCACGTGTGTTTTCAAAAACTAAGTGGGTCCCTTTGTACGGGATATAAGATTGGGTGATCTGTTATTAGTTCTGTAAACAGGGCGGGGTCAATACATTCTTGATTTGATATTATATCAAGGATTAGGGTACAAATAAGTGCCAAGTGATCCCTTCTTACAGACGGAAATATTAGACTTTTATATTAAAAGACCATACAAATTGTGTATTGAATTGGTAACGGGGTGTCGATCACTGCCTCATCAATATATTCGAATAAACAAGGACACATTTGTCCGAGGACGCCCTTATGACTATCAGCTAAAAATAAACAAAGCGTTAACAGATGACTCAAAACCACCAGATCGCGGTGTCATGGTGGCAAACCTTAAAAGAAATGGAATGAATACAAAATGCGAGTTTATAAAGCAACTAATGATACTTCCCTCTTAATGGATTGATAAGTAAATACTCGTGACCACTCCAAAGTATGGCGAGAGCCTTACTTTAGTCTATTTTTATACAATGTATTGTAATTTAATTAGTTTTAAATCTTGTAAAGGAAGGATACTGAAAAAAACCAAGTTATTGAAATGATCATAATATAAGATGATCATTTTGGGGAAGTGCATGGGACATGTTTAACTATAACATCATTTTGTTTAAGGGTTAATCATCTTTCGGGAGTAACGCGTATAATTTGGTTAGTCGAGTAGATACTAATTTTTCAGATACTCAGTTATTTCTGACTTAAAAGCTTCTACCTTTGCCATACACCAGCACTCGGAACCCCATCGAACCGAAAGTTCGTTGACGTTGTTGGTGCAAGTCATCCAGTACAAATCTGCATTATGAACTCGAAACGACCCTCTCTTAATAAGTCGATTAAAAATTGTGTCATATTTCCTTTAATCTTCTGCAAACAAATGTAATTGTAGCTTTCAAAAGCTAGAAAATACCCCTTTTCATAAGGTCCTCTCGTGAAAACCTCAGAGATAACAATACAAGATAATCGGTCTGGTGTGTGAGATTAATGTCTTTCCTACGTTAACAATGGTGGCAAACACTATTGAATTGCTTTACCTGCACAACACTAGATACTCACAAAAGAACAATTGGTATTAAAGGTTGGTTATTAGAGTTTTATGTATTCAGCGGCTCAGAGCATGTCTTAAAGACTTGTAGTGAAAGAAATGCGATATGGCACTCGTGTTACAGCTTATTGCATGTAAATTGGTCGAACTCGGTATAATAGGCTAATTATCTGAATAAAATGTATCCTTTGGTTTTACTCGATCTCGTTGAAGTGTGTGTCTTTGTGAAGAAATAGATTCAAACAGCCATGGAGGTAAAACATACACTAGACCATAACAATTTAAAAACACATTGCAATTGAGAAGGTCAATTTGTTGTTTCATTGCCATCGTTTGATCGAAAGTTGGTGGTTAAAGGGAAGTAACCTGAAATAATATCTTAACTCGAGCTAAGAAATATCGTGCTCATACGAACATACTTTGTTTTATTCTTTATGATGTGTCCTTTAATAAGATTTTTGCAAGCATATATATATATATATACGTAATATGTAGCTGATTAATTCTTATGTATACCCTATGACATTGTGTACTTGATAAGATTTGTAAGTATACATATGATATGAAGTAAACCAATGTGGTTAATCAATTCTAATGCGTTCACTGTGTGATATGTGTCTCTTTATAAGATTTTCAAGCATACATATAACATGTGGTTAATTAATTCGCATGCATACACCGTTTGTCATGTGTCTCTTTATAACATTTGCAAGCATACGAAATATAATATGTTGTTAACTGATATCCATGCATACACCACGTGTTATGTGTCTCCTTATAATATTTTCAAGCATACATATAATATGTACTTAACTAATTCGCATGCATACAAAATATAATATGTTGTTAACTGATTTCCATGCATACACCGCGTGCTATGTGTCCCTTTATAAAATTTGCAAGCATACAAAATATAATATGTTGTTAACTGATTTCCATGCATGTGTGTTATGTGTCTCTTTATAAGATTTTCAAGAATACATATAATATGTACTTAACTAATACCCATGCATACACCGTGTGTTATGTGTTCCTTTAAAAATTTGCTAGCATACATAAGATGTAGAGAGTTAAGACTAATTTTCATGCATACACCGTGTGTTATGTGTCTATTTATAAAATTTGTAAGCATACAAAATTTAATATGTTGTTAACTAATTTTCATGCATACACCGCATGTTATGTGTCAGATTATGTGTTAGATTTTCAAGCATACATTAGGTTATAGAGTTTTCATGCATACACCGTGTGTTATGTGTCTCTTTATAAAATTTCTAAGCATACAAAATATAATAAGTTGTTAACTGAAGATTTGCAAGCATCCATATACTATGTACTTATTATCATGTATACACTGTGTGTTATGTGTCCATTTATAAGATGCATAGGCTGTGTCATTTGTCTCTTTTTCAAAAAATTCATATAATATATACACATAGTTCACTATTTGGTATGTAAACACTACCTACCGGAACATTAACTTATACAAGTTTTAGTTTAATTCGAGGTGAGCCGAAAATAGGATTATAATTCTGAAGAGATATAGATATGAAATGGGGTTATTTACCAGCTGGTAAAGAAAATAGCAAGATGTCTATTCCTCTTTAAATCCCTTATGTAGGCATTATATTTATTTTCATATTGACTTTAAGGTCTAATAATTATGATGGATGAGGTGCCTTTAAATATTTTGCATACACAAGTCTTACTAAAGTCACAAAATATATACGACTTGTGTAAGAAAATCCGTTGAAATGTACATAATTTTATATTTGATATCAGCGATAGAATTGTTTTGAAGGGCGTGAATTCGAGATGGTTTTTACAGATAAAAGTCAAAGATATACCATGTTATCGTTATGACCCTTTTACATAATAAAATAATAAAAGGTTGAGATTAATGAAAAGAATTAAATAGCGTGAAAAGGTGTGGTACCCCTTGCAGGTGTTGTGTTATTGTTTGTCATTTTAATGGTAAATTTGAGATTATTTTGGTCAGTTTTAGCACCATATCAGATTAATATTTGTCTATGGTTTTGTATTAAGTTTAATTGGCAAAGGATTAACTTGGTAAATCGTTAATAACTTTGTTATAGTTTATCTGTTTGCATTCTTCAAGCGTTAAATTTCATTACTGTGAAATTCAGCTCTGTAGAACGAACTGCCGTATCTTAGGAGATATATAAATATCCAAATGAGTTTGGGTCGGGCCACTTTAAGCCTGGATGATGGTATTTTCGCTTCAAATATACAAGCTCTTGGAAATCAAATACAGGTATCATATATCTTTCGGCTAAAGCATCATTTAAAAAATGAAAATGAAATGAATGGTGTTTTACTTTTCTGCACCAAGTGGGCTAATGAAGACGGGAAAAGCCATGTAGGGTGCAAAGAGGGAAATGTTGTCAGGACAGCGGCATTAGCCTGCGCTTTATCGGTTTCCAACTGTCGAGGGATCTTCAAGGTGCACAGCTTTTAGCACACGAGTCAAGTTCATAGGCTGACTCTGAAAGAGAAATGCCACAGCGACGACACTTGGTATACATTAAATACAACATTGCCCGATACTAATGACATTGTTTTTTTCAGACTGAAATAGACTTGTAGCGAGAAAATTTAGCAGTTTTTGAAGAAGATTCAAACAACAGTAGATGCAGTGAAAACACCCCCCTTCTCTGAGATGTGTCTCTGGTTCTACTTTTTAAAGATTTGAATCAATCGATCAGCGTCAATTGTTAACATATTAAAGTATATTAACAGTATTTGTGAATGTATTGAAGAATGTTTACATATTGGAAGAAAATATGTATAGTATATTTGTAGTGTAGTAAAACTAAATCCATCCCTATCGTTTACAATTATTAGGAGCATTTATTACTGTAAGGAAAATATGCATAGTGTATTACTATTAACACCAAATCCATCGCTATCGTTTACAATAGAGTATCGGTAGATTATTAAATAATATTTGCGTATTCGACGAAAATCTGCATAAAGTATAGTAACACTACAGCCATCTCTATCCATCTAACATTGGTGGATGTATTGAAGAATGTTTACGTATTAGAGAAGAATATAGTGTATTTTAAGTGTAGTAACACAACATCCATTGCTTATGTTAACACTTATTTTAAATGACGTTAGTAAATGTTTACAAGATTTCATTCTACATATTAAACATTTACAAGAGATGACATTCGACATTATTTCAGTTAAGAAATTTACAAAGATGTGGGTTAATAAAATAAAATCCTCCTTTACATCATTACGTAACGGAACAATGATTTTTAATATTTCTCTTTACAAACCATATGATATGAGTGTATGAAAATATGATCGGTCTAATTGTAAGAAAACAATGTAATGGTATAGTATACTATATATTATGTACCGCCTGACATTAACGTCAAAAGGGGTATTATTTTTTCAAAATTTTCCGAATACCTGAATATTAATAAGCAGTTTCGTCTTACATATTTTCAGTCACTAAGTTCTTTTAATACTTTTTAAATCACTGAATTTAATTTTATTAAATGAATACAATAGTAACGTATTTATTATTTGGTAAACGCCCAACTGTTTATGGATATTCTAAACTAGAAGTTCATTTAGCATTGAACAATATAATTCCTATTACTCAGTAGGTACTTACTTCCCTTGAAATGAGATAAATGAAAGAATAACAGTACACCCCCGTTTTAAAATGTTCAACGATAACTCTACCTTTACTCTAAGCACACCTACTGTCTGACCAAAATGGTCTCTGGATCGCATTTTCTTATAACCAGTCCATTGTAATTAAATTAAAATTTCTGTTCCAAAAACTTTACTGAGTCTAAAATTAATTAGTTTGATGATAATACAAAAAAATGTAAAAAAAGTGTCAGTTGGAAATTTAATTTGTTTATCATGTCATATTCTGGTGATAGTGATTTTTTGTTCAAATAAAAATTTACTAAACCTAAAACTTTTCATTTGAAGATGCAGCTTTATTCATGGAAAAATGGAGTAATAGAGTTACTTCCCTTTTTATATAAAATTCAACACGAATCAGACCACAAAAACATAAACTGGGGCCCAGGTCGAGCAGCGGACAAGTTTTTTTATCAGTTACCTCCCTTGATCTATTTAAAGTCAATATACCCGTTATTCGGTTTATAACTTCATATTTGTTTTGAATGTTGATCAGCAGGTGTTAGATTCCTCTTAAAACAATATAAGTACTTAAAATAGAGATTGTGAAACAAAATATTTCATCCAATTTAGTGATACCATTTTAAGACCTCTTATGATATAAAATTTCCATGTTCGACCTTATATTGCGTATCACTTGGAACGTTGTCTGTGGGTCCTCGAAGCAACTTGTGGAATCACATAACCGATCTTCGAAGCATGGTTGAATTCACAGAAACCATCAATCCAAGAAAGGCTAAAAAGTAAAATCTGACATAAGGTTATAATAGAAAAGGTCGGTAAGACATTTAAATAACAGTTTAATTTGGTTTAATTTTAGTAGAGGGCGTCAATACTTGTGACTTTTACAAGTCATAAAGGAATAATGCATTTAAGTAAAATTTCTCATAAAAAATATAACAAAGCATATTGTATGACCACCGATCTTAATGCCAAATAGTTTACATCATTAGAACCGTTCTTTGAGTATCAAAAGTCACAAGACACGGCGTCTGGAAATTTATAAGCTGTTTCCGTATAATGAAACAAAATTAACTTTCTGTGAGAAATGACAAAGTTCATAGTAAATAAAAATCATTTGGCCCTCCCAAATAGTCATCTTATCCTGCCAGTGAATTTCGGTTTCGCTCTTTGAATCAAAGAAAAAGATATCTTTCTGAGGCAAGGTGCCACATATTCGCCAATCCAATGTTTGTTTACCAGAGAAGAATAGAAGAATATTGATTGCTGTCTAATTGAGTGATTAGCTTACAATTAAAGATCGTACCTTTAGTCGTGGTGCCTACAAGAAAACTGATACTCTTTTAAATTTCTTTCACTAAACGTTACAAAAACAATACGAAAAGCAAGCTGGCTACGACCATCAATCCACGAAAATTTGAGATATTATTCAAAAGCTTTCAAAAGAAATGTTCATGCATTGATTGCTAGATTGATAAGAGATAAGTTTATTTGAAACGGTACTCGACTACGTTTAGACGATGGCAAGATAACTTATATCCCTTTACAGATCGTTATCACGTGATTAAACAGGTAGCCTACCCACGTGGTGGTGTTTTATTAGATGATATACGATCTATGAGATATCAGGAGATCTGATATCTAAGAAATTGATGGTTGTGACCATTTGTGAAGGAAGTTTAAGGATGAAGTGTTTTTTTTTCTTCCAATCTGACTTTTTCTTACACAGCCCAGATTTTTTAAGCAAAGTCGGAAATATTTACTATTATTCATATTACTTGAAAATAGTACATTTTGATATATAAAAAAATGACAGTTTGATTACAAATTTACAGTTTGATAATATGGACACAAATAAATAGTATGACAATTTGAATACAAAGTTAGTGTGTAAATTTGGACACTAATTTACAGTATGACGCTATGGACACAAATTTATTGTTTAATAGTTTGAATGCAAATTTACAGTGAGGCAATTTGGATACACCTTTACAGCATAACAATTTAATTACAAATTTTCAGTTTGATAATTTGGACAGAAATTTACAATAAGTCAATTTGGACACAGATTTATAGTATGATAATTTGAATGCAAATTTACAGTAACACAATTTGGACACAGATTTATAGTATGATAATTTGAATACAAGTATACAATACAAATTATTGGGCATAGTTGGGCATCAATCAATTTGGGCATATGAATTTAAAGTATGATCATTTGGACATAAAGTTAAAGAATGACAATCTTAATACAAATTTACAGTGTGACAATTTGTGCATAAATTCACGGTATGGTAATATGGACACGAATTTATAGTATAACGATTTGCAACAAATTTGGGCATAAATTCATGTTATGAACATTTGGCCACAATTTGGATAACAATTTTCAGAATGACTATTGAGAAACGCTCAAGTATATATAAGCATCATTTACAGGAACACGGGAACACATATGGTACAGAATATTGAAAATAGGAAACGTACAAGTCCAGCTGGCTATCAATCATCATTGACAAAGTTATGATACTGTCGAAACTTGTTTGTGTTCGATTGTATTTAAATTGTTCAAGATATTGCCCTAACCTATGACATTTCCGACCGAAATCGGAGAAGTACATTAATGGTTTTTGTTTCAATATACATCTTCGGTAGAGGATGGCTAAATGTCGTTGATTTAACTCAAGTCTTTGTAGTGTTTCTGTAGGGATGTTTATCAGACTCTTCTAACTGGCATTGTTACATTCTTGTTGTATACAAAGACTCTAAGTAATGATGCCTCTGGCTTTCAGACCGTCAGATAACCAAGCTGGTACTCGTTGATTATCCTCGTTACCATCCCTGATGGGAAAACATCGACAGATCATTTTATTGTTAAGTGCTCGTAGTTGAGGTGTAAATTAGATAAAAAAGTATATTTAGACAAATCTTTTCAACTTTTGACCTTAGTTTATAGGTTGAATCTATTTTCATGTTTCTACGTATGACATAAACAACAATGGTTATATATTTGAAGAATAACTAAAATCGTAATTGTACACCTAATATTTCTCAACGGTTACTGTTGCAAATACCAACCCTATGTTGTTCTAGTAACTTCAAATACGTGTAACTGTATCGATCGGAATTACAATTGTTTAATTCGAGGGTCTTAAATTAGGTTAACATACCCTGAATGAATAAATGGTAGTGTTAAAATCCTAATACTATAAGTGTGAAAATAAAGTGAACGGTTATCCGAGTACATCCATCAAATTAACTTTTATCGGATACATAAAGGTATAATAAGCTCACCACACTGGAATTTTCATTCGTTACACATGAACAGTTAAAAAGATAGGAAAACGAAAGGATTCATCCAAAGTATTTTCATCATTGCTTTTTAAATCAGTGGCTTGAAATCTGAATCCGGGTGTGACGAAGTTGTGTTGAAACACATGGCCACATTTCAACGGCGATCATGGTATGAAAGTAAGAAAATAAAGAAGCTATCAATGTTGTCTGTTGTTTCAGTTGGTTGCCCGTCATCGGTTTGGTTTCCCCTCCGATTTCTGCTTCGAAATGTCCAGTAGCTAAAAGGTATACTATTAATTATTTGATACATAAAACAAGAATTTACAAACGATTAAAAAATGCATTCCGCTCACAGAGACATAACTTGAAGCACTCATTAAATATATCAACTTATAATCTTATAAGGCGTGCTATTGTAAAAATTCGAACTAGAATGTGGTTTAATACAAATTTTCTATCTAGATGATAGGTATGGCCTGGATCTGAAACGCTTGTTGGGTTGAAAATACTGTAAACTCTTTCTTCTGGTGTAAAAATCGAGTATCATGGAAGATTTTGCCTTCAAATGGTCGAACTGTCATATTAGTACAAAAAAAACCTTCAAAAGATGTTAAGCTATACTACAACCATTTGTATGTTGTAATGGACACATGTTTCTGGTCTTACACAGGCAATATTTACATTCTCACCGGGAGAGCAGTATTACACAAAATATAATGTAACTTAACCGTAACTGGATTACAACCCAAATCTCGTATCTCGTGAGCGTTCCATACCGTCGCAGTGTATATGGCAGTGGAGCATCAACCAAGAAACTTAAGATGAAGAATGCTCTCGAGAACAAACTTAAAAATTCTTCCTGTAATATATATGTTATGTCTATTACTTCCCATCAATTTTGCTCACAATCAACGTCGATTTAATTTGAGACTTTAAAGCTCCGAATATTGGAAATAATACCTTAATCTGAACAGTTATAAACAGTAACAGTTTAGAATACCACACCGACATGCAGAGTTATCATCTAAATCTCTAATCCAACATGGTCGAAATGCCTTGGAATAATATACTCGATTAAATATAACGTATCAGTATCGTTTATATAGGAGGTCGCATATGGTGGATTCCGGCGAGAAATATTTGTTCATAGCCATGGGAACCCCCTTTTGTCTGGTATTAGGTATCTATTAATTAGCTATAATAAAGGTATAGCATGACGACCTCTACTGGCGACCGACGGCGATCAGACGTCGACTTCTACAAAATCAACAAACTATCGTTCTTCTACCAATGTTCACTATTACATGATACAGTTTATTGTTGCGAGTCGGGAAGCAAATGATGTTTCGGGGCAAATGGTATTTTATATAGCAACTAAGATGGCGCGGCAAATAGTACTTTATGAAGCAATATTTAGTTACATTAACTTGAATCAATGTTGTCGTAAAATGAATTTTTTTGTAAAATACATAGCCCTATATTTTTCTTGGGTACTCACCAAACTAACTAAATGCTTTTTATTTATTAAATTTTCGAAATCCAAAATTGTAACATAACCTCACAAACGCGCGCGATCGCTGGACTCTCTACGCCTAAAAGAGACCAAAACAAATCGTATGCCAATACGCTCCAGAAACGCCCGTCTAGTAATTGACGATCTATCAGAAATTGGTTGTTTCAATGCCACTTCAAGCACCAACATCTCGATGGCTACACTGTTGGTATTCTTTAATTCATCAGAAAACATATAATCTATAATTTGATATATTATCAGAAGAAAACGTGATATATTGCCCCTAGATACCTTATCGTCGTTGGTGGTATTTGATGTCTTATAAAACTTGGGAATTATTAACGATTAAACTACTTCTGTTAAAATCGTTCTCTTCATGAAACATTTATTTTGTGTTGGCCAACATATTTTATAGTCAATATTGATATCTCAATTAGTATTTTCACTTTGAACTGACCATACAACTCATTGTCGTTTACTGTATCAAAGATTATTATTTCATGTTTGTGAATCCAATCTTTAAAGTAGATTAATGAAAAGCAAAGGTTGAATGAACATTGGCTTTACATTGATTAAGCTTCTTACATCTTTTCTGTTGGATCTGAAAGTTAGAAGATGACGTCCTTTTTCGTCAGTAAATAGTACAATTAGTCTTCTCGCACCAACGTCTCTCAGTGTTAGCATGTTATTTTTTCCAGTTGTCAGATTGACAAATTCAGGAAATATGCAGCTCTATTTTTTGAAACTATTGAAATAGTTATAGGAAATTCTGGTAATCGATCCTTTTTTTCATGATATTTCCTGTTAACGGGGAAATGAAATACTTGGTGCCTTTTACTGTCCGCTTTGGAAACAAAGTCTATCTATCCACCAACGGAGGCTGTCTCTGAAATAAAAATGATCTTATCTTGAATAACTGAAGGCTCTAAAATAAAAATAAAAACTTCATTTTTATTTCAAGACCTATTAAACGTTCTTGTCGGTAACTAATAATGAGATATTTAGTATTTATGTTAATTAAATCATTATCACCTTAGCACAATTAGAAAAAAATACCACACACAACGACAAGTGGAAGCTTTATAAACTTGTTGAAATAATTACAAACATGTTAAGTAGATAGTAATAAATAAACAAACTAACTAGTAGATCTACTAACCACAACTAATTATACTCACTGACAGTCCGTCCCTGGGGGTGGTACTAATTAACTCAACTACCCATATCAAAACTCCGTCCCCTCATAGCCCTAACGGTGATTTATTTCTTCTTGTTGATATTGGCTGGAACGTGCCAAAGATTACGTCGCACATTAATTGATGATGTCATAGATTTTGTTGTTCTACGTCATAACTAAGTAAAGTGTCGCGGTAATTTTTGTTTTATGTCGGGTATTCTTTGAATGTAAATATTATGATGAAAACTTTAGAGGCATTTGAGTGCTTTCTTTCAAGTAACAAAAGCCTTTAAGCATCTATATGCAAACATCTCGGTAGATTGGGGTTTCAAGGAAGGTTTGTGAAATAACTTAAAATTATTATGCAGACAAACATTATGGTCCACATGGGCTGAATGTTAGACAGGATCTCGTCCTTGTGTATTGGACCATTTTTTGCCCCATGTAAAATTAAAAAAGTTTAATATTATATTATAATGAGCAGCTGACGCTTAAATTGGGTGTCGCGAAGAGGAACATAAGAGTCTCAGATTGAATGTTGATGATTTCTTTCATAGATTTAAACAAATTAGTCAAAAAAAACATGTTCAGATTTATACAGAAAGTGCATTTTGCATAGTTTGGTGTATTAACTATCCCAACATTTTAACGTACCCTGTAAGATAACATAGCTTTATGATCATTTGAATCCAGTTTCAATTTAACGGTTGAAATTTTCATCTTATTAGTATATGACATGATATGATAAGCCTGTTTATATTTTTGTAGATTATAAGCCATAACTATATTTATTATTCAAATTAATTTATGCATTTATAAGAATTAAATGATGTAATATCAAATATATCATAAGTTATGATAGAAACCAATTGCACTATTTTAACAGTGAAAATAATTTGTTATTGTTAGATATGACATAAATAAAGTCGTCGGAATATTTTAAGCTGTTATTTCTAATAATAGCCTCTATACACTAAAACCTCAAATTAAGTAGTAGAATTTTGTAATGGCATTTTCAACAAGTGTTGATCGGCGATTTGTTTATCTTTGGACATGATAAGCATGGGAAACAAGAGCAAACAAAGTGAAATAACGTTCAACCGTGCATTTAATCTTGTCAAATTTGAAATATTGCAAGCACAGATGCTAATGTCATCGGCATTCTTATATCAATGACCCCTCTTGGCCGTTTAATAAAATTCCATTTATTGCTGATTTTGATACATTGACGTGTTGGAATTTTGATGAAGTCTTAATCGACACCCACTTAATTTTGCGTTCGTGTTTACATCAAAATTTGGTGTTTTCTCCCACATTCAAAATGAGAAATAAATAAAGTCTTAATCGATGTCAAATGAGTTCGTCTTAAAACGCTCGACGAAATTTTAAGTAGAAAGAAATTGGAACGAATTTATGACCACGCCAAATTTTGTCTTTTGATGGGAGAAAGATAAAAAAGATACAAATATTCTTTTAATAGATTTTCTCTCGTCTGACTTTGTATCTACTAAATCCACAATAAAACAACTTCGTAGTTCGTGATGCCAACAGGCGGTAAAATGTAATGCTGAAAAGGGAAATGCTCATAATATTACAATCTTCAAAGCCAGTTGACCATTTTAAACCAATAAAAGCGACTAATAAGACGAAATTGGCTTTAGTAGTTGCCCTTAAACTCTGATGTTTTCCCCAAACATTAAAACAAACCAATGGTTCAGTAATTGACTCTTAGTATTTTAAATGATAATTAAAAATGTAGTCTTTGAGGTTGGATAAAAATGAAATCAAGATAATTTGGAATAACGACTTATTTTATAGCATTCTCTCGGAGAATCATTGGCTGTTCTACACTGTTTACACGTTATATGATAGTTTTGGCTTAAGACATATGACAATGAAAAATTATTATTGAAAATATTCAGAAATTTGGAAATATTTTCAGATATGCTTGTCCACTTAAGAAAATAATTCTAGGCTGACATGCTTTATCAGATATACATTAAAATGCAGATCTTGAAGACTCCATTTGCCAAGAACCAACAAAGATTAATATTGAAAATATTCAGAAATTTGGAAATATTTTCAGATAAGCTTGTCCACTTAAGAAAATAATTCTAGGCTGACATGCTTTATCAGATATACATTAAAATGCAGATCTTGAAGACTCCATTTGCCAAGAACCAACAAAGATTAGTATTGAAATAAAGTAGCCTGATTTTCAATAATCCACTTAATTTATACCAAGGTAAGTGGAGAAAACACTCCATATAGAAACAAATAATTTCACTGTGCACATATTATTTATTATCTGTGAACGAAAGCAATATTATCATACTCAAAAGTTGCCTAGTAATCGCTCATTACTAACGCGTACACAAAATTGTATCACTCGGGAACAATAATAACAAAAACTACAAAATTTGAATTTTTTTATGAATTCAAGAAATAGATGATTATGATGATAATGATGATGATGATGATGATGATAAATATAAGTAGGATGATTAGATGCATTGACTTTTGTTAACTAAAATGACAATTATCAAGATTTTTTTGAAAAATAAAAATTGTTTTTCTATAAATATTTAATGTAGATTTGAACAATATCTTGGTAATTTATCAAACGTTGGGAATATGAATGGCCATGCCACTACGATATCTAGCTAGATTGTAACTTCAAAAATCAGAAACATTTTCTATGTGCATCAGATCTGTTCAGATATATCTTTATGTTCATCAAATCTATTCAGATACACGTTTTATGTGCATCAAAGATACATGTTTTATGTGCATAAGATCTATTCAGATACATGTTTCATGTGCATCAACTCTATTCAAAGTACATGTATTATTAACCTAATATTGTTCTTATTCACATAGAGAACGTAATATTCTTGAAATAAACAAAACTTCTCTGACCTTCAGATTCCATCTTTTTGATTTTAATATTCGTATATCTTACAGTTTAATCTGTAATTTGAGTAAAGCTAGAACGCCTTTTATCATAATTTTAGAACAAATTGTCTACATATCGTTCTAAACGTTCGGGAATACTTGCTGGCATTTTTATTATTTTTCGTTTTTAAAATTAATCAAAATTTATTGAACCCACAAGATAAAAAGGCTCGTTCCTTTATCAAATGATCGCCTAAATTTCTGATTTCTTCATTATTTTTCCGTTTGGTGCAAATTATCGATATCAAAGAAAAACGAACGACTTAGGAGGTCTGAAGGTGAACAATTTTGAATTATTTTTGATAATTATCAACAGATCGTCAGTGAAACTCTTTAGAAATAAAGAACAACTTTGCACCTCTTTGACATTCGATCCTCCAATTTGGAAGATTTACACGCGGGAGTTTCGACTCTTTCTTCCAGGCACGTTTTCTGTGTTGCAGGTTGATATTTGCAGGTGGGTTCCATCAGAAAAATGATGCTGTCTACAATTGAAGGCGTGGTACCATATTGGAAGCAACCAATGAAAAGGTGTTATTTGGTGCCCTCACCACGGTGGCAGATTTAACATATGTGAACAATTGTGCCCAATAAAATACCATTCACCCTGTAGTTTAATGTATTTGTTTGCTTCGACTTGTGACAGGAAAATAGTCGCTATTTGATGTTGTCATAATTCGACGTTGCCGTCGTGTGTTTACCGGAATTCGGGAGTATTTAAGGGTTATTAGTGGTAGCTATATTCTACAGTTTCCATCGCTAAGGTAGGTCCTGGATTAAACACAATGCGTTGAAAACAGCATAGAATAAACATAGAATACTCATCGGCTGCAAATTTCTCTCCGCTTATGCTTTTGCTGCTATGAATCTTTTTCATACCACTAATGGTATATAATTTTTGGTTTGACAGGTCGACCATAGTTTGACAGGTCGACCATAGTTTGACAGGTCGACCATAGTTTGACAGGTCGACCATAGTTTGACAAACATATTGCTTTACATTAATTGAACTGGTGAATAAGAGACTAAATAAATTTCTGAATCTGAAATTTGCACCATATCTTAAAATTATCATCGTCCGGTGCTTTCAGTTTTGAGTTACTTTGTCAAACAAATTTGCACACTGAATATAAGACTTTAAAACTATATATTTTTTTAATACCATGGTGAAAAATTGAAGAATTGTCAGGTATTATACAGTTTTCTATCGCCGTGTTAGTCATAAAACCTTTACCAATATGTCTTTCAAGGAACCGAGAAAAAGCTTTAATTTATTTCAAGTAAATATTACTTTATGTTATGATTTTATAACTATTGTATTATACAGTCAATGGTGCGTTAAGCAATTAATTTTTAGATTAGATGTTTGCTCTCCTCCTCTTCTCAATTCTTGAATTTAATGTTATTTATTTAATTTATGTTTAAATAATTTTTTAATGAAAAATTGTGATAAGGATTTTAAGGATAAAGATGTTATTTTTAAGTCATCCAGTACCTTGTTTCGCATCTGAATTTGTTTATGACGAGGCATTTCTACGAATTAGAAGATTGCTAAAAATTATCAGCAATACAATGCTAATGTTCAACAATAATCAACAAAAACGTAATTATAGTAAAGATGCATCAAGCTTGAAATCCCAAGAATGTTCTTTGATTGAAAAATAAGACATCGCTTGTACGAGATATAAAATACAGAAAAAGGTGCGAAAAAGACCATAAACATTCATGTAAATATTTAGAGATAGAGTCATCATTTAATAAATCATAAATATGTCTGTCATGTGCTTTTTGAAGTTTATTTTTAAAAGTAGTCTGTATTTTAATAGCTTCCATTTTAAAAGAGATAATTTACAAGATTTTTTGATAGTTGTATTTTAAACGTGAACGCCCTCAACTTGTCAAGATTTTTCACAATGATGAAATCTAGTAGAAATCGTACATCGAATATTTGAATTTTAAATATCCTCGTGCGAAATTGATGCTTACACTTTTATAAGTTAATTTGTTTTATTCCTTAAAAATTGGTATTCATTCAAAGAAAATAGAGTAGTGAACACGGGTATATTATAAAACGTATATATGCTTAGTCTAATTGAAACACCAACATCTCGCGTATTATTATCCTTCCAGATAATTTCTCGTGGTGAAAAAAAGTGTGTTAATAACTGTTTTTTCAAATCTACTGTGTTGAATTGCTCTTTTGTGTCTGTCACACCAATACCCACTGATAGCACATGTATGTTAAAACGGGATATGTGGACATAAATAATAACAAAACAGTCAATATGTTGTCAAAACTATAGAAATATAAGATATAATTTCATTTAAGTATTAAACCTTGTTTTTAAAAATAAAATAAAAAGATATAAAGAGTGGCGATTTCCTATTAAAAAATTAAATCTAAAGCAAAATAAATAAATGCAAAACACTTTCATGAATGAAAATAAAGTGTTGAAGTTATGTTAATAATAATTGTAAACAATGTCATTAAATGGGCATCTTTTGGACCCGATATATATTGCGACCCACAACTAGCCATTTCTTTGAAAAAAAAAATACTTTCCTTTATAGATGGCTGAAGACGACACAGATTCAGGAATGATGACGTCACCGACAACAGACGATTTGGAGAGTTTGGACGATCTCGATGTCGATATTGATATTGAAGATGATATTTCTGTCCAAGGATCGGATAAAAATGATGACATAGGAAGTCCTGAATCGGATGAATTAAAATCTAAATCCGATTCTCAACCAAAGCGGCTTCTCCGGACTCCAAAATGCGCTAGATGTCGGAACCACGGCGTGGTTTCCTGTTTGAAAGGACATAAGCGATTTTGTCGATGGCGTGATTGTCAATGTTCGAATTGCTTATTGGTGGTTGAAAGACAGAGAATTATGGCAGCTCAGGTCTCTTTACGAAGGTAATTCTATTTCATTTAATTTTAACAACAATATATGAAATTGTAGCTTAAATTTATTATGTAGTTTAGGGTTTCAAAAAAGGACAGAATTTTCATTTTCATAATTTTTGCTTACATTAAATCGTAAATGTTTACATTGTCCCTTAATGTCCCAAGATATTTGCGACTTGGAAATAAGCTAACGAAAAAAATAAATATATACATATATATGTAAAGCGAAATGGTAAAGTTATTTGAAATTATATTTGCAATAAAACTTAATGCTTTGGAAGGAAGGTAGTTGATACCAGTAAACAAACAAAAAGTACAAAAAAGAGACAAAATACTCAATGCTCAAAAATAATTGAAAAAGGTTAATATTTCTAAAATTATACTTATTTATTTGAAAGACTGTTCACCACAACTATGTACAGCTATGTTATTTTTTATTACAAGCATACCTCAACTATCAACTACCACAACCCCAACTATTTTTACAACTATCATAGCCACTATTTAATTTAGATAAACTATATTTTTCAATTAACAACTATTATTACTTTTTAAATTACTAAAAGTATAATCGTTCATATATATGATATATATTGTTATTACATTTACCATAACTATTATAAAACCATGACTATTATATTTTACTTATATTTTTTCAAATTTTAACTATCATTTTTATATTTTACCATTATAGCATATCTATTATTTATTACAATCAGTTTCAATTTTATCAGAACTCAGAACTATTTTCATGCAACTATTTTTTAATAAATTACATAACTATTACTCTTATATGTTACTGGTACTATTGTTTTTATATATTATCACAATAATTTATTTCTATATAACAACATATCTATTATTTAAATATCAAATAATTTTTCAAAAATAACGTATCTTAAACGATTGTTTATTTAATATGAAATTTATGAAATGAGTTGCCAAATTTACTATTTCTCGATTCTTCAGCGAGGGGAACATTTAATCCGGCAACGAATGTCATATTACATAAGCACGAGTGAAAGATTTTATTTATCACACACCATCAAAAAAGGCATATTTTTCTTAAATTGTTAGCATTTCATTTTGAGGTTAGCCTTTTGACACTTTTCTTCCAAATGTCCTTGCGCGTAACAAACAAGATATTGATATACACGTTCATGTGATAACTAAATTGAACTTATTTGTCAACTTCAGAGAATGACATGTTGTTCTGTTTACATGGTATATGGATACATAACTTTATTTGCATAGTTATTACGAGTTTTTATGAACTAGTATTATGACCCCGAGGACAGAACTGTTGCGTTATAAATATTATATAGATATTACCACAAATTATTTATTATTTATATTAACACAATCGTCAACTACCACAAGTATTATTTTTCTTATACTATCATTGTAAACTACCACAAGTATTATTTTTTATACTATTATGAACATAATTGTTTTTAATACTACCACAAGTATTACTTTTTTATACTATCATAAACATAATTGTTTTTAATACTACCACAAGTATTATTTTTTATACTATCATAAACATAATTGTTTTTAATACTACCACAAGTATTATTTTTTTTTTATACTTTTATGAACATAATTGTTTTTAATACTACCACAAGTATTTTTTTTTTTTATACTTTTATGAACATAATTGTTTTTAATACTACCACAAGTATTATTGTTTTTATATATCATTAAAACTGTTTTTCTTATATTTAACCAAACTAAATATTTCATATTATATTCTCATACATTTAATTCAATATTCAGAGAGGTCCCAACCCACTTTTATAGTTGAGCTACAGTTTTTCGTCGAAAAGGTAGTATAACAAATTATGAACAAAAATAGTAGCAAACCAAACAATATAGTGCAAAATAAAAATTTACATTTAGTACAAAGTGAATGAGAATGATGGTTTGCATAGAAGAATAAAGTGAGCGGAAAAAAATCTAAAAAAAAACCTGCCAACTGAAGAATATCAACTTTCTATCACGTTTTGCACGAATATCTCACTCCCCTTGGAACCAGCTGATAATTGTCAGGAAGTCGATAAAAAGATAATATAACACGATTTAACTGAACACATATACCCCTGTAATGTTTATATATATTTACATCTTTTCTAACATTTATGTACGTCTTGTTACCACAATCTATACACGTTATGTTTGTCTTGAAATTAAGAAGCGTCAATATGTTTTTAAGTTGGCGAAGAAAAAACATCATTTCCTTTCCTACTCGTCTTTTATATTTTATGCAGTTGCTTATATTTAAACCAATTTAGAGGATATATACTGGTATTTTCATTAGGAATTGTGTAAACGGTTTAATTTTACCGCTTCATTTAATCGAAAACACTAGAAATGTTTAGATGACCAAAGATTGAAGACGTGTTCAGAGGATGACCTTCTTATTGACAAATTCACACTAAAAACTGAATATCTTCAAAATATCAGTAACATGATGTTCGAGTTACATGAGTGATCCTTAAGCGACATTCAGGGGTAGACATCACATTAAATAACCCAACACAATTTTATGGTACACTACTCCTTTAACGGAACACATTTTTATGCTATACTACAACTTTAACGGAACACATATTTATGGTATACTATTCTTTATTAAAGGGTAAGGCGTAGTATACCATAAAATTGTGTACCGTTATTTAATGAATGATTTTGGTCACTGATATTGAATATTTGAGGTTGGTCTGCACAATAACATCGAACATCGTCTGTGGTTGCGACATTAAGAGATGTCCCGAGATATCTAATATACGCCACCATGTTTCTTAAAATGTTACGATCAAAATTTACGGGCGGTTTAACCTAAAACAAAACACAATTGTACCGGTTTTTTGTATTTAGAGTTGTTTGTCCTGGAAGTACGAAATCGAATTGAGTGAAAACCTTTTGAGAAGTTTTTAGTATAAATGAGCCTCTCTTACACTTCGAATTGAAGGCTGAAAAGATACCGCCTTTGTATATGCAATATACATAAAATGTAATATTAAAGTAAAGTATATATACATTAATTTGTTTAATTATTAATATTATGTTATATATAATTTTTAGAGATATGGACGTTACACTATAAATGTTGATTTGAACAGCACTGTCCGACCACTATTATCCTAAATTTACTTTTTGTTTGCTCATGATGTTTTGTTTGGTTTCTTGTTCGACAGTAAGGTATAAAAACATACTTGTTCTGTCTTGTTTCTCCACAACATATTTTTATGATGGATCCATCATGTTCAATATGGTAAAGAAACATATTGGTTTTATACTTATTTTCTATATAAACTTGTAAATGTTAGCTCCCTCTTTCCAGACAATGCGGAACATCTGATATAGACACAGAAGTTTCACAGAAACAAAGTTCACTTCTTAATTTTCCTTATATTTCAATTCTTATCGCATTCAAAATTCACATAATGCATGAAATTATTTAAGGACGTCGATAGATGTGCACTTCATATAAATTGTATAATATTTTGAGAACTTATTATTGAGCAAGAATTTTTTAACCTAATATTTTTGAAATTTCGAGTTCAAATAAGTTTAATTTCCAACAATCAAGCATTTCATTTTCTGTATCTTATTAAAAATGATTCTATTAAATTTGAGTAATTAAAAAATCAAAACATCAAAAAAGGCTTGACTCAGAGCAAATATTCCTTTCGAATGACAAATAAACAAATAAAGATTTAAATATTGAAATATTTATTGCTGAATGTTAAGAATTTGAATTCTATATATAGCGATATTATGGGCGTTCAGTTTTAAAGGAGTTATTGTGGCCAGTGGCTTATCTACCATAGGGATGGGTTTTACTCCACGTAAGTCCACATACTCTCCCGCCAAGGGGTCTACCTTATAGGGTTCTATGCCTTATAACAAAATTATATAATGAGTGAAATAGCATTATTCACAACTTCCATTAACAGGCATTAAATTGACTTGCATGGAGGGATGCAGGAGAGCATAATATGTTAAAAAAAACATTCCCGAGGAGGGCCCGAACTCCTCACTCATCTAGATGAGCCACTGACGGTAGCTTAACTGTTTTAATGCAAATGAGAATTTCCTGCACAATGTACACTAAATAATAGTAAACAATAAGGGCAATGTCTAACAAATTGCGCCAGTGAAAATGTGAAATTTGTTGGCATTTTCATTTATTGATATACATTCAAAATAATGGCGTGTAACGGCATTATAATATTGTGACTTTTAACCAATTTTGACACATGAAGGGTCAAATATTATGGGATATGTGAAACGATCTAATAATTGTGTCGCCGTGGTTGGTCTCTTGTGAATTCATTCCATCTTGTTTCTGGCATTCTCGACTCTCGTTCTGTACTTGGATGCACCGCAACAGTAGCTGTTTCTTATCACGATGCCTCCACTCGTTTATTGAAACCATTCCGTCAAGTCTTCTTACAAATTATCTTTGCTTTTCTGACACTCTGGTTGCACTCGAAGACTCCGATATTGTATTTGTTCTATCATTCTAAGCACGTCGAGAAAAATAGCGCCTCCTCTCCTATGTCGGACATGTGTCCCAGATGCGTTAAAGAGAGTCGGCGATTATTGTTATTAATATAACAGACTAAGGGAATACAGAAATAAATAAATCTCTAATTGATATCATATTGTTGTATTTAATGCCTTTCCGTGTAGGTCTCCTCCGAGCATCTTAGTTATGAAGACTAGCGGAGTAAATGGTGTGGGAATAGCTGTAATAAGCTATTAGGTTGGTAGTTGGCATTTGAAATGGACCAAGTAGCCTATTGGTATTTAAATCTGAAATTACATGGGTTATTGTTACGTACAAACAAGTCATTTGAACAATGTGTGAAACTGAATGAAATTCCGTAAATCTTTATTCAATCAGAATGGCAAAGAACAGATAAACAGTTACATATACTGTCTTAAAAATGTTAGAATTTCTTGATTATTGAGGCAGACTTAGCTGACCCTAACTCGTCAAAGTTGGCACGTGAACTCAAAGCAGAACCACAGGATTAGGATCGGGTTATGAAACTGATTTTATATTTATTCAAGCAGTCACAGAGTTACTGTCCTTGAATTTGACGATTTCATCCAAATTAATTTGTGAACGTGAAAGCGCACATCTTTGACCGACTTAAGATTATATGTCGACTTAAAAACTTAAAATAATCGCGTGGGCGTATGCTCTTTGGGTGGTTTCAATTTATTATCATGCAAACTTTGCTCCGTCGCATTAATTACCTGTCCATGTCATTGTGCATTGGTAATTAAAATAAGTCGAATTTTTAAAAGAAATTTGAATCAAGTAAATAAATTGACCCGATCACCCGGGCCCGACACTCATGGGAACAGATATCTCGATATTATTGGATAAGCTTACATACTGCGATGGTTCACCATCATTTATTTCACGACACGTGACCAAATTTTAATTGGCCGTAAAGTGTACTTCATAATGATGTCATCATTATCTCAACACGTCATTAAAAATCATTAATTATATCTTACCAGCGTGCTACTGATAATGATGACATTTCAATCTGACATTGTTCCTGATAATTGGTAGAAATTGTTCCACCTAAAGTGTGGCAAGAAAGAAAAGTGCCAATTTAAAATTGCGGCCTAATTTATCATCACGTGACGTTAAACTTTTCCTTAAACTCTAATATTATTGTTTTTAACATTTTCAAAAAAATAATTTTAAAATACATCGAAACTTTATAAAAAAAATTATCTTTACCACAATCACACATTGAAAAAATTCAAAACTGCCTATCAAAGAAAGTCAAAATTAAATTCATCATCGGTTATACTAATAGCCCAATTTATAAAAAAAAAACTTGGAACAGTATGATAAAAGCATATTATTTGTTCCTCTTTTGTATTTGTATAACACATTGCAGATAGAAAACACCAGTATTATTGCCGATAATCCAATAAAGATACTTTAACCTGAAATATCTGTTTATCTTTGTAGACACCAAGCTTCAGATATGACCGGGGCTCTAAAAGCTAAAGTAAAAAGTGCCACAAATTTATTACAACAAAGGAAATTGCTGCAGAGGAATCTACGGAGTTTACAACAACATTCTCTCTCAAGAGAAATACTGGCTGGTAAGAATGATCTTTCTTTCTTTCTGCAACTACTAACATCGGATGGAAATGGGATATACATGTATATGGAAGATTACAATGTCGATTGCCCACGTTCGCAGTACACAAAGCTCCGGAATATCTGAAAACATATAAAATCAAAATATTATGCGACCATTAATGAAATTAATTAAAGCTTCATCAAACAACACAATAATTAGATAATATATTATGTTTCACCCAACAGCACAATGATAAGATATTTAATTAATTTTCACCAAACAACACAAAAATTAGAAAATTAATTAAGTTTCACCAAACAACACAATAATTTGATGCTTATCTTAAAGGAGATGCTTGCCATTGTTATACAAATCGTACCGTAGACTCAGAAACGGCATTTTCTTTCTTGCAATAATTAATAGTGTTCACAGTCCACCGTCGAACTTTAAGCCTTCAAATCCATGTATGTCCAGTATTAAGAAAGTTAAAATGACAACTCGTCTTTTCTTATGCGATTTTCGTATATTTCTAGTAAACCTTACACATATGCAAGGCCCTAATCATCCCCCAGAAATGACGAATTAGTTTCCATTTAAAGGCTACCTGTGAAGAGTGGGTTAGAGAGAACGCGAACTGTATTTGTCATATTGACATTTTGAACTTTTAAGATCTATTTGACTTGATTCCCATCGTGATGTATTGACCTTTATCAATAGATACATCACATGGGAAATAACTCAGCTTGTCACTATCATTCCGTTGACTGTTATAAAATCAATATGCTCGCTTTAATTAAATAGGAAATTTACGTCATACTGTTCTGAAACCAAGTGCGTTAAAGGTATACTACCACTTAGAATGACCAAATACTTGAAAATTTTAAACTTGGCCAAAATGAGTCTTTGTTCATCACTTGACTTACCTGGTGTCATAACTGTTCAATATAATTCCTCAATAATCTAATAAATCCATAAAACTAAGTAATAATTCATTAAGTACAGTAATTTTGAAAAACGCTGAGAAGCATTTTGACACATTACGTAAATTGTATTATATCGGTATGTGTTGTGTTGATAAAGAAGTGAATTAAACAATAACATTTTGTGCTATAATAATATGTGCTCTACGCTTGAAAATATCGTTTAAATCTTATATCAATAAATCATATACACCTATACGGATTTTGCAAAAAATATAACTGTATTCCTAATTGATTCAAATACGACCTAAAGTTAATGATTGATAGGAAAATGCATGCATGTTTTTATATATTATTTGATAGGTTTTTGGAATCAATTTTTTACGAATATTTATGTGATAAATATACTAAATAAAGATATAAACCATATTGACCCTCCGTTAGGATGCCGAGTTAACAAACCTAATAACTGAGTGGAATCAGATATTCTAGTCAAGGAATACCCAGAAATACTAAGATTACTAGAACTTTAAGAACATGTACTCGTGTTCTTTGCACTATTACTCAATTATTCGAGCTGTTTTAGACTGAAGACATTGTGGGCTGTTATTTGTTTGCTTCCATATAAGGTTGATAACAGCATGGCGTACATTTATTTGTCGTTTTATTCACATGTTGCTTGTTATTTAGCCTTATTTTAAATATCACGAGGCTTAGGACCCTCCGGGATGAAATATTTGAATTGATAACTTAGAAGGTGATTTGTTTATTTTCCATCTTTGTATTATATAAAATCTTATTTCGTAACATTTATTTACAATGTTAACAAGTAATAGACAACTTTCAATAAACTGTCTATTTGTCTTTACTTTCAGGCTATCGAACCAGACTCCATGCACTACCCCCTCCCGAGGCATTGCGTAATATGGTACCATTTGTAAACGAACGGATGAGAAAAAGGCGATGTTTCGCCGACAAGGAACTTGAGATGGTTATGATGGAGAGGGAAAGACAAGCCGAAATCGTTAAAACACGAACCAGTGGGGAACCAATTCAAAATGGCACAAACTTGGACGCAGCCAAATCGCGACTTTTGTTGGGAAATATGACGCCAAGGGAGTTTCTTCAGAGAATATTTCCCGCTCACAATCCCAATGTTTTGGAACTTGTGTGGCAAGGTTGTGGTGGTAATTTAGAGAAAGCTATTGAACAGTTAGCCTCGGGAATGAAACACGAGCAGTCATCAGTAACTTCTAATCCAATGTGTCAGCAAGCTCTATTGAACAAATATATGAACGCGTATCCGTTTACTGTACCCGTATTAGGACTCAAAGGACCTCCTAACATTCTTACCAATCCAGGATCGTATAACAATGTTTGTGGTGTCAATATACCCCCTTGGGGACTACCAGTCAATATGTCCAGTATGGTACCGGGCTATACTCCATCGCTTCCGACTTTACATCATAACTCACAGACTTTAAAACGATTCCAGACGCATCTCGACAATAAAAATACCATCAGTACGCAGGACCTTTTACGAAGACGTTCTGCTTTTCATTGTCTAATACCCAATGGAAATTCCATACCGAATGAAATGAATTCGTACGTGCTGGAGAGTGATTCACCTAGTCCACAGAGTCCCATGTCTTCTAGTGACGAATCTGTAGAATTCGAAAAATCACCAGTGAAACCAAAGTTGAAATTCTCAGTGGAATCGATTATTGGAAAATGAAACTTTTTGTAATGTTCTTCATACTATTGATCTCGTGTAGCTTTAATTTATTTATTCAATTTTTTTTCTCATCTCATCTCCTTATCTTACAAAAATTTGGTCCATTTTTCTGGAATTTAAATCCCTTCCGTATTTCAGATTGAAAAAAAAAATCTTTATCCTTTTATTTACACAAGTTCTATAAGCTTTTTGTATAAGGTGTTTAAATATTTGAAGGAGATTTAGATATCCTGTTATTAATATTGGTTTTGTCATCTTAACCGTTGAACATCTTCTATATTAAATATGTGTTATCTGGATAACTTGCATATTTTTCTTGTCTAGTGAATACTAGTTACATATCAATGGCTTGATGATGCAGTACCTGATCTTAGGGGGTGCAGTCGTTTTAAAAATTTAAATTTCATTTCCGGGTCTCCCTTTCTACTATAAATATACCACATTCGGCGGCGTATTCTCGAAACGATCTTAGAGCTAGAATGTCATAGGTTCTTATCTGCTAACATTGATTCTAGGACACCCTAACGCTAAGATTGTTTCGAGAATACACGGCCCGGTTCGGGACAAATGAAATTATGACGTATCAGCGTTAAAAACCTGGGGTCGGATTTTATTTTCGAAATTGATAGATAGCTGAAACCGAACTCTATCAGGTGGTAATATTTATTCCACTACCTACTTTTATCTTGTCCATATCTTTCATATTAAGAGCACCATGAAATTACCATCTGAATATAGCTCGATCTTATTTTATAGAAAAAGTAAGAAGTATGATCAGTTGATCAAAATTCAAGCCTGAAAGAAATCACTTTGTGATATTTATTCGTTTGGCTTATTGGATTGTGTAAGCAATACGCTGCAATTTTTAGAATCCGTGTTGCTCCACAGATGTTTGATATTTGTACTCCTCTATTCAACTATACAGTCTCGCTTCAAAATCATATCGACCAAAAACTTTAACTTCACAGGTGTTTTCAACCATATCAAAATATCTTTTAACTAGAATTAACTATTTAAAAATTTAAAATCTATTGGCCCATTCATCTTAATATAATGAAGCATCATTCCAACAGAAAATAAGAGATCACTCAATTTTTTTTGTAGTTGAGTAAAATATATGACGGATATACATTAAGGGAATTAATATCCTTTTCACGTTAATTTTTAACATTTTTATCTCCCCTGTGGATTCTTTTTTACAAACTTTGACATGTATCAAGAGTAACCTTCGACGGTTTTTTTTTATTGATATTAGCCAGTTTCGGAACACAAAGCATGGACAGATCAAACCAAAACAAAAAAGTGAGGTCTTACACAGATGATATTCGTTCAATTTATGATATTACTTGGTTCCGATCTCGATCGACGTGAAAAAAAATACGACCTTCAATAAGCCATAATACTAAGAAGGTTTAACGAAGGACCAGATAGAAAGGAACCTTTATCGTGAACCTTAATTGTTATCCTTGTTAAAATGTTTGTTTGTTTTCTAAAAGTTACTGTTCCCTTGTAACGTCATTTCTTACAAATGGCTGGTTGTAAGACCCTTTTCCACAGTAGTTGAAGAAAAATAGTTTGCTTAAGTCAATATATTCTAAACACTTACTAGAAACATTGTCATAGATTTCAATCATCACACATTTGTTATATGTTAATCGATTCTCTAATTTGTGGATCTAGACCTAATCACTTTTTAAATATCCAACTCGTGTACTATGGTTAATTGTCACAGGAGTGATTAGCTGCTGTAATTACTAATTAGAAATTCTCATTAACAAGGATTCCACTGAGGGTAAAAGCCTTCTTCCGTCCTGAAGACTTTTGGGTAAATATGAACATACACGTCAAAAAGTGTTGGTATGAACTACACAAATATACAGCGAATAAGAATAGCGGTCAGAAATTTCAAACGCAATTGAGTTGTGATTTCGGTTCTTGTCACCCCTTCCATTTCTCGCAACTGGTAATCGCTATGATGTATGTCACTTTTAGAAGCAATATATCAATTAGATCGTTAGAAAGGAAAATAATATCAAATTAAACCGCTTAAAATACATAAATGGAAACTTTATAGTATGCTTCTAAAAATTATATTCCACAAGTATTACTATGAAAATACACTAAAAAAAAACAGTATGATATCACGAACAATTTACATATAATGTTCGAAGCAAGGATGAACAAAAATATCAGATACCAAGCTCTTCCATCTGTTTCGACTTTCATCTTATTTTTTACTGACAGCTGCCCTATTCGGCAACTTTATTAAAATTTTAACAAACCCTAGAGTAAAGGCCTAGCCATTTATTTCTAAAAGAATTGTAACTTTTGAGTGTTCAAGCGAACACAAATTAGATAACATAACTTATTATACCAATACGCCACTGATATTTCCGAATTTCTATGAACAAGGGCAATAACTAAAAGAAATATATTTTAAATTGTTTTTTCAATATTCATAAAAATGCCTTTCTGATCAAATGATTGAAAAATTAACCATACGTCGACAAAATCCGTCAAGAACTCTGCAATTGTGGATGAACCGACGTACGGATAATTTCATAAGGGCGTTTAAAAATTACACTAATAATACTGTGTTTTCCGATTTAAGTTGGTCAAGAAGAAAGATGCATCAATGAATATAAAGCACTCAACTCTTGGAAGTACAGCACACAGTGATTGTTTTGTTTTGCATCGTAAATCATAACAATGGTAGAGACAGTCCGTGAAGTTCATAAACAATTAAACCAATGATCAGTATTTACTTAAGTAATTGTCTGCTCGAATACAAAAAATGTTTAAGTTATCAAAATAATTTTCTGTTTTAGTATTTAAATATTTGTCAAACAATCAATGAGAGATGACATACGAACAAGAAGATTTAATAATGGAATGACTAGAATCAGAACGTTTCACCAACCATGAAAGTGGATTCTTATGTCATTCCGGTCAAAATAAAACATAAGAAGTGTTTTTAAGCAAAATGAACAGCGCGAATGATTGTTGTCAACAGATTCAGAGAGCAGAAACCAATCTATGTAAACATAGGTTAACTTAAAGGCAATACGAAAAATGTAGTATTATTCTACGATGTTTTAGAAGAGGAGTGAAAAAACTCATCCTATGTAATGTGCCTAATGAAGCCGGGCAACGCCCAGCGGGATACTATAAGGGAAAGGAGTAGCCTCAAAATTCTGTGACAGAACTCCTCTACTACTGACTGCGATCTGTGATTTAACAGCCACGTTGATTCAATTTGCTTGCTAGTCTAAAGGTCTAGGGTTATAACCCATTTTTCAGCCCGGTATTCCCTGGTCAATAATGCAGAGCTGACAATGAAAAAACGTCTATACGTTGGGATTGGACAACATACCGAAACCCTGTGTTCTACATGCTGTGTAAGGTAAAAATCATTCGACAGTTTGTCCTGGCAAAATTTCCCTCATTGCGTTTCCCGTCTCATTAACCCAATGTGCAGAAAAGTTCGTTTCAAATCACAGCTTGTAGTACATTATGTTGTTTCTGTTGAATTGATTTAAACATCATCTCAGTTGATGAATTAGTTGAGTTTACATGACATGAAACACGTTACTACAAAATTGCAAAGTAATAACAATGCCGAGAGCATTATCTTCTACATATTCTAGATTATCCTCGATCGCTATTAGTTACGAGATTGCATGATACACCATCTCGACAACAATTTTCACGTGAAATACCGTATTTCGGCGTGTAACTGTAAAAAAAAAAGAGTTTTCTACTTGATGCAAGTTTCATTCTTGAAAATTAGATAAGTTTGCCTTCAACCACTTGAGATATATTAGTTAGATTGGCAGATTGCGAAATAGACATCACAGTCAACCCAATTTCCTATCAACTCTAATAATAAATTGTGTCATACCCTAAGGCAATACTATTATATGTCTCTGAAAAGCAATTATTGACAATTTGTAAAGCGTAAAAAGTTTTTGATGACATTAAGGAAGTGTATGATTTTATTTTTATGACAACATACTGTCTATAATATAATTTCTTGTTTTGTAAATCAATTAACATAACTTTTATTATAATGATTTACAATTTACAAACTGTAGTAAAGAAGAAATTGTAGGTTATGATTAGATTATAATTGGTTGTTAGGTAAGATGACATCCATATTGAGATCAGATGCGATGTGATTTTAGTGCTTACCGCAACGTATTTTCAGTAACGTTCACATCCGCAATTTTTACCCCCAAAGCAAAATCCTTTCATCTTGAGTTTTGCCAATTAATGGCTAATGGCTAGTTTTCTGTAATTTGGACTGATGCCTTCTCTCATGTAGAATACGCTATTTTCTATTGCATGATAATTATCCGGTCGATGCAGATTTGATTTTTTGTCATATCTCAAACCATAGGTTTCAAATTAAGCTGAACACACCTACTCCCGTAGGAAACTTTGTCATTTTTGCTTAAGCCCACAATCGAATTCCAATACTAAAGTATTGCACACAAAAAATCTATATACATGCACTGTACGGTTGAACATTCCTCTATTACAGTCAAGTTGATAAAATCATTCTTTCTACACTTGACAGCAGGTTACCAGCAGGTTTTGTTTTGTTTTAATTTGGCCGCGAAATAGATCTGCTTTTTTTCGATTGCAAATGTTAATATCATAAAAACGGAATGTCTGAAATTATTATCTGATATTAAACTTATGTCTCTAATTTTCTATTTTCATGCTTTTTGGTTTTCTATATCTCCCCAAGGAGCGGAAACATTTTTAATATGTCAAATGGCATCATAGTCGAGATTTCCAGCCGCCATTTGCAGTGTACTTAGTGATATTAGGCAGCTCTGTAATCTATTTTTGTGAGTCTCGACAGATTATATCCTTCCAATTTCATTTCGTTCAGCTCATAAATTAAACTAAACTGGCTTATTTGGTCTTGGTTTCTAATCAAAGTGGTATTACTTTATGAGTCTCTTATGAAATTCAGAACTTGACGTCAAATCGTCTGATTAACTTTGCAAAAATGGAAAAAAAAGCACAATGCATGATTAATGTGAGGGTAGGGGAGAATCTATAATATACTTGATTTTAATAACTTCAGTCGTATTTCAGACTTATTGAACATGAACACCTGGCCTGTAAGTATGTTAATGGGTATTTGTAGGATATTATTACGTCTAGAATTGATGTTATCGTATCGAAACAATCCATTTATATATTACAAAGAGGATTTGAAACTACAAGAGATGAATTTTTAATCAGTTTCTATCTACAGCCATGAATAGACGAGATACCGTGTCCGGTGCAGGATTATCGATACAGTTAAAAATAGAAGTAAACACATGAGGTGCGGGTTCGGGTTCGCACCGGATGCCGTACCTCTTCTATTTCCCCTTTTTGAAATGAGATCCTTCATGGATGGGCTTGCCAAGTGTGAAGACTATTACGGCTATCAAGAGCATACTACCATCATCTTAACCTTCGAGAAGTCAGCAATCACTGCTTCTATCATCTGACTCTAGTGTACCTAACCTAAGGCACAGGGGCTAGGACTAATAATGTGTACTCCTAATGAGACTCCTCGGAGGTACGGTTCTTCATGTTAGGCTGATCTTAGCCATTAAACAAATGATAATCTGTTATTAATGATTCCCTGTTTAAAGAAGCATTAAACATCGGATATGTAATTTTGTGGTGAGCAATCTCCCGGTGAGCATATATACGTACCTCTGGTCGGAGAGTCTGATGGTACTTCTATTTGGACGAGATTTTTGATGGACGAAATTGTCCTGCTTGTGCGGATTTATATTCTTTTTTACTAGCAATAAAATACACGGATATGAGACAAAGCTGCGAATACCTACCCGTGTTACCACAAGCTGATTTAGATTTGACAGTTTGAATTTGAATAGGGCAGAATATTGGTACTGGTATATAAGGAACAGAAAGTAGAGTGAAATACTCTATTTCATTCATCTCTTTAGCAGTTTTAGTATGTCCAACAGCGGTCAAATGTAATGCTAGAAATAAATACCATACTCTGCTTTCTATTACAAATGTCCACAGTGACCTGAGGTCAACCATATGTAATGGGGGACAATTTGGGCGTCCTTACCGCCACATAAAACCACGCTGTGTTTAAAGTAGCCATCGTATTTCAGTAAACATCACGTGTTTTCAAGTAATCCATATTTAAATTATTATAAATTGTTGGTAATATCAAACTGGTCACTATTAAGTTTAATCATTAAAATAAAAATGGTGGCCACATGTCTTCAAGTTCTTGACATATTTGTCGCATATGACTGAAAATGGAATCTTATACCTTTGACAATAATAAGCCACACAGAGCGGGTTTTGTACTTCCATTTGATCAAGCTGATACTAATTGTTGTATGACTGTATATCAGTTATAATTGTACCTTATAAATAGAAACCCTATAAACATTAAAGTAATCTTCCAAGATAGACGTGCTGAAAGTAAATGTTTAAATTTAAGGACTTTAGAAGGTCTTGAACAACCTATAAATTATCAAGAAATTGTACGATTTTGTATTTTTTAAGTGTACAGACAATTTCTTTACCTCAAGCCATATCATTGGAATTGCCATTAGAGTAAAGTAATAAGGGTGTTATTATTCAAGTCTATTTCCACTTGTAAACGATTCAAAATCTGCAACCTGCATTTTCCAGACACTCAAAACTAAGAAAGTGATTTTTATGTTTATAAGAAGGGATATTTGAGTACAAAATGTGATTTTTATTTTTCACATATTTCTGTAACGCTTTGACAAGACATTCAGTGGGTAATCTACGACGGTAAACAAAACGAAAGCAACGTGCCATTACATATTTTGATGAATATACGGTACAGAATTGAGAGATTTTCGTTGAAGAATTGAACTTGAAGCCAAGAGAAAATAAAACCTTACTTTGGAATATTTATTTGGAAAGAATGTCAAATGGGCGACGGAAAAGCGTTCTTGTGTTTTATTTACATGAGCTCTGTTTTACCGATTGGTCAGATTTAAATGCCACCAATCTCACTTCAACGCCCCCAAAACGAAGTATAGTGGGTTTAGTTTAATTCGGGTTAATAAGACCATGTCAAAACCCGTATTCGTGATACGATGGTTCTATAGCGTCTCAAGAGAATAGTGATTTTGTGGAATTTTACCTTTAAGATGCATTGATGTTGAAATTTGTATTAGAGCTACTACATAATCCACTATTTCCGTCCTTCGAATCGACATTTGTGTAAATGAATGCAACGGAAACAGCAGTACAAGAGTCTTGGTAAGAGAAACAGCTGGCGGATATTCATCACAGGGACATGAAAGCCAATTTGTTATCCCAAGTAAATATAGATATTTTATTCTTTCAAGATTTAACTCTCGGTGGCCTATTTTGTCTTCATCTGTCTGTTTCTTATAGCAATCAATTCCCTTTCTGATTACAATTAGTGATGCTTTTGTAGAACTTACATCTTCATAATGGTTTTTGCTAATCTTTGTTAGGTTTCTTTTAAAGAGATACAATGCAGGATTTCTAGCCTATGTATGTAACTGCGGGAAACCGATCCAGTCGGATAAGGCGTAAGAATCTCGACGCCATTTTCCTGGTTACTTCTAACAAATGACGGTCGTGGGTTATAATATATAGCAGCGTTTTGAAGACTGGTTCCCTGAAATAAAGTCATGTTTCCTCGTTATTAATTAAATCGATACGGATATCCAGAGGAAAATCAGGGTATTGACCAAGAACTAGCTGATAAAAGAATCTCGTGAACATACATTTGTAATCCTTGTGAAAAATGGTGGTCTCTTACCTTCTTCCCATCTGGAATCTGTTGCTATTGTATTATTATTACATAACAAACTAAATCATTCCGTCGTTTTTGCAATAGTGGCACCCTAATTATGATCAAGACCAAAGTGTTCCCGATTGACATTAATAAATCTAAGAAAGGTCACAAGTGAAAACAGACAAATTTGATTTCAAATGACAAATGGATAAAAACTTTTTAAATTCGAGTTTGAAAAATACCACCAATGGCTTAATTTTTTTATTATTAAATTGGGCATTTGTTTCTTTTCAATCGAAATACGATAAAACATTTAGAGCTAGGAAGAAATGTTATAGCAATTTATTTTGTAAAGAATAGAATAAAAGCTATGCAACATACGGAGAAATTGGATAAATGAGGTCCTACTTTACTTCAAATAAACACAAGCCAGAGTACACTGAATGTGGAAGGATTATTACTAACTTCATAGTTTCTTCTTGACAAATGTAGTCGCATTAGAGTTTTAATAGATGCGTTTTTAGATTTTAGGCGAATGTTTTTAAATGATACGGAGAATTGATTTGTACTCCAGTCTACATGAACATTTCTCTTCTTCTGACTTGACAATTAGTTCACGAAGAGCTATTAATTGCTATTGTCGGCTTTTGTACTTATTAACATCCCAGATATTTTAATATTCTTCATCCAAATTGTCCACAATTCAAAATTATCAGCGAGCTACAGTGTCTGTACGCATCTGTATTTTCCACAACCTTGGGGTTTACATGAATACACTTTTTAGTGCACAATTGCACTGACAAATAGAAAAAAATCTATGCTATTTTTGACTCTCATAACATAATTAATTCCTCTTTCTTTCCTGCACTCCACATTGCATCACCGGAGGTCGCCATTTTATTTGTCATGTGACGCTTCGGGCGTCTGTGATTGTTTTTTCACTTGCCGAACGAGTCGATGGCGTTGGATGTTCAGGTGAAAAATATCAAACACGCTTGATGTTGGCAAATGGCTTCGACCGATGCTACGACATTTACCCGTGTGTGTAACTTAATTGAAAATATAGCAAATTCTAATTTGATGATAACCAGTCTAATTAAAATTTGACCAAACTTTTATTTTAATTTAGCCACTGATCATTCATCAGTTTGATGCTACCGCCAGCCATCAAATTTCATTTTGTGACGTTAAGAAAAGGTGAATTGAGTGTCTAATGCTTCTCAGAATACACCTTATTCGCGCCACAAAATCACAGCGTGACACAGGGCAGACATTTGATTGGCTGGCGATAACCCAAACTGACAAATGATCAAGAGGCCCGTATTTAGACCCTATAGGAAGTGGCTATATATTATATATATTAAAAAGTTAATAAAAAAAAACGAACGAAAGTTTGGTCTATTTTTTGATAAGACTGGATGATAAAGTATGTTAGATTTTTCAATATATCCTCAATAGTACTAAAATGAAATACAGCGATTCTCATATAGGAAGAAATATGATTAGTTTAATATGAGGCTACAAGAGAACCCAATCATACTTCCCATTGTTACATATGAACACATATCATAAAGGTATGTTTCTGACAGCAGTAGGTATTGTCATTTAAAGGTTGCGTTTACATTTGTTATACTTGACTGTAATGATCGAGAAAAGGAATACATTTGAATATCTACACACTTAAATTTGACAGACCAAATATTCCATCAATAAATACATCGTGTTTTTGTCATAGCGTGTGAGTTCCAAACTCTTTTTTGTGCTTGCTGCCATTTAAAATGAAAAGTTGTTTGCACGAGTCGACCTAATATATCAAGTTGTATACAACAGTCAAGTTGCACGAACAACATATTCTTGGTGCAAACGTTTCACCCAGTATCCTACGGCGTCTTGTACTCAAAACAGTTTTCCAGTTTAGGTGCTTGTTAACTAAATGAAGAGCAACAAACCCCAAAACAATTCGTACAAAATTCTAACAGTCGAAAGGCTAATTCAATATGAATACAATAATTGATTCGAACAGCAACCTTTTTAGTGATACTAAAGACACTGAAAGACGGACAATACCACTTTTGGTATGCTATCTTGATATCTATATGTATTTTCATATCCATTTTTTCGAACACATTGGTAATATCTATCTAACTCATAATATCGCCGAAAAGTTTGTATTTTCTTTCAGGAAATTGAGCTCTAGTATTTAATTGGTAATTTACCTGAAATCAGTATTATTGTGCTTGCGATTTCGACATGCTACTATTTGGTATAATTATAAACTAATATGAATGCGAGTCAAAAGAGGTTTTTTGGCCTGTACATCTGTATTTCAAGTAAGGTTATGACGTCATTATGACGTAGATACCAATGAAATGCTGTATTGGCAAAAATAGAAATGGTAATGTAAATAGATGCTTTATATACAAATACAAAGCCCACAAAAACCTCTTTTAGACCTTCGATGCGTGTAAGCCACGTTAAAAGGTGATATTCAGTCAGAAAAACAAAATATAATTTATTCGATACAAATTCAATGAACCTTCTAAAACAAAATCATTCAACATAATAATAGTAAGGATAGAAACATAACTAAACTCTTTTTACCAACGACTAATCTGGCCAAATTCAATAACAACGGCAATGCAGAAACAAAATGGCTGACTTCCGTTTCAAATCAGCAAAGGGTTAAAAACAAAATATTTGAACATAACATGACAAACTGTAACTATTTCAACCTTGACAACAGTTTATTTTACACTTAGAATCGAATGGATAACACAAAAAACAATATAATATTCCATTTTAATCTAAATGCCGGAAAACATCGTCATAATACGTCCAATTTATGTATTTTTCTGGAAAGGAATAAATTGATATAAAACGATGAAGTGAAATGAAGTTGATACGTTTTTACGACACATTTATCATTCTGTTTTATTATATCACTTTATTACGTGTCCGAACCTTGTTGATTCCAACACATAAAAACGCCCTGGCTTATCCATAACTTTACATCCGACGTCAGACTGTTGTTTCTATCACGGCTTCCGTAACGTGGCATTTCCCATGTTCATCCTTGAATAACACTTTTTTGGGAGTATTTTTACCACTTTTGGAAGTGCTTGGAAGGCTTGCACTCAACGTTCGCATATCCTCTTCTTTCCGAACAACAAGATCGTCATCGAATTCCATATCACTTATTGATATCCGTAATAATGGACGGGTCAAACTACTCTCATTTGGTTGACCACGTCGAAAATGAATATATTTTATGAGGCACACAACAAAACAAGCCACATAGATAGTGATAAAAATTAAAATATAGTACAGCGCCTGTTTTTGTTCCTTAATTTCCAAGGCAAACGTTTCGTCCACTTTCGAGATATGTGTGTGTGTAGCATTAGTCGTTGTATTCATTCCACTACTGTGTACTGATTGTTGGTTGACATGAGATAACATTGACTGATCGTACCAATCAATAGTTAAACGACTGGCAGAACATTTACTCAAAACATTATCACCGTAATTTCAATCTTGAACAGAGCACACTCGCTTGTAATCTTTACTCCGTACAATTTTCGAAATATTGGAATTAGAACGTTTTGGCAAGAGAATTAAATCTTTAAGTATTTCTTCAGAAAATATGTCACCGTAAGTTTAGGGAAAGAAAACAAATTGGTGAGATTTGATTTATTTTCCTTTTGTTACGTCGTTCATTATCCGATGGTAAAGCCTTTAATTCCCGAAAGCCTGGTTATGAAAACGGCTCTTTGGTCGAGTATTGCATCAAATCCGAGACTTACGGCATTTAACATTTAAAGCAATTCCTTCAATTTCAGATATACATTATCAACGTTAAATTCTGTAGACTACCTGCATCATTTGGTTAATTATCACCAAAGCTACAATAAGAAGAGCTTTGTAACTTATCACGGCTAAAAATCTGAGAGTAGCGGAAGAACGAGGATTAGGTTAAGTGACTACTTTTAGAATTTCCTACTTAAATTCCGTAGCTTCACAAAAACAGCATAATTCTAAGAGGTCGTTAATGATGTTATGTCATCTACGAAGATCCAGATCATAGGAAATCAGGAATCTGGAAAATTCACAGCTGCCACTGCCAAAACTGCTTTCCAAATATTCGCACTTATAACTTTTCCTTCGATAGCTTGTGTTGTCTAAATGAATCCCGATTCCAATGAAACGTAAATGACATTTTCCACCATCGACAGATATCCGAGAAAATATAATTACACTTTATTTGAACACTTGACACTTTTCTAGAAACGGATATGAACTCTTCGTACAATACTTTTCTACACGATCGAATTCAAATTTGACATACAACAAAATAGACAGCAAAGTGTGTTTTTGCACATTACAACGCATTCCTAGTTTAATTCCGCAGGATAAATATGGAACACAATAGGAGCTTAGAAATATAATTTCACAAGGCATTAAACTTGTCATCTAAATGGTCACGACAGTTAAAATATGAACAAATATATATCCGTGTCTATAAGGATTTAACAGGAATTCTAGAGACAATTTTCCAATTAATCTTTTCTGATGCCTTTATGATAAAATTATTATCATATCTTCTAGTACACTTTGTCATTTCCGTGCGGGCGTTCTGAAAGAACTGGAAATGTATCTTATTATACGTCAATACGTATAACCCAGAAGGTGCTTTGTTTTAACTGATTCAATTAAAAAGTCCAATTAACACGTGCCACTGCTCACCTTTCACATTTATAACTGTCTCGTGCCTTTATAACATAAACAACAGTTCTATAAGAATTTAAAACAATGTTTAATTCTGTAATACGAGTAGAAAAAAAAACATATTTACGTTTGAATAAGTATGGATTTATTCACTGTTAAGACGAGAGTACACGTCAACGTGCTTCCAAGATTCTAAAACTGCTTGCCATTCTACATAGTCACGCTACAATAAAAAAAAAAAACATTCACGACAACAGCGGTATAAAAAAAATATTAATCAAATTATAGTATAGATATGCATGCGATAATGACATATACTCTTTCGATAGTTTATGTATTCATAGAAATTTTTTGGCACATAGAAAGATTTATGATTGGAAATAGTCACGCATGCCGCCGCGATTCAATGAATTTTGAACAGCTTTTTTTCCATCCCAGAATTACACGATACGAGTTGCCATTCTCAAAAGAAACATTAAAATGCTAAATATTCAACAGAGTTCACACAATGATTGCAGTTCAGCTGTAAATGAGATAATTTATTGTTAACGAACTTTTGCAGTTGAGATCAAACACAAGTTCAGAGTAATAGCCTCTTTCACTCATCTTCACAATGGCAAACAATAAAGATCTTCGCTTTATACCTTGACTGCAATAGACTTTGAACATAATGGCCTAGTGTCTTTTGTCGGAGACTCTGATTAGCTCTATTTGCTAACGTACAATGCAATCGCTGCGTTTACAAACTTCCGTGATACATCAAAGGTGGCTATTGCAGTCAATGCATAAGACGGAATTCGTAATAGTTTGACACTCTTATTTGGTCACTAGAGGCTTACCTTTATTCGAATCAACTCTTCCATTGACTACCTAATGACAATCCAACTCGTCTCCAACAGAGGCATTCCACAGTCCTCTATAGATGTAATGATGCCTATGATTTATTGTTTTGCTTTAAAATGTTTTAACACTTATCGTAAAGGCATTTAAGTATAAGTTTTCATGTGTAAATGGATCTATGAATTAGCGTCCGATGGAAATAGTTAACACGCTATATAGTCATTTTGTTTCTCTGGTCGTATATCACAATATTAACGAGGCAAACAATTTCTATATCTGAAAGAGAAAATTAAAAAGTTATTGAATAATATTTATATTAGATTGAGGGAATACTTTAAATTAAAATAAACGTATACAATAATGTTTCGTCATAGGTCGATGCGTCATCACAATGTGAGGCTATTTCAACTTCAGTTATACCTTAACTGCATTAGTTACCTTCTCGTGTCATGGAATGCAGTGATTTGATTGAATTGCACGCTATCGAATGCAGGCAATCAATGCCCTTGGCATAAAGGCATTTTGGCTTATTGTTTACAGACTTTCTGTTGAGGTATCAGATAGGCTGTATGACTTTGCGTACAATTCAATCAAATGGCTGCAAATTGACAAAGTTCTGTGATACAAGAAAGATTGATATCGAAGTCCAGGTTTAAGACGCAGTTCGTAATAGTTTGATATGGTGACGATGAGGTCGATGACACTTGCGGATTTTTTTAAACTTAGCTCGTCATGCTGCAGCGTCAAGTTACTAAATATCCCTTAAATAATAGAATTGAAAAAAGAAGGTTAAAGACAAAAGTTGACGATCTACAGAAGTCAAGGAAGCAAATAGCAAGTCGTCTTGCACACCTTTAAATTTTCATTGAGATAAGGATTAGTTTTGAAATGCAAGTCTACAACGTGTGTGTGGTGTCATTACAACACAGTCTGATAAAACCATTTTACAATTCCTTCAGTGAAAACTATTTATTACAGGGTCCCTTAAGAGAACATTTATCACCTTGTCCCGGCAGAATACATATATTACATGTTTCTTACAGGACAGTTATCAACGGAAGTGTTATCAAGATGAAAGTTTAATAATATATGTTCGGCCTATCGATTGACAGTAATATAAGACTACGGAGCATCCCTTAAACACAATTCACTTTGCTGTCAAAGGAACAATAAATAAGTCCATTTTCCTTGTTTATAGACCAAGATGACGCGCGCTGAAAAAGTTGCCTGGATGCAAGATGACTAGGTTGGTTGCTGGGTTGTGAAGAATCTTTTGTTTTATGACTGTAATTTATGTATAAACAACTTCACGTAGGTGTCCCCAACGCAGACTAGATTAAACGAACATGTCCAGAACCACGCTCTCGACACTTCCGAGCATGCTGTCCTACAGTGAACAATGTGGTATGACGTTGAAACCATATTATTTCTCTCTCTGTACATCAATATAGCCAAGTTTTAATCCCAGTCTCTAAGAGCACAATTTTCCGATGCGAGTTATATTTTAGATGCTAACCCAGTATAGATATAAATTTTGGATTTGAACCCGGTCGGAATTAGGTCGGTATGATACCGGTTTTTTCAACCCGGTTTTCTGTTGTCGGAGGGACTTACATGAAAATAACGTCTATTCGTTTGGAAGTTACAAAAGCATAAGTTGGAACTCGAAGAAAGATATCCTGTAGTATATTATTTTCAACTTTCCTTCACGGTACTTGTTCGGTATCGGACTCGTGCAAGTATTATAGCCTTTGATGGAGCTTACCACCCACTTTGAGCTGCAATCAGGAACTTTTTTAAGCCAGACTTTGTTTCTATTATAACTGGAAAGGCTAGCTGGTAATTCTTGCTAGCAATGGTTTATTCAGCGCAATTTTTTTACTTCATTCCGTGCGTTAGCTGTCCATTAACATAGTCGAGCGGCTTTGATGTATTACAAAACTAAGTTCTGAAGTTCTAAAATGTTTCATTGCCTATGAAACGATAATTTCAAAGGCATTTCGTTTTTATCAGAGCTATTCAAGCTAACAATACATGGCAGTAATGGAGATTAATTGTACAAACGCGTAGGATAGAACACTGGTAAAAAATAAGAGTGAAATTTGTTTGGTAATAAATATTAAAATAAACTTGTACTTCAAATAGATTACAATAATACATATTTTAAACTTAATTAAAAAAAAGAGATATGAAAGCGCCTTGAACAGAACTGATTGCCTTTCTTTTTATGTGTGAGACGGTTGCTTGATGGCTTACTGGGATGTAATCTCTGTAAGTCAACATTTTCAAAACAATTTCAGAGCCTTAATCAGTATAAGGCTAAATAAAAATACCGAAACCCTTACAGACAGCGTTACAGAGACCTTGCAAAGTAAATCGGAATTCAAATGAGACACGAAGGAAACAAATTCCTTTTAAAAGGGAATTGGGGTTTATAGAACACTGTAAAAGCGAATTGTGCTCTGACACTGTAGGGAAGGGCATTTGTTTTGTTTTCATTTTATTTCTAAGGGATGGAAACATCATCATGAAACCTATGAGGAAATACACGAGTAATATTTATACTGTGTAAAAGATAAATAGCATTAAATACTCTGTTTTAAGTAAATTTGATGGTACATTACATGCAATTAATATCAATTAAATTTCTATACACTCAATATAAAGAGTAATAATCATCATTATTATCATATACTCCCTCCATAATAATATATATTTTTAATCAAACAGTTATATTAATTAACTACTTGAGACTGTCAATAACGCACGTAAAACTTTGATTTCTATAACTAAATGATAAAAATTCTAAAATACACGTATTACAATAACAAAATATTTTCGCTGTAGTGCTCAATACATCAATTGTTGAGCGATATAGAAATATTAAAACAGAACCTAAAAAAAGATGTTGTTACTTAGAGTTTCACGCTATGCGATCTTCAGACAACTGACCTAGATAGTTAATGAATCGTACACATATTTCGTTGTGCTAATATTAAAATATTTAAATATACTAATTAAAATGAGAAAATAGTATATAATGACATTTTTATCTTATTAATCCTGGGGATTTTTTCGTACTAAGCGCACATTAACGGAATAATTAACTAGCACGTAGTTTCATAGCAAATTCTAATCTATTTTACAAGTTAAATCCTAAATATCGCTTTGTGAGTACTAAGGTGCGGCAAAATAAAATCAGCGAAAGATGCTTTTTCTAAAACTAATATACATTCTATTCTGGATGAAAACACTGCTTTGTCGTCCATGTTGGATTGATTAATTACTGACGAGCACAGTCGCTGACGTGAAAAAGGTCGATACTGATCAGTTGGTGACGACGTGAAATAAGTCGATACTAATCAGTTGGTGACGACGTGAAATAAGTCGATCATAGTCAGTCGGTGACATGAAATATTTCGATACTAATCTGCCAGTGACGTTAATTGGGGCGATACTGATCAGTCGGTGACTTGAAATAGGTCGATAATAATCAGTGAAGTACTTAAAATAGGTCGATACTGATCAGTTGGTGACGTGAAATAAGCCGATACTTATCAGTCGGTGACGCGAGTAACAAGTCAAACCAATAGTACTCCCTATGGAAATTACTACCAATTGGTCAACATTTACATTAACATTATGATCAAGGGAGGTCACGCTTTAGTCGTAAAACCGAATGAGAGAAGACTTGATGGAAAAGGGTACGCAATTAAAGTGACAGCTCTTGATGACCTGAAAATGGATTGCCGTGGTCACAGGAATCAAACTATGCATACAGCCCTCTTTAAACCGCTAGTGTCGGATACTTCAGTGGAACATGAGCAAGACTACATTTGGGGGAAACGAGACTGCCGGAAACATGATATAAACGATGATTTTTATTATAGAAAATGATATTTTAGCATAGAAAGACAGAATGTCATATACCTTAAAAAGAGATGAATCCGTCAACGTTGTTAATTTAAGCACAATATGATTTGTAAAAAAATGAACTAAAAAAGCCCATGATCTGCTCGATGTCTGCTTGTCGTAACTATAGACATTTATCAGACAGTTTTAACCTCAAAGTTTACTTATTGAAACAGAAGACATTAATCACTTATCACTTCCAGGAAGTAATCTTAACTTATTAAATTAATTCAATTATTGGCGGATGCTACCTGTGGTTAGTTGTCGCCATACAAAAAATTATTAGAAATTCTCGTGTGTATATCTATTACTAGAACTAATCTTATTACCATGCTCGCTTTCTAATTCAATTTATTAGTAGATCTACCGATATACCAGTACAGATATCTTGTACTAATTAATATTCAGTACATCAAGATCAGCAATTCGCCTGATTGAATCTAATGTTTCTGGCTACCAAGGTACTTACTTTCTGATCGGAAATTTTGCAATGTTATGGCATAATTAATATAATGTCGTTTGTCCAGAGCTACTTCGCCTATAGCTTATAATGGATATATTTGCTGATATATCTCAATTATTCTTATCCGTATCAATTTTCAGAATGAAGAACCAACGCATGGTTCGCCAGCAATAAAACACACAGAGCGTCATAAATTAAACTTGAATGGTTATAATATCAATCATGTACCATTGAAGACCAGGCAAGTTAAACGATGGTCGTGACAACAACCGGTCCGATCAACAAATAGTTGATCACTCAAAAAATAAATAATCGGTACTATCGGAACAAAAATAATGCTTGGTGAAATTATAACTAGAATTTTTGCTCCTTCAATTATCAGGCAAATGATATATCCCTTCAATACGAAAATGTAAACGTGAAAAATATGGAAATGTGTTATCAAAGATCATGACATTTTACGATAGGGAAATGAATAAGCAGCAAAGATGAGTTTTTGAACATTTGTTTCACGTATTAAAGGCTTCTGTAACAATTCAAACCAAGCAGTACAACATTTTTTTTTTCATTTTATTGGCAAAATTCGCAATTTCGTTGTATCATTGATTCAGATAGCTTATTTGGAAAGAAAAAATATTTAATTACTAACTTAAAGTATATTACTTTAAATTCTCAAAGGAGTAACAAAAGATGTCTTTATTGAATTTTTTCTTTTCGTCACAACAAATGTAGAAAAGATGGCAATTTGAAATCTCTACTTCAAAGAGTGGTCTAACTTAATAATGGGTCCCCATTCAATTGAATCAATCCAGTATATTTGAACTACTATACATAGATAGATTTAGTAATATGAAACCAATGGATTTTATTGAGATCAGTCATGTGTCTGGTGGTAACTAATGAAAGAAAACGTGATTATGTCCATAAATAATATCCATCGATACGACCGATAATAAGAAGAATTGGATTATTTCAATAACTAGATTCACATAAAATAACGATTAGAGATTGTCACAAAAACACGCACGATTTGTTTTTCATAAAAACTATTCTTTACTTTATTTGCTTTTCGTACAGCTAAACGACCTAATCTTCAAGGTTATTTTATTCCAAGTTGACCAACCGTTTTTGTGATTTACCATTAGCGTATTTCAAATTTTGACTTACAGTCTGATAGTTCGAAAGAATATTTTTTTCTTTAAAAGTGTAAGAAAATGTGCATGTTCTTAAGTAAATGTGCATGTTCCTAAGTAGATATACATGTTCTTAAATAAATGAGCATGTTCTTAAGTAAATACACATGCTGTTAAGTAAATACACATGCTCTTAAGTAAATATACAGGGTCTTTATTAAACGTACTTGTTCGTTAGTAAATGTACACGTTCTTAAGTAAATGTACACGTTCTTAAGTAAATGTACATGTTCTTAATAATTATTTACTGCTGGTCACCATGAACTTTTCATTATTGCTCCTTTGTACCACTTGAAGGCATTCATTTCACCATTTTTTCTTAACGATGGATTAAGTTAGGATTATCCAAATTTAAAGATTAATATCATTAATACATTTTTCATTCTTCTCCACTTTTTACTTCAAATTATGTTTCAGAAGAAAAAGTCCAGTGCCGATATAACCGAACTGTACTTGACTCAATATCAGTCAAATGTTAATGTAAAACCCCTGCCTTCATACAGTTAAATAAAACTTCGTTATCAATTGAAGAAAAGTGACACTAACCTTTACTGAATCCTGGAATAAAATGGTCATGGAAACTTTTTATGGTCGCGTGTTTTCTGAAGATAAAATTCATGGAATTCTACCGAATCCCAATAAATTGAGAATCATATGAAGTCATAACGTTCCTCAAGACTTCCCCACGTCTGAATAGTTTATCCAGCTACTAATTTCAAAACTCTTAAATGTCTTAATTTTGAGAAGAAAATGACGGAGGAGATCGAGCGAGAAGCTACCATAAATCACTACGATATGATGCCTTGTCTCGAGAACCTAATCCCTTATCAAGATAATTTATACTCTTCTAATGGTGCAAATCATGTAATTTTCAAACGCAATAAAGAAATGATCAGTTTAAAATGAAGATATCGGAATTGACACATCGGAAATATCGAAATTATAAGACGTGTTTCTTTTCCAACTCATTGCATTTATACATCATGGTTCATTACTGAAACAATTTTACTGGCATTATCCTACAGTGGATTTCCGCTATATAATTCCGCTATTGTTAAAGGAAGCTATTTCACATCGATTAGTGCTTTTTCCAAATTTTGGCTTTTTGATCTTAGAGAACATCCCCTTGACAATGTTATGTCAAATAGCACAATTATCAGGGAATGATATCTTCAAGTGTATCGCTTATTTAAATTACTGCCTAATTAAAGTCGCTATTATCACATAGACTCGTATATTTTCCACTATAATAAAAATTTCTCAGGTCATAAAGATATAAATCATATTATGATTATCAACTATTATCTAATGGATTATCAATATTATATGAAAAAAAAAAACAATTCCGAAGTCCAAAAGATCTATCACATATATTATTGTTCACAATGGGCAGGGTTTTTCTTTGATATTCTGCTTGGCATGCTTTTTATGGCAAGTTGTCGTAACAATTGGAACGTGTTCACGCTTCGTAAGATGAATTCCACATAAGCTTAAACGCCAAGCGATTTCGCGTGATCAAATACTGATATATATGCAGTAAAGCAGAAAAATACCTTTGGGGCTATAGGTGATTTCAACGCAACGCCGCCCTGGGTGAATACCTCAACACTTCATCTGATATCTTGTTTTCAATAAATGGGAACGTAACACAGTTTGATCTGATCAAAATTGCTACCTTGTCTTCCTCTACTAAGTAAAACCTCGCCTTTAAATTACAAAATACATATAAACGCAGTAAATTCAATATAATTTATACCACACCTCGATTCAACACAACCTTTGATACTGTATGACATCAGCTTTTTTCCAAATCGCATGCCTCGCAAACTGCGGGATCAAAAGCTTAACTTTCACGATTATCTTTTCAAATATGAAAGACAATAGTATTGATGCTACCTATGACAATTGATAATGTCATTATTAAATAATGAAGAAGTTACGCAAAAGACGTTTCAGCGAATTGAAAGAGTTTCACGGTCGATGATTCATTTGATGCTACGAATGATATAATTCAACCCAGATAATTTCCAAACAATATATTATCGCTTCATAGACAACATTGTAGGTCGCATTTTATGTCTATACAGTTATTTGTCTGGGGAGAAGATGTCAAAGACCGACATTAATTATTAAAATTGACACTATGATGACTGAGCTATAAATTTCGAAGACGTGAATATGGTGACGCAAGGCCAATAATGTTTAATGTTGGCAACCGACACAGAAAAATTCAATAAGATATTAACCAATACCAAAAATGTTTTTGAGTCAACGGACTTTGAACACAACATCAAGTTGACAAGCTCAGTCACAGTGACATCGGGTGTTCAGGAAGGCCGCGGTACTCAATGAAGTTAAAATCCAGCAAGGTCTTTGGTATAGGTAAGGCATGAACAACATGTAGAAGCAGAGAGCATTGTTTGGTAAGTTAAAGACTAGGGGTTTCAAATTCCCGAATCATTCAACCTACTGGTATGTTATAAATACAATTACAAGCCTAACAGCCTAAGAATAAGCATGTGTCGTAATGAAACCACGAGATTTTAGCACGGTTATTCTGAACTTGATAAGTTTTAATTCAAAGCAATTTATATTATTTCTGCAAGCTGGGAAATAAAACCAAGAATATCTCGACTAAGTTATACAATAAAGATTTCCGACTAGACTTATCTCAATCAAATACCAATACATCCACGAGACAAAGTCCTTTATGACAAACCAAGAAATATGCCAAGCTATAAACCAGATTGATTTGAAGCATATGATGCTATCGTGGTATAAGGATCGACTTGAAATTCTTCATTACTTCAAGGGATATTTAACTAGAGAACTGGACAAAGAAAACCGATGATTCGAATGAAAATGTTGAATTTATAAAACTAAACCCATGAGTGATATTCAGAATTTCAATTACCCACGTCTAGACTTGTTAAAATGATGTAAACATTTCAAAGCTCATGTTCGGTGGATACATGTTAAAGATAAGTCCTGATTTAATCCTGAAGTACAACAAAATTTCCTTTGCACCTCATAAAAGACTTGAGCCAACATCATACGTACTAACCGTAAATCTAATTGCAGTGGCTAAAGACTAAAAATATTAAAAGATTATGTTCCCATGTCACTGTCTAGTCCCGTTACATGGCATGGCTAGCTTGTTAACTAGAAGTTAGATTGGATTGAAGACATGGTGAGACGAGAGGATATACATGAAACCCCAAAAGAGTTTGAATTATAAAGTTATTGCGTCATGGTTTATGTAGTTTTACAAAACCTGAACAAATGTGGAATATATATACCAAGTAAATATCTTTAGATATATGGACTCCGTAAAAAGATGACCAAAACAGTCGCAGACTGGCATCAGATGCTCGTAACCTGCAGATTTACAAATTTCTAACGTAGAGGGATTCATGTCTGGTTCAAATGCGGCCAACGAGCACCGAAAACCTCTAAATTCAAGGGCGGAATGTTCTCAGGGCTATTCCACTCTTAATCAAATTCCTACCTCGAAAGATCTTTAACGCTCACAAGTACCACTAACAGAGAGAAAAGAGTTGCTCTTACAGAGGCATCGAACCTCGAATCTTGCAAAAAATAACAACAAAATAAGATAAAAAATAGTACTCTGTTTTTGCATACCATGGGCATTGGAATGTTTATATTTATCATTAAAAAAAGAAATAACACAATAATCAAATTCGACATGTCCAGAATTAAAGCGGCCTTGAAATGCAGCAAATCGGTTTTAAAATATTCAACACCTGCCTTCTAATGTGACGACTGAAATATTCTTGCTAATTCCAAAGGGTTCCAAGAATAGCGAATTTGACATGTATATCTATGATTTACATCTTAGCTATGTCTTTTCCATAATCAGTAAACTCATTGAAGGAGAAATACGACATATCATTCGTATAAAAAAATATTGTTGTCCTAATCATAGCCAGTCTACTCGAAATCCCTTGAGATAGAATTGAAATTGTAAAATAGATTATATGTAGCCTTACTATCCATTATTTGAGGTTCCAAGAAGGTACATGAAATCCACACAAAATCCATACAAAATCCATTATGTATCGTATGGAAATAAAATGCAAATTATTCTTTTCAAGAGAAGAAATGATCATATCATCAAACAAGGATATTACCGTATCAGCGAAACCTAGACGAATTTCAAACTATTTTTAAACGTACCATTATGATAGATGACGTTGCATTTCATCAGGCAGGGAAACTTTTATAATAAAAATGAACCCAATTGCCTTATCAAGGCTTTCATAGGTCTAACTGTCTACAAAACTGCAGTCAAATATGGAAAACAGCAAATTCCAATATCCACATAAAGCACTTGGATTTTCTTTAGACATCTACCTTTGTCCGTCATTTCGATCTTGAATGATGGCAATTGGACTAAATTCATGTCTAACTCATGACGTGGGCTTGTGCATTTCGTCCCATGGATTGTGATTTTGATTAGATATTTGATCGGTTTTTCCTTGATCTAAGCTATTGATGTGTGATATAGAGTTCAAAGTTTTTTTTTGTATGCTCCTGAAAAAGCTCGCGAAGACGTGAAGGGGTGGCATTTTTTCCCATTTTGATTCAATTTGTTGTCAAACAGTTGCTCCTGATAAAGTTCGCAGGATGGACTCGATTTATGGCATCATGTGAACCATCAAATCAGTGATGAAATGGACACAGAATCTCCAGGCGTATCGTTGTTGACACCTCCAAATTAATAAGCAATGGTCTTTCTCACCCAGCAAGTCTTTCTCGTTTTTAGAACATTATTGAGTTGTCAGCAGTGTGAAAGGAGCTTCACTGCCTCAATTACTCATTGTAAATAGTGTCATTAACTGAACTAACATGTAAATGCATAATGATGGTCACATTAGCATAATAATCAATGATTCTGTCGTAATTGGTGCAATTTCACATTTGTCACATTTACATAATATGATATGTTTTGTGTCTCTTCACGAGCGTTCAGTAGTGTTAACTCATTAATAACCAATGAGGGTCAAAATTTCATATAGTTTATGTCACAGCTAAGATTCAAGACGCTGTCTTTGACATGCTAAACGTGAATATATGGAAAATGGGTCCTGGATTGGAAGCCTTGTTAAGATTTCATGTTTTCCAGTGCCTGCTTTTTGCATAGACTGAATGACGTAAGATTAAGTTATCACCTACACGGTTTTAAAGGAATTAGGTAAAAAATAAGGATTCGAGAGTTTTGGCATTAAAATACCTTAAATATTATGTCAATATAAATAACATCATTGTTTCATTTGGCGACTGGTAGATGTGCCCAATATGTGTAGAATGAGGTATATGTGCTTGTCATAAAGGAGATACAATTTTTTTCTGTTTTTAGACATTAATGAAGAACCCATGTAGCTTGAGGGGTAACAAAAATAAAAGTTAATTTTTTCATAACCGGGATTGTCACCAGATATTGAAAGAAGTTTGAACGTTATTATATTACATCTTTGAAGACTGTTACATGCATTCTAGACTGTTCAAATGGTTAATGCAATTATATTTCTTAAAAATACCTTGTGTCATTTTCTGTAAAATTTTCACTCACAGTCTGATTAATGAAATGACACTATGACCTACTATTCTACAACTTACTAAGTTATCTGGTCTTTGTTAAAATCTAAATTATAAATGATCTTTGTGACATATCACATTGGTCAAATAACAATTGTCTAGAATATCTTCTTGATCGAAATCGTCGCCAGAGACTTTGTTTAAGACGTCTAGAATTCTTGATAAATCAGTTATTCAGTCATCGTATTACAACCTAATCTTCTAATAGACCTACTCCTGATGACTTTTTCCAATTATCTGTGCCAAGCTCTTCAAAACTGTTCTCCAGTGGCGAAACAAATTCTTATCGTTAATGACAAACACTTAGCCGATGAATGAAGGATTCAAATTTTAACTAATCCGAAGATGGGGGTACCAAAATAGAATCAGTAGCTATTTTAGGATATCGTGTTTAACAACATAAGAGTGTTTTAGGTAATTAATATTTTAATGGAATGACGATGGAACAAATGCTTATCATCTGCATTGACGAAATGATAGAAGCCCAGATAGGCAAAATTTCCCTCATTTCACACCGCATAGCTTTTCTCGTCTTCGTCATCTTTGTCAAGATAGTACGAACTTCGTCCTATACCGTAACTTTGAAAGATATTAATCTATTCTTATGTTGTTATTATTGATGGATTGGTTGAATCATTTGATTGGGTGTACTAGTGCACAGTTTTTAAACCTGGTGGTATTTTGAAAGAAAAATTAAATTGGGAGGGGGTGGGGTGGCTTGTGTTGGTAAAGTCATGCATAAAAATTTTGGACACTTAAGTTATTCAATTCATTTAGGCTATCTTCTCCGATATGAAAAAGATTGCATGATAAACCTAAGAGAAAATCACGAAATAGTAAGGATTTTTAGGGGAAGGTTTATAATACAATCGACCGAGCATCCTGAAAGGGGTAGTGGAAAGAATATGGCTGACAACAAAAGCAAAAAAAAAAAAGAAAAAAACTATACCACAATATTCCTAAAATGCCATTTAATAATACTGCAAATACACAACCAATTTGAAAACTTAATTGTGATTAGGTTTTAAATTTAACATTGAGACTCTCGGACTAACAGTGAACGTGTCTTGAAATACATTTAAGCAATATTCCAATCATAGATCGAACTTATGACATTTCCCTATCGTCGCATCGATGTCTTTGAAGAAACCTATTTACTGGGTATTTCAATTATAGCTTTTCATCATACTTAGACATTCTGAGCACAGCAAGGCTTTTATCACAACGTCTTGAAAACCGTTCAGTAAATCTTTCACTGATAAAGATTTTTTATCGTGTTTCTTTTTTAAATGGAAACTATCAAGAAAGACCTTAACACTTTATCAATGAATTTTTCTATTAATGTAGTGGTATTTGAAATAAAAAACCTGTTAATGACACTGACGCCGTTTTTTTATGTTTGTTTAGAAGGACAAGTTACCACTAATGTCTTGATATTCGCAGCCTATTCGTAATTAATTACCGCAATAGAGCGGACGTCGTAGCCAAAACACCAATTGCTACGTTAAAAGTTAAGTTAACCCTAATATCTCCTTGTCAAGGGTAAGAAATTTACTCATCTAACGACCAGTGCTTCGGAATATTGACCCTCTCTTGGCTTTCAACATCTACCATGTAAAATGCATTGAGATAATAGTTTTGATATGATCATGTTAATTTGAAAGCTATGATTGTATAAATTAACAAATTAAAAAATTCGAATAAGCAATGCATAAAGTCACAAGTACAGGTCTAGGCCTTGTTGTTATAATGGCATTAGAACATAAAAGTTAAAGGTTGGATCGTTACATTATGTTTTTTGTCTCACTTTTAAAAATATAAATAAGTGAAGATAGAAAGTCAAACCACCTACCGTTTAAATTTTCAAAGTGAGAAATTAAAAACCTTTGTTCACGTCTTCTCCACTTCATTTTGAAAATGAGTTACTGATGGTTTGTGACACTAGTATTTAACGATATAGTATTTGCTATATCAGATAATTGGCTGATCGATATAATTGTCTGTGATTCCATTAGAATGAAAGAAGAAACAGGAATATTTTCAAACAATATAAAAAAGTAACGTTATTAACTAGCTATATCATTAGCTTTATTTATTGTGTTTCCGGTGAGAAAAATGCAGAAAAGAATCGATTCAAAGACATTAATAAAATACCTGGAATATGATTTGCACGTTACAATTTTCAGATATTGAGTAAGTGTTTGCGTGCTAACAAAGGCAGAACTTACTTCATGACTTTATTTATCATAACCACACCGCTTACTTCAATGCCTTAAGTTTAAAGCAAAGTATAGAAACAATGCATTATGTGATTGAAGTGTTTGTCATTGTCGAATGACTGTGTTGATAAATAGAAAAACATGATCACACAGTTTTTACAGAGGTCATTTTCAGCCAAATTCGATTTGCTGACGAAATACACGAAGAGTGTAAATTGACTTTTGCTGACAAAAAACACGAAAAGTGTAAATTAGCATTTGCTGATGAAAAACACGAAGAGTGTAAATTGACTTTTGCTGACAAAAAAAAAACACGAAGAGTGTAAATTAGCATTTGCTGACAAAAAACACGAAGAGTGTAAATTAGCATTTGCTGACAAAAAACACGAAGAGTGTAAATTAGCTTTTGCTGACAAAAAACACGAAAAGTGTAAATTAGCATTTGCTGATAAAAACATTGGCTTTCGGTGAAGAAAAACAAGAAGAGTGTATATTAGCTTTCCAGGCGAAGAATGTAAAAAATGGCTTTTGCTGACGAAAAAAGAATTTTTAGTTAGTCAAATAAACGAAAAAGAAGACGATAAATTAATGGAATTAACTGTGAGATTTGTTGACCTTGGTAGACTATTATATTGAATCAAATCTCCAGTTTATCAATACAAAACAGAGGCTCCCCTCCGCCACATTACTTTGATTTAATGAGCATTTGCTAGATCACTAGTTCTAATGATTAGTCATTAGACTTTGTCTTGCACGAAACCATCTATCCACCGTCCTCAGAAAGCTGCGATTCTATTGTCTGTACATATTATCTCGATCTTATTGAATCCTTCATCGAACCATTATATTAATCTGTAGATAGTTCTTATGTTGTTAAGGTGACAAGAGTAGCCTAGCCTTCCGGAACAATAGATAATAATTGCTCTTGAGACTTATTGCTTTATAGTATTCAATCATTTATTAATCAATTAACCGGCCATCCAACCCATTTGTCATAACTATAATTTGTTCTCATTGACTGAGTAGTCAAGACTTAGGGAAATTCAATTACAGGTGAACATCTGTAAAAATGCTGAGTCGTTCATTTTGTTGTTGACTTTGTGCATGGCATTGGTTGGCGCTCGATTGGAGAGTAATAAACAGGTTCCGTCTGTTAATTCTGGACTCAATCGAAGGATACGGAATCGGAATATGTCTACATTCAAAATTTTACCCATCTTTTTCCATCTTCGCCATTTTGAATTTTATCTGCGCCTATTATTTTTTAGCACACGAGGAACGCGTTCTGAACTCTGCCTACTTGTTTTACTAATCGTTCGGTTGATTCCATGAATCGTGAACGTTTGGAACTCACCAACCGAGCGACCGACTTGTGAGCATGTACGTATTTGCTTTAGTTACTACTAAATATCATTATTCTTCTAGGTTTGCCAAATCAGAGAGTCCACATGGCTCAAAATTCTCATTTGCTGTGAACATAAACTTTTGTATCTGTCAATTCGATACGATAGTCGTTTCGCAAACTGGAACAATAAGATTTAGATTTTTATTCTACATAATATATAACAAATCGGATTACTATATTTATACTTTACTTGTATTCTAAATGTCATCGTGTGTTGAGAACAGTGTGATTGTTATACATCGATAATAGAAATGTGTATGTTAACGAAAATGCATTATTTTCCAAACCATGGCGTTGTCAATCTTTCATATTAATTGAACAAAATACTTCTTTTATGAAATTGGATTACGTGTAAAACATTTTTTTGTAGGGATATTAAGACCAGGAAACAACAAAATACTTACTTAATTATGCTTTTATAGTTGGAGACATGTTAATTTCAATGCATTGAATGTCGGTGAAAATATGTTTTATTTCAAAATATAGAGCCAGAGGCTAGGATTACACATTCAATACTGCTTTGGAAAGGAAGATTGAAAATATATGGAATAGCTAAAATGAATAGAGATAAAACATTATTCTGATGGAGATTAAAACACATTCTGCTGCAGAGAAAGAAACGTCCATGTTAACATGATAGCTTAGGTTCTCGAAGATCCTGTCTACCCTTTGGCCCTTGGCAAACACTGTTGACATTTCCCATATTCGCAGTACCAGTGTACAGCTGCAATAATGAAGAAAGATGGATAGATTTAGATGTTTTTACTTGAGCAGAATTCAGCGAAACTATGAGACATTTTCTGCTGATATTTTTTTGCTGGAAGTGTGACATAAAGTTTCATAAGCCAACCGAGTTAAAAACACACAACTAACTAACCACGCAAAACCTAACCCGAAATCAAATACAACATATTGGTGAAACATTGGTAGCAGCTTATGAACTTTTTACATGAGGAAATACATCGATCTTAAGTGAGTATTTCGTAATGAAAGGTGGTATCAGGTGTCTAGAAGGTTAAGCATACCTTGCTTGCCTCTTCTGACTCATCTTTCCTGTAAGTTATTGACAGGAAAAAACAGATTGACATCAAGTATTCATGGGCTTCGAAAAGTTGAAGAGTTTTTAATATGGACAAAAATGAAGTACACAGAGCTACGATCTGCTATTCTTACCAGTATCTCGATATCGCAGTGAAGAAAACAAATTGGAACTTGCAGATTTTAAAAATTTCTCAATTTCATCGAACAAGTACCTAATTAAGCTAGCGGCGATTTTTAATTTGAAAAACACATTTAATCATCATAAAGAACCGTATTAACTTTGTAGAGTATTTGATTACATTGATTTCAAAGTTGAGAAAAACTTTGTTTTAACAGCTAATGGGTTGTTAAGTTCTTCATTCATAAATCATATATGTTCTTTGAAAATTTTATGGAATTACATTTTTATGCTTATTTTCTCGATCTTCTCAGAAAGTGTTATGTATATACAACAACATTTTCTATCAAATATAGTTGAAATAATCCATTAATGTGCAATAAATACGAAGAGCGTACATTACTACATTGGCAGAAGATATAATTTGTAAATGTATGTATCACCATCTATTGTGTATTATTTAAGAATACATACATATTAGAAAAAGTAAATTTAGATGGGTTGACGGTTGTCTAGAATGCGGTTATGTTCAATATTTTGGTAGCTCTCTCTGTCTCTCTCTCTCTATCTCACTCTCTGATATTAAAAAAAATAGTTATACGCCTTACTTTTCAATAGTAAGGACAAGCAGCGGCATGCAGTGTGCACTGAAAGATATTTACCAAGACTGCGATACTACTATCGAAAAATAAAGTAACACATCGATTACCCTCGGTCTATTTTTGAATGACCAGACGTTTTTAAACCGTTTGTAATCTTATATTGATGCAGTTTTGGGCATAGATTACTTTACCGGCAAGCATTTAAGAAGCGGACAGATATTGGAGAAACAGAGATTTATATTAAAAAAATCAACGTTTGGCTATTATAGTCACAAACGATTCCAGACTAGTACTATATGTCGGACAAACTTAAGCCGTATTGAACATTGACTGTAAGATCATTTTGCGTGTCAACGTAGCATTGACAAGAAAAATAAAGATCATGATAATGCGTTAAGAAGAAAATTATAGTTGTAAAGTCGCAAGTACCAGCGACTTATTTATCACCTGAAAGACTTATTCTAAATCTCTAGTGGGTGTAATAGGCTTCAACTTTGCTCAAGGGATCGATTAAAAGAGAAACTTTCATTGGCTAAGTTGTCACTTGCCAACAAGAGGTTCGTTGAATAATAGCTTTGTCGAAATGTTACACGCCATGTGCCTGCTTAAGCACAAGATTGGACATAGTATTGAAATTTTAACGTCGGTTTCACTTTTATATGGCTTGTTGTCGAAATGTTATCTTTCACTTTGATCGGATTAGTATGGGTCACCTTTTACTATCGTCGGACATGCTGAAGCATAGTGTTTCAAATTCATCGAGCTTGTCGAAATACCGGGTATGTCGAAATATTGCACATGTTTCACCTGCATCGAGGATGTCGCAATATCGGACATGTTTCACCTTCTTCGAGGATGTTGCAATATCGGACACATCTAATTATTGTACATGTTTCATCTTTATTAGATAGGTTTTCGGGATATTATACATCATGTTTTTTGATAAATTCGACTTGCATGACAGAAATTGACAGATACCAAAATACTGCTCAACGAAAAAATTTACTTTCGCCTGAAATTCAATACGTTATCTTATAAAATTTATGTGATATCAAGGTATCGGATTTGTTTTATTTCCTGTCTGTCAAGATTTGAAACTCAGAAATTTCCCCCAGGCTCTTCCATGATTCTAATCATTGAAACTTTGACTGACATTAAGAGACCAATCCTGTAACTCAAACGAGTCTTCTACAATATAAAGTGTATCTAATATAATATCATGTTCCTTTTGAACATCACTTAAAATATTTGAGAGGAGAGTCATCAATAAGACCAGAAATATAATAATAATAAAAAATAATCCGAACTCCGTACTACTTTTGCTATCTTGCGAAGTATTTTTTTAGACAGAATTTTTTTTGTAGCATTCAATTGAATGAAAACCAGATTTATTCTTACTTTAATGATGTTTTAAGATAATTGGCATTGAAAATAGCTTGATATAAATTACCTATGTCGGTTCTCTGTTTAACCTTTGATCCTCACCAAAATTGGGAGATAATCACATCAGAAAAGGAACATCGACATTGTGCGACGTGGTTTTAATAAGGCTGCCGAAAAGGAACTATACAAACATGTACATATTTGTGGCGCTTGATTGAAAAGTTGTGAACAAGTTCCGTCTGTCCAATTCTACCCCCAAAAAACGATCCGGAACTGGTTACGCCACATTCAAAATTTTCCCTTTTTTTCTTTTCTTCGCCATTTTGAATTCTGTCAACAAAATTTTCGGCACACGTATCACACGTTTTAAACCTTGTTCCAATTTGTTTTATGGAATGTTCGGTTGACTCCAGAAATCAAAAATTGAGTACGCCCTTTATAGAAAGCTCAGAAATGTTTTGAAACCAAAACACGTCCAATTAAATTTCAGCTAGTTTAGATGATAACATACGTCATACCGTTAGACTGAAACAGTTTCAATTATCGTTAATTCTTCCCAGAAACAAAAACAAATTGCTCTTGTATAGTTTTGTAAATATCTCTGTGTGTATATAAATAACTTGGTCCGACTGTTGTTCAATGCTGTTGATCTGATTTCGTTCGTATTGATACATGTATACACGCACAAATTCTATTTATTTCCTTTTACGAAGGCTGGGATTTATTCTTTTATTGGTTTGGACTTAAACTTTTGGGAAACTTCAGTCTTGACTGATGGCTTACTGGCATGTCCATTATAGTTTACAAATCCGCTTGAAGAGTAAAGTAATACGATAAAAAGTTCAAGTCTTCTACGGATTAGGGTTTGTTTATTATCGGTATCCATGATGCGTTGGTCTGTTAATATAGTTCATATAGTATTGCAAAGAGGTTTCCATAACATTTTCATGTATCGGGGACCTTTACACTTTTCAATCCGTCGCATGTACAATGCCACAGAAAGTAAGCGTTTAATGATTTTTTCAATAGTGACGTCATAAAACGCTTACTCTTAGTTGAATTTTTAGAACCACAGATGTCTTAATAAATTGCAAATTGATGCCATCTGTGTCCTTTAACCACTTTAAGAAATCAGTCAACTGCCTTGCACTTTTTCTCGACTTTCTCATAGTAAAATTGTAATTCTATTATATACTAAAATGAAACTTGTGTTAAGAAAGCAGTAAGAGGCTGCTTGCTGAAGGTGGTTGCTGAATTAAGGGTCAGACTGTACGGTGATGTTAAAAGGCATACCTGTACCCCGTTTCTCAAAATATCGTACATTAACGTACGAGCGTAAACGTTATAAATCCACGAATATTTTTTTTAGAAACGAGGTCTTGGTAGTTCGAAATTAGATAACAATTTCGAATCTTCCTTGCTCTACGAACAATAAGTAGAACATTATGATAGCTCCTTTGGGGTTTCGCTATCCTACAATTCCTTATTTCTGCAAGATATGTTTTTATCGGTTAAAATTAACATCATGTACGTTGGTTATACACCATTGAAATATAAAACTATATCATATGAAGTAATATCGGATTCCTAACATCAAATAATCACAACCAACAAATGTTTTGTCTCTTAAAAACTCCCAAATTCCACCAGTGTTAGTGCTTGGTATTTCATACGCTCATATATCACGAATATTTTCAGAAAATAATGCGAGAACATTTTCTAAGAACTTTTCATTCCACACATGCTTGTTCCAATCCATGTAAAATTTGGGTTCACGCGGTGCAGATTAAATTTCGTCTAATACCTTGACTACAATAGCAGCTATTGTATCACGGAAGTTTGTAAATGCAGTGATTTAATCGAATTGTACAGCCAATCAGTGCTCTCGACAGAAGCGATAAGTCACAATCTTAACAGTCTGTCGAAGGCTCTGACTGGATGCATTCACAATTCGAACAAATCGCTGCCTTCTGTGATACAAGAATAGTGGCTATAGTGGCAGTCAAAATATAAGACGAAGTTCGTAATAGCTTGACGACGTGGAGATGCTTAATACTGTAATATATCTATTTTTTTGGTTATTCATTATTATCTTACATTCAAAGTGTCAGAAGCTGTCCGGTATTCCTCTACACTAGCTGAATAAATCATAAATTGCTAATTACTATTACTTTACTTTTGAGAAACAACGTTTTCATTAGAAATACTATGAATCGGCGTAAATAGAGATGCAAAAGGTGAAAAAGGGTCAAAATTGTCTTAACATTTGTATTTACATCAGGGAGATGCCTCTTATTCAGAAATGGAGGAAGGGTTTCAGACGCAATTTATGACAGAGGGGCAGTCTATTTTCTTTATATGCCGGAAATTGTTGTTTTTTTTTATTGCCCAAAATCTGTGTTCCTCAACTTATTCTAATTTATTAACTTCATATATCTTGCCATTAATTTTAGAACGCCAAAACTATTTAAAGGGTTTACGTAAACATTTTAAGTTCGTTATGCTTTTTATGTTACAAAACTACTGTACAGTTTTAAGCAAAATAAATGGCTAATTGTAGATATTTCACAGCAGGGAGTTGTCTCTAATACAGAATTGGAGGAAGAGTTTCAGACAAAATGCACGACAGAACTAGGTCTAACTTGAAGGAAATGGTCAATTATGTTAAAGGAAAGATGATAATATTATATCTTTAATAAAACATTGTAAAAGAAAACTTAGAAATAAACTAGAATTTATTCTTGTGATAAACGGTTCTCATTACAAATTGTGTTTACTTAAGTGATAAACACGACTTGAATGATGCCAACAGCCAAAACAGAAGTTAATATGAACCTTCATAATCATCTATTTAATATCAACCAAATGGTGTTTATTGTGAACTGTAGTTTATAATTTCTACGTTAAGGTCAACTCTTTATCGCTTATTGTTATCAGAACAATTATATTGATATCATTCATTAGAGTTTAACTGTGGGCTAGAGAGAGATAATAATGGTGATCAGGAACATCTTGCCTTCAGGACCATGATGAGTGAGAAGAAATTGGCGGATCTATTTTTTCAATTTATAACGATTTTTCCAGTAATTTTACCCAATGTATTTGAACAATTGATTTAAATTCTCCCTTCGCATAATATGAGCAAACCTATTCAGTACATTTTTTTCAAAGAACTACCTTCATATTTGTGGATTAAGTAAATGGTCTTAAAAAATACGCCCCTTAACTGCATTGCGTATCCGAAACGGTTGTCGGCAGTCAATTCCAATCAGATTAAACTTTTCATTCACTGATATTTAAGTTATATTCAAGCAACGTATTTTTCGGATTGTCACAGTTGACATGAACGACTTAAAGCTAATGCAAGCGGAATTGATGTCAACGGATGCTACAAATTTGCTAAAAACAAAAGAAGCTGCGACAACTACTATTTTCAGTAATCATACAGCAATTGACCAGATGCCCTTAAGAGCAATTTAAATTAAAACAATCGCCATAATTTTGTCATTAAAGGCGCCCTCACACCATAGCGATTACCAGTTGCACATGGTTGCGAATAATATCAATTGCATGAGAGTTGCGTTCGAAACTTAGTGTTGCTATTTTTATTTACAAATTGTGATCGCTATGGTCGGTTGGTAGACGTTATCGTCCACTTCCAGCGGATGCTGATATCACGAACTAGGTAGTTGTTGGTAGTCGTTAAGGTGTGAGAATCCCTTAAGTATTGAAGCATTTTAAACTGTTGATTATGTATATTGCAAGTGTCCGCAGGTAATTCATTCCATTGTGTTTTGTATTATGTTCGTGAACTTTTGCAGTAATGAAGCAAAATCAGTAGTTTTGGTCTGAAAATTGTCTAATGGAATCACAGACAGTTATCATCGATCAAGTAATTATTTTCTGTATACAGAACATTAGCGGTCCTTTCAATAACAATATCACCTCTATTCCTTCTCACAATGCTCTCATTACGGCTTCTATAAAGCTTTCGTGAATGACGAGCAGTTTTTTATTTCCGTTTGTTGAAATTGCTCCTAAAGTTCCTTTCAATCACAATACCTATATTTATATAGTCTGTTTTATAATTTACGTCGACAAAGACGGGTTTGTTTCAAATAGCTTTGGATTGTGAGCGTTTGTTTGGACAAAAGTATTTAGCTCAGATTGTGCTCGTGGACAATGCACTAATTAATTCCTACTTTAAATGTATATCCCTTTCATTTAGTTTTATTTTTATTTGTTGATATTATGTTCGAAGGAGACGTCAGTTTCAATTGATTTCGATTACCTAGACCATATTGTACACATTTCATTAAAAGTTCCATCAATGGTATTCATATCACAACTATACTTACAATAGAACAGCAATCATAGCTTCAGTATTGATGATCGAAAAGTTGGTTAAGCTTTTATCAAAGGATCCAAATCAACAAGATCCCTTCAAAAATTGCATTAGTATTATCATCGTTCATAAATTCGTTGTACTATCTCATCATTGAGCACTGCTAGCGAATTACCTTCATAAGGCCCAGTTAAAAAATTTCTCAACATTGGTTATTGTCTAGAAAAATGTAAAAGCTGCCATTTTATTTTGTCTTTTAATTGTAACATAAATTCTGAAAACATTTATTCTGAAAGGTATGCACCGAAGTATTTTCTTGGTTATCTACTGTAATATATTTTGTAAAGTAAATTTTTTCATGAAGATCAAGCTTTTTTCTTTGAAATTTTGGGAAGGTAATGAGGCTCTTTGCAATTTTTTTTAGACAATTATAATTAGTCAGGGAACACCTGAGAGAAAATCACAAAATAGTTTCAAATGCTCACAAGGGGGAAAAGAGTAATGTAATTGATCAAGGATTCTGAAAAGGGTAATGGAAAGAAAAAGGTTGAAAACCTCTGATGGTAGCTTGAACATACTTTAGCTTTAGACTTAGTACCATCATATAATTTGATCTGATCCTAAAAGACTACTTAGCTACTGTCTGTTTTATATTTGTTCCTTTACTTTGTCTATTTACAATTAGTGGTTTAATCATTAGTCTGGACACGATTCTAATTTTTTGTTAAAGGGACAGATTCTCCATCCGATTGACCAATTTTACTCTTAGAAACGGTGATTTTTTAAAGTTAAACTAATCAGTATTGGTGTCCATAGCTCACCGTCGAAATTTGAGCCTTCAAATCCATGGTGTCAAGAATTATCCGCGTTTGAATGTTAAAATAACGACTCATCATTTCTTGAGACTGCTTAGAAAACAGAAAGTGAAATTCCTAGTTTTTGCAGGAATTATGCGATCTTTATACATTTCTAGTACTTCTGAAGACTCTCAAATTTCACCGAAATGGAGAATATCCGTTTATAGGACCATATAAAAATATCAATGTTTGCCACGCGTGTACTCTGCTTTTACACCGCTCAAAGAGCTGTTACAACGCTTGTCTGACGATCTTCTCGATCCTATGTCGCTTTTTAAGCGACGAATAGTGGCGACAATTGCAAGGTGGCGGGCGTGTCCTACACGCTAATGCCACGCTTATGGCGACCTAAACACGCTAGCCAATTTTCCATCGCAGTAGCAGCGCAATAAGAACGCCGCTCTGATGTGACGGGGCCATTAGAGAAAAAGAAAAACATTTCAGTCCATTTCGTTTCTCATCACATTTCTATTGTAATGGGAATTAGTCTACCGCTTTCTGAAAGACGAATAAACATCAATGTATCCTAGAAATGGACATTCTTTTGTATTCAGAAGTAAGAAAGCAGACTTTTACTTAAAGGGTTTGACACATCAGATGCGATCCGCATTCAAATTGCAGTGTGAGCGACTGCGATTTAGTTGGATTTGCTTTTTTATTTACATATTCGTTGAAATAGCCGATAAACCAATTTGTAGACAGAAATATTTTGATGAATTGCATTCCGAGATCTTCTCCAACTTACTACCTGATAGTTGTGAAGGTAATGGGAATGATTTCATGTTTCTATCTGAATTGTTTTCCAAAGTTGCACTTTTTTTGTCACATTTTAAGGTGCAAATCGACCTTTCAACTTTAGAATGTAAAAGTTCCTGGACTTCCATTGAATGTTGGAATGTTTCAACGACCGATAACATCAAAGGTTGAGTCAAAGGATGTAGTCGACCTTGGCTCACAAACAACTGAAAAATGACAGTTGTCCCTCGTTTCCATCAGATACTCATGTTCTAGTTGAGCAACAATCCACTTGATCTGAGATGGCATGATGACTTCTACGGATACGATCAGATGATTTCCATTACAATACCATAACGATTATCATATTCATTTCGATTTGGTAAATAACCGTCGGCACTAGTCTTGAGAAATATTTTATTTTACTATTGACATTTCTTTGTAACGGAGGAGACTTGTTATCGTTTGATTTCTACATAGAGAATTCTTGTTACTCAATTGTTTGTGTTATTTGTATGAAATTCAGAGACCACATAATCTTGTCATCAGTAATTCCCATCCTTATCTGAAAACAATGTAATAGAAAATTACACCGTCTTACATGGCTCTTGATTATTTATTCATGCCTAGACTTAAAGGCTTTCGTGTATCGTTACACCACCATCGACCTTTCAGATATACGACCACCGCACTGAGTTTGCACCGGAAAACCGCCTCGGGATATTGTGGCTAGTAACAGAGAGGAAGAGATGAGCCGATTGTTTTTAAGTTAATGTCGTATGAACAAAACATTTGTTATTTTTAAGTCTTCTGTTACTGTCTGTTAAACATGATAGCCACAAGACAATGTCGGCTGGTTTAACATCTTGCAGACAACATCAAACCGTGTTTAGTTTATTTTCAAAATAAATTAAGTAGGAGCTTTGTTAATTTGATATGGCAACAACGTAACTCTACCATCTACAATCATCCGACAAGAATATCATCAAACATTAGGTAAAGACATGATAGCCTTGTGTTTGGTAGTTTGTAATTATTGGAATTTCTGTAGATATTTCAAAATAGGACAAGTACATTGGTGCATTCTTAGATTTAAAAGCATGGTACCTATTTGGACTTTGCCAAATAATGACAGGTTATATACCTGTCAAAGGCTAAATGGTATTTTTAAAAGATTCACTTGTGGTGATTTAGACCCTTACTCGCTACCCTCAAGCTGCAGGGTTCAATCCCGGCATAGGTCGAAATATACCCCCTGTCAGTTAAACAGGAGGGACTGACATGGAAAAAGCATGCAGTCGATGCAATAAACGAAATCTACAACACGAAAGTTTACTGCTTTATGAAATCTATAATCCGTTCAATTAGTAGTGTTTTGTACTAGATAATAATTGCCAAGAAAGGGAAGAAATATGGTTTTGTTTCAGGCAGTCTTTTAGACGTTAAATAAAACCCACATCAATCGCATACGAGTGGAAATAATGGCCTTAATTGAATGTAAGATGTGTGTTAACCCCCGTTTCAAGTGCAAAGAAGAAACACCCTAGAAGAATTATAACAAGACCAATAGAGAAAAGTATATCATAGAATACAATTGCTTTATTATTGTGGTGTCACATTTCCATCCACTCCCAAAACTTTGTTAATAACCTAACCTACCACATATAAAATATATATAAAGTAATATCTGATCTTATTTAACATTACTTCTAACGTACAGTTGAAAGTGGTGTCGATTACAGTTTTCAAATGGTAATTATTTTGAAATAAGTAGGCCTAATATTAATGAAATAATATGGAATGAATGAGAAGACTAAAGAACCCGGTAAGATATGAATCCCTTAATTATCTCTTAATCAATGAATGGGTGGGATAAAATTACCATAATCAATGAATGGATAGGATAAGAATTCCATAATCAATGAATGGGTAGGATGAGAATCCCTCAATCATCCCTTAATCAATGAATGGAAAGGATGAGAATCCCCCAATCATCCCTTAATCAGTGAATGGGTAAGATGAGAATCCCTTAATCAGTGAATGGGTAAGATGAGAATCCCTTAATCAATGAATGGATAAGATGAAAATCCCTTAATTAATGAATGGGTAGGATAAGAATGCCTTAGTCAATGAATGGATAGGATAAGAATTCCATAATCAATGAATGGGTAGGATGAGAATCCCTCAATCATCCCTTAATCAATGAATGGGTAAGATGAGAATCCCTTAATCAATGAATGGGTAAGATGAGAATCCCTTAATCAATGAATGGGTACGATATGAATGCCTTAATCATCCGTAAATCATTGATTGGGTAGGATAAGAATCCCTTAATCATTGAATGGGGTGGGATAAGAACACCTTAATCAATGAACGGATAGGAAATGAATCACTATATACCAAACCGTTACTTTCGGCATATCTTTTAATACCGAAAATATTGAACATGGAGGAATCTTCCAATAATGATAATACTTGTACCTGTATACTCCATCTTTTAACTCTAGAGAATATAAATTTTATTCTGCAGATTACTCATTAATATCCATATACGCGTTTTTAACGTAGATGTGTATCGTACTGTCAAATTTCAACCAAAATGTCTTCAGACATTATTATTTATCATATCATGCAAATTTCAAAAATGGTCGCCGAACCCTAAGCATACCTAAAGTAGTGACGTATCATACGATCAAATAAAGATTTAGCTCACAATAATCTTCGTTGAGGAATGATAACATGTATTCGGCTTTACAACAGACAGGGTCGGTTTCCTTTAACAATTGCTCAGGCCGCGAGTCGTCAGCTATAGCGATGACGCATAAAGATTTCGGTAACTTGAAGGAGGGATGCGTTCAGTGTACAAGACCATAAAGCACTAAATGATGGTTTGGTAACACAGGGTTGAAATTTTATACCTTTACTTGCCTAAAATATGGTATTGAAATGAATGCCGACTACCACCTAGTGACTCTTATTTCCTGTATTTTCTTAGTGACATTATGTCCGCCTTAACAGATTAACCCCGACTATTGAAATAAAAACACACCACAAATGGTTTGAATTGTTTAATGCAACTATCCATATTACTTTCAAGTAAATTAGAGTTATTAAAATCTAAGACTATACTGGCAATGTAAATCCTATATGTGCAATTTGTATTTTTAAAGTGTATCTTGATTTTCAGCATTGTACTCATACGTTTCTCTTTAGAGATGGATTTCCTACTCCACCAAATCAGGATTAAGGAATATTCCTTAACGAGTTAGATGATTAAAAAAAAGCTCGGGATTTGCTCGCCTTTTTGGATTGGTGCAGAAAATAGATGGCACAATACATTTCGATTCATATGTATACATCAACGTATCCATACTGGTAAATTCATATATACATAAATGTACCACTACATTTCGATTCATATATACATAAATGTACCACTACATTTCGATTCATATATACATAAACGTACCATATACATTTCGATTCATGTGTATACATAAACGTACCACTACATTTCGATTCATATGTATACATAAACGTATCCGTACCAATTCATATATACATAAATGTACCACTACATTTCGATTCATATATACATAAATGTACCACTACATTTCGGTTCATATATACATAAATGTACCACTACATTTCGATTCATATATACATCAATGTACCACTACATTTCGATTCATATATACATCAATGTACCACTGTCTTATAGGTTCTGTTTCAATATTTCCAAATCTAGTATTATTACATATATTTCCATATTGTGCTTTTAATAAAAAAAAAATCATTTGAAAAATGAAATATTGATTTCTTAAACTTAATTGAGAAAAATATTAAATAGCAATAAATCTCTTTCTTACATATTGACGTTATTATACAATTATATAAAAATTACTAGCTTATCTTTATTATCGAGATCTCTTTGTTATTTTTGAACTAGTTTTCTTTGAACCAGTTTAAGGCCAAGTTTTTTTTCTAGTAAATATTTTATCGATGTTAGCTATCCCCATGTGTTTTAACAGAATGAGCGCGGAAAGGACTGAAAATTTATATTATTTTTTCTTGGAAAATTGTATATTTTTTAATGTGAAAATGGAAATGAAAATCAGCTTCAAATAAGTTATGATTATCTTCGAATGACTTTGTGTTGACTATAAAGCGCATAAGATTTGAACAACATTTAGAAGCTGAGAGCACATATAACAGGGAACAAGGGAATAAATGTGTTAATTATATAAAGCACACATAAATGCAGGGGCACATTTGCTCTCAAATCAGTTTTAATACAATGTAGTCGATAATCAAACCTAAGCACATTTACTGTATATGTAAAATTTCTCGAATTCAATTTTTTTCTTCAAAAACTAATATTGACTTCAACGTTCTCAAAACAATCTTGATAAAAATCCGTACAAGCCAGCAATTATTTGCAATTTACACAAGACGTGTTAAAACTGTAGTAAAAATTGTGCAATGAGAGGTCGTTACTAAAACGGAAAAGCTACATAATTATAAAGGTTTGAGTCGGCAAAGTATAACTTCGGAATTGATAACCGGAAGTGAAATAATACTAAAAAAATGCCAATAGTAAGTAATGTATTAGTTTGGTTTGAACACATTTCGTTTTGGTTTTCTTTCCCGTGTGGGCTTTATAAACGATGAAATGTAAAACGTGTCAGTTGAAATATAGAAGGTGATATAAGTACAATCAATATATAAGCCACATATTGTCTTTAATTTCTTCTAATATCAAAGTCTGTTGAAAATCAGTTTCTGTTTACGGGTAACATACGACAAATGCTTGTAAGGCGTTTCAAATAAATTGTTTGCAAATGTCCACCTCAACAGCCACACAGAACACGGAAACTATAGAAATAACATCAAACATACTGTTCAATTTAAAACAAAGTTCTCTTGTTTATCATTGAGTACTGAATGTTTGAAAGAAAATATTTTTTTGCATAATTTGTTGCTGCTTATTTTCATGCTTGGACCACTAATGTGCGAGTCAGCCATCTTGGATCCAAAAGACATGTCAGCAGCGACACATCTAGCCAATGAGAGGGAGAAGGTGTTAACTGGGATGAATGCTCTCCTTTCTTAGTTAACTTATCTCCTGTATTCAGACTATGATAACTATCTGTCCTGATGAGGATTTTATAACCAATAACACCTGTTGTTAAGACGAGAAGAACTTCCAGAAGTGGTGTCTCAAAAAACCTCCCGCGCCATCTCTATCCGTACCAGAAGGCATGCAGCATCAACCTGAAAAGAAGATTCCAACATTGCCCCCTCCTCCCCCCCCCCCCCTTTCTTCATTTCAGACACGTGAAAATTGTGTTGAACCGTTATGTACTGATTTATTAAAGAATTGTGTAACACTATAAAATTAATTTCTTTGTGTCTTTGTTATATCACAGACTACATGCCAGTTTTAGATGTCGATAATGAGTCCAAAAGCCATTCTGGATCATGTAATTGAATTTCCAGGCGTCCGCTGATAAAATAAGCACTTTCCACCCAGTGCACAACACACTATCAAGATGACATTTCTGACCTCAGACACTTTTAAGCTTACCACAAGCGTGATTCGATGGCTTAAGACTAACAAAAATTGGAACTGAGAAACAAACACCTTCATTAAATTTTCTATCACGAAATGATTCAGACTTTATTATCAGTAATCAGATCATTAATAAGAAAATCTATCAGCAGTTACATATTTATTATGACAAAAATCTCCCCCGTTCCTAAATAAATCAATATACCTCTCATCGGTGGCGAATTTATGGAATGGTATAGGTATGGACCCCCATCCCCTGCCCTCGAGCCATGAAAAATGAAAAAATACTCTACTTGTACTTTCAAAATCGGCTTTCTAGATTGGTAAACCTTCTCGGGGGAGGCCCCCAGACCACTGCTAGTGCCCTCCAAAATCTGCAAAGGGACGCCGGGCGCTCGGATAACCTACTGTCAATGAATTCCTCCCTATACCACTGCCTGTCATAGCCATTTTATTAATATCTTACAACTATATTCTCTTTATATCTATTAAAATGAAGATATTTTTCTTTTCTTCTCACTCATCATACAATTAGATGAGGACAAATAAGAAGTAAAACTCCATTCATTTCGTTTTTCTTCTTAAGTTTTGACTAAAAGACAGCGTTTTCTCCCTGTAATAAATATAAAGCGGTTTACAATCCTGTAACAATATTTCCTGAGCTATGCACTTCTTCACCCACGATCAAAGAAAGTAATTTTAATAAACTAAGGATCGTTTCTCATTGTGATAATCATAAAATGTGTGGTGTTTATTTGGATTAGAAAGTGAAATATATAATACGTTAAAATTTCTAATTTCTCGTTGGGTTGTTGTACCGAAACACTGTTTTCTGAGAAAGAAAGTCGAAGGAAATCCTACTGTTACTGTTTAAAACCTGTGGTGAAAATCTTCAATAGTTGACATTTTCTCTGCACGCATTTTTCGGATCAGTTGTATGTTTTGTTAGGCGAGAGAAGAATTCTCTGTTTTCGCTGTACATATTGTTTGTTTTTATGAGATATAAAAGACCATTTTCGACATGAAAGATATTTAAATATTTTGGTGATAAAAGTTCTAATAATTCTGTTTGAGAGCAAAAATTGTTTTATTTGTCATAAGGTGGCCATATTGTTGATATTACAGTGAACAGAACCGTGGCAGATGTTAAAATATGTTTAAACAAGTACATTTCAAAGAATAGGTTTGATTGAAAAGAGACTATATAGTGCAGTTTACAATGCAAGATATTGTGAAAAAGGCTATGTGGAAATCCGATCATCGGACCAAACGTCGGTTTCCATTGTTCTATGGATATCGGAATTGAAAATAGACTTCATTTCTGTTACATTAGGCTCGTGAAAATAACATAACCAGATATACCCCAAAATAAGGAATGCCACTACAGGATTGGCGAGTAACAATGAAACTCTTCTCATTTCAGATCGTCATGTTACAACATGATCCAACCCTTATATAGTCGAATAAGAGTACAAGTACAAATCCATATTGAGTATCAAATGAAATGAAGGTGTACTTACGTTTTTTGCAATGAAGATAATATTGCCAGGACTTCAGCCAGATCTTGGTGGTGTTCAATTCCTAGAGTTTCTGAAAGTTGCTTGAAAATTATTATTACTATTTTATACTTTGAAATATCACTTCATAAAAGTTCTCAGACGACTACTTTCTGAAGGTATCTTAACACTTATTTTTAAAATTATACGATTTAAAATATCACTTCAAAATACTTCTCAAATTGCCTTAGGTGTATTGTAAATTTAATTTTTTTTTAATAGGCCTTTTCATTTCTCGAGCTTTGAGATAAATAAAAAGTTATGAAGTTATGTTTGAAATTGAGACAGCATAGTTGATAAGGGCAGTACTTTTTGTCGCAAAACCTAGAATAACCCCGAGGATGGCCTGATTAAGGCCTCAAGTAGGTCATTCTCTTAAAGTTGAACAGCATCATTTCGAAAATAACTGGTGGATGCCAAATGTACTGAAAAGACCCATTTTCAATAATGCAGTCCATTAAGTTTAGATGATCAAGAGATAAAAAAAAGTAACGAATTTTGATCGTAAATGATTCTGCAAGTGCTTATTCTAACATAAATGTATCAAACAGGTCGTTTACGTTAAATTTAAATCCGATTATTCCCAGTATTAAAACTGTAGTATTAAAGACTACAAAGAAACCAAACTCATTAAAAACACATAAAGCATTTTAATAGGTTACTGCTTCAATTCACTTTTTTCAATGACTCAATTTCATTCACTTTGAACAGAATATCAAGAGAAATCAATTTTTTCTGTAGTGACCTCGATACAAAAACAGAAATAAAACTTACATTAAACTGACCTCGATATACAACAGTATACAAATTATAATCAAACCAACAGCAATATATGACAGACTTATCATTAATAGGAAAATCAAAACAAAACAAAAAGTCACCACAACAGAAGTTTACTCGTACTTGTTCTTGATGCGGAAGTCTATGGACTAGCAGAACTGCTTACGACTTAAATATCACCTTTCTGCATACAACTGCTTACTTAAGATCGGGTACAATATCTTACAACAAGTTAGCTTGTGTTATTGCGGCGGTCTATGGACAAGCAGAACCTGGAGCAACTGTAAGCAAACTACTTACTTAAATATCGCCATACTCTGGATTTAAAACGACTGATTAGATGTCATGTTTGGAGATTTTGGTCATATGATGTTTTTTTTCTTCCTTACCGAAATGAAATTGCCAGAACATAAAGACAAGTGTCACTTTGTTCCTAGTGACTGAGGTGTTATAGGTCAGGAACAACTCAAGAATTAAGAATTCAACACATTATAAAAGTCCGTGTCATATCAATATTTCCACTTGATCATCATATTTAATGTCATTAGAACACAGAATACAAAGCTTGTCATTGAATATGCGTTGAATGGCAAGTTCACTTGCGCTCATCTTCAATTTCTCAAGAAGTATTATTAAACAGGCGATTCAGCAGAAAGATCTGAAAATAATTCCATGTGTAATCTTTTCCATAAATAGTTGCATGCCTATTTTTGTTCATATCTGACAATACTACGTATAAACAAATTAAAGCAGATTACTTGTGCAACAAATACCAAACAGGTAATAACTGTTAGTCAAGTGTTATTGTATGCAATTGGTTTCCCATCTATTGTTAATAGTATAACCTTGTTATGAATAGCACCGGTGTTGTTAAAATAAACATCGTTATGAAATACCTTCTCAATAATGATTTGAAGAAGTCATTTGCTACTACCAACTAAATAACCTAACTGTTAGTAATTTTTGATTTCGGTTTCCTTTTACAGTTAGTATCGTTGGTACTTTTTTGGTTATTTTTTACGATTCTAAGGTTAAAATACCTGGACTCTTCTTTTGACGGTCTTTGATCATCGGATTATCGGGCTTTGAAGTACGTTACAGGAATTATGCTAACACTGCAGACAATCACTTTATATGTAGACAAAATATGTTCCTATACAGGTAAAGGGAGATTATCTTAAATAGCTGGGACTCGGTAGCTCTACGGCAGTGGTATACACTTTTTTCATGTGTTGTCAACTATATAGGGTAACTTGTAGACACGTGACGTTATATCATGTCTTAAATCAATTATGTTTGATTTGTCATCAGTATATTGCGACGCTTTTGGAATGAAAACATCTATTCCAATCAAACCTAGATATGTGTAGCTTAGTTCAGCACCTTTAATATATTCTATTTTTTCTTCTAATCTTATACGCTATTTTTTTCTTTAAAAGAACACTGATTTTCGAAATTTAGAAAGTACATCTCTCACCACAGGGTGTAATTGGCCGAGTTACTCGACTTAATAATCTCGCGCGGAAATCACCGCCTTTTTACCAGCCTCTGGGGTGATTTATTTAAATATGTCTGGCAATCGTTTAAATAAAATATAATGTTCACAAAATCTATCAAGTAAACTCGATTGCTAATTCCAGGCGGAAATATCAAGAGCATATGATGGCAGGTTATCGTCTGAGAGGCCTTTTTTCCTTAATAATTCCGTCATTACTGCATTTTGACCTTATGTTCAATTTTGAAACTTCCTATTCTGGAAATAAGAGGTTTCGTCGTGGTAGTCGGGTTCTTTAATGACAAAACTAGTTTGGTCTATCTTTCCTTTTTTGACTTATCTGGACTGGCCTTTTAACTGTGAATCTCGTGTATTTATCCGTGGGATTTAATTTGTAGATTGCGGTTTGGATGTTTACATGATCATTTCCTCTTCGTGATCGTTACTGAAAATAAAATACATTTAATGCTAGATATAAAGCGAAAAGACGATCAAAACATTACGCATAATACGCCCTTTTTAGCGTAGAATTACTTCAAAAATAATATCGCAAAGGATACATTCTTTTTTTAAATTAAGTATGCATCTGCTTTATTGCCTAATCAATTTGACCAAGGACTTTTTCTCATCCCTCATATCCCGGATTATTCTGTTCGAGAGTCGTTAGATATTTTGAACGATATTTACAAGCAATATGTCGAAAATAGGACAGATACATTGAGTTTTCCTCTGATTCTGATGGTGATGTAGGTGAGTTGTCCCTATTCACGCCTGCTGGATTATAGGTTTTGAAAATTAACCGAAATAAGATCTTCCACATGAAAACTGGTTTTCACCGTAAATAAACTTGAGATATTGCTCATCTGACCCGATTCTCGTTTCTTAGACTGAAACTTCACCCATTAAGTGACCTTTAATCCATGGTTATCACATTAGTTTTTTAAAACATCAGACTTCTCTTCGATTTTAGAGGCTGTAATTTCAAAATCACTATAGAAGAGACAATCTGAATTATATTTAATGGACCGCTAATAGGGAATTATTTTCTTAGACAATATTTTTGTATGTTCCTGATTATGAGTGGAAAGTAATACCCAGTTCACAATGTCTATGTAATGCAAGTATCCAGGTCAATCTCAATAACTTATACTATCTTTCACAAGTTCAGTTATTAGCATGTTATGAACATGAGAAGCTTAGCAATTTCGTCAGATTAGGGTAGGCAAGTGGAGTCACCCACAGAACAAAATAACCCCCAAAAAGCGGAAACATTCAGATTGGCATTTTATAGCATGAACGTATGTATGGGCTATAAAATCCATTTACCCTAAATGTACTAATAAGAGTTATTAACAAGAATCATAATTTTGCAAGAACGGGAAAGCTTGATCTTTTGCTTTTACTAACATCCTTTCATATACATACTGATACATATACAACCCTAGAAATAGTCCGATAAACATCTAGACCATCTAGACCACCTGATTACTCCCCTAGTTTCTAAAGGAAGTACCTGTTCCGACAAAGGCGGAGAATCGAAGTAGATATCATAGCCTAAAGAGCCTGCTCTGAAACCATACCCAGGAAGTTGAAGTAAAAGTATAATTTGTATCCTGTTTAATTATTGAAATACGAAAATTCCAATAACAATACAACAGATAACACTTACCCAGACATGGTTTTAAACAAGGTCGATATATATAACTTCAATTCAAAGAAATACAGAATATGTCAAGTTGAACACTTTCGTCTGTAAAATCTAGACACAAAGTCCATAATTAATCAAAATTTGAACCCCCAGCTTCGCATAATTTCATTTTCAAAGACAAGACTCTGTGTTCTAGACAAAAAGTGAAGGATGAATCGCATGAGGTTGGAGTCAATTATTTTCTTCTCTTGAAGACTAAAGATTTTTCTTCTTTGGTGTTCATTGTAGCGTATAGTAAATGACAATCTACATTGCACTACTTAGGATAAAAAATGATGATTTTCCGTTTGTCACGTCGTAGAAATCTTCGTTCTCATTATTTTGACACTACATTACAACCGGAAAAGTAGCTACTGATAACAAGAGTTTCATCAAACAGATTAAATGGTATTATGCATAAAACGGTATTTTAAATACACATCGACTGCTCTTAGTTTTTTCATGATAATGGGTGTGTTTCTGGATGCATGGTTGTAGTTCAGCATCGTAAAATTCAGATTTATCGGGCCAATGTCATATATTGCTTTGCCTTTTTATAAATTTTGCATGTTAGATTTATATAATTCTGATTGATACAATGCTCTGTTTTGTGTAAGCATTGAGTAGATATTCATGCTTTCTCGATGAAAAACATACAATAATTGCATTGCGTGTGTGAACCTTTTTTGAACTTTTCCGATTCTGGCTCAATGGTCGTAGCAATTGATGGAACTGATAATCAGGTTATGAAAGCAGCAATATAATCACCTCGTTTATTATTTGTCACTATATGAATACCAATAAAGACTTATTTACTCGTATTTCTCTAGCAAATCAAGTTATACTGATATTCTTTTAAAGCAAATCAAATTGGTTACAATTCAATCAACAGCATTTTACGATACGATAAATATATTACACTGAAAGAACATTAAATAGCCTTCTGAAAGAAAAATGTAATTTAACCCTTTCGAGTCCAACTGTCAGATCGTCGGATCTGTTGAATATGGATGGAGTTATTAATCATCTGTAGTTTTTACATGAGATTTCTACAATAAAATATAAATATTTCATCTTTTTATTCGCTTTCAAACTGACAAGCTATGATTAAAACTTTAGTTCATGTAGAAAGTTTGGTTTTGACCAAATCTGCGGAATTAATATAAGAAGTTTTTGTTCTAGTGATTGATCTGTGAGCAACTATTACAGTGGTTAACTAAGAAAAAGACCATACAAATTATGGCTGCCAAATTTATGATTGCATGTCTAGGAAAAACATCATCGAATTTGAAGTCCATAAAACTGGTAGTTTATTTGAACAAAATTGTTATTGCATCACGATTTAGGCCATTTTCGATTTTGCTAAGATACAATAACTGAATGTACCTATTACATGTACAAAATATTGTAAATTGGGTAGATTCTTTTAGATTTTGTACACACTACAGCGAATTTGATGCAATATTTAATAATTCGATATTTTTCACTGCATTGACTCTGTAAACCTGTGATGACTATATAAGGAGCCACAAAGTGTGATAGCTTACTCAATATGAAAGGGCCAATCGGATGTATATCGTCACAAAAAAAAACACACGCTATACCATTGGATGCCCCAGAATGATTGTATGAACTCATGTCGACGTGATTGCATCTGTTGACAGTATTATATGACTTATGAATAGCAATTGGGAAAGGTACATGGCAGATAAGAATTGTATGGAAATATATTGAATACGGGACTACACGGTTATAGTCTGGCGAATGAAAAATTGCTGTCGAGATGTCACACGAGAGATAAGTTAGGTTATCGTAAGTAATTACTTGTGGTTTCAATGTGACTGAATGCTTGCTGTAAATAAAATTCAATCTATTCTTTTGAGACTATTGGAAAAAGTTATCTGCTGAAATTCCGATAATTAATCAATGTGCTCTTGAACGTTAATTAAAAGTGTTCTTGAATACATATATTTTGTACATCTTGCAAGAAAAACGGCACACTAATTGAATATAGCTAATCTTATTCTGCCAAAGCGTGCTCTGAATAATGAAAAAAATCATCAGGGCTGATAGGTCTTCGGAGGGAGTTTAAAGGGGCATTCCGCTTTTTTGTTGGTCGAAAATTTGTTTTGCTTAAATTTGTGAAAACTATACACCAAACTCTAGAGAAATGAATGAAAGTTAACATTCAGCTGTTAATCTTTTAACTATTTTAAAAGTTTACGTAATTTACGACGTTTTTGATTATGAATATTTTGCATACTGGATTTTTTGTGTTTGAGTAAATTAACATTGATCGAGGTAGTACCTTACTGTGAGCAGTTCTCAAACGCTCTGTAACGTTCTTTGAGAAATTTCTGCGTGATAAAATGGTTCTTTCGTACTGTGAACCTTTACATAACAGTATATGGTTTTGCTCGAGCAATTTGTCCGCTATTCCAAAGCAAAGTTTTACAACTTAGATTTGAAGACAGCTGTGCACATCTTCTTGTCTCGATCAAAATCAATGATATGAAAGAATTAATTACACGAAACATATAGAGTACTTAGCGAACATTAAACTGACAAATTTTAATATCGAAAGAAAAACTTCAGCACAAATTACCACGTCTTAATGAATCTAATTAAGTTTTCTCGAGGTTTTTGTCATTTTGGTATACGACTGGGTGATTATATTAAACAATTTAGGAACAAACTTCAGACACACTTGACAGGTAAATTGACACGAAGTCAATATATGTCTACAACATTCCTTACAAAATTATTAGATTTTCGGTTTTAAGATAAAACGCTGGTAAACTTATCTGTCATAATTATGAAGCTGCTCTTATAGAATAGTTTCCACTTTTTCAAGTAACATACGATACAGGCTCGCAGCCAGACTTGATTGTTTGAAAGGGCAAGTAATATATCCGTAGGGGCAACCGTGTATGGTGTTTAGTTGCAGTAATGGAATTAGTTGGTTGTCAGAATGCCCCCCCCCCTCTCTCTCTCTCTCTCTCTCTAGCTACGGGTTTGATGAAATTACGGGCGATAGAACCGAAATAACAATACAAGTCCATTGCCTTCAATACGATATGTCAAACCGTGGCTACATATTTTCTAGTAGACACCAGTCATAAATTAAGTAGAGATAAAATTCTACTGGAAATCAAAAATCTAAATCTGATGCAAAAGGGTAAATAATGACTTTAACGACTAGCTTACTCGCAGGGAAAGCCGTACAAATATTCCTCTGATGTAAATTTGCAAAAAAAACATTTGATGGTGATGAGGTGAGTGGATTGCACCAGTAAAGAATCTTAGTCCATCTCCTCTTTTAATTTCTGAATTGATTCGATCTTAAGTGTGTCCTCCTGCTATAGCGATCACCTGTTGCGTATGGTTGCGAAAAGAATAGCGATCATAAGTTTCGAACGCAACTTTCATGCAACTGAGTTGTGAGTTGCGCTCGGTACTCATGACCTCTTTCATTATTCGCAACTATACGCAACTTGTTATCGCTACAGTGTGAAAGAACCGTTAGTAACCTCAATAGATCTTAATCAGACCAATGATATCATTGTTTGAAATTGGTGGTTATGTCCCTTTAATGTATAAAGACAATCGACCACAAAGTCAGTACCAATAGTGAGTTGACTTTGATGGAAACCACAATCTTATGATATATTTAAAAAAAAACACCGATCACCCCGTAGAGAAAGCGATGAGATATGTCCTGACAATCGACAAAATATTAGTAGCGTTTAAAATAGATCAATGATTAAAACCACAAAGCAAACAGTGGGATCGTGGAAAGTTGAGTTTATAAGAATTGAATGAAAACATGATAGATTCTTCACAGCCGCTGACACCATCGATTTCTTATCATTTATGACAGTTTTGATTGAATTTTTAACCACACTAAATATTTGACCAATGAAGGGTTTGTTTTCGTAAGTATAGGAGACAATCCTTGAATTTAGTGCCGAGTATTCTTTGGCTTTTGACATTTGGTATGCGTGATGTATAAGACAATCAAATGCATTTCTTGTCCAAATGAGTTGAAAATACGAGGGGTGTTTGATAAACCTTGTGAGTCATCCTCTGAAGGAGTGAGGAACGGATAAATTCCTTTGTGTCACGGGAGGATTGTTGTATTGGACACAATATTTAGTTATGAGATTACGAAAATTCTCCAGCACATACATCACTGATAGCAATGGTCAAAGAAAGTTCATGAGCGTTCTTCAACTCCACTGATGATAGTTTGACGGGGCCAAATAAGGTGGATGTTGGACAAGTTCAAAGCAACACTTGTGGATTTATTCGTACCATACTCCTTACGAGGAAGGCTCACAACCTATCAATCACCCCTGGTATGTACTGTGCTTAGAAATCTTTAATATCTTAGCAATCGATCACCAAAATGCAATCGTATTCTAAACAAATCGTCGTGGAACTAAACATAAAACATTAAGTAAGATTTGATGGGAACATGTCAGTTTTCTGGTGATGATGTGGATATTTATTGGACCGATCATCAAGATAGCTGGACAGTAGATAGTCGCGGCATGATGAACATCATGTAATCAAGCCTTGTCAATCCTAATGGTTTACCCAAATTGCCATGGTAAGATAAGACGCAGGAGTTGGGTAGTGGAAGTATTATCTTGATAGCTAACATAATTAAAGTCTTGGTTTATCTGAACTCAACTAATCGTGTAGAAGGAGATATTGAAATGATGGGGTCCTACAGATCACTGGCATTGCGAACAAATAACAGCCCGTTCTTATCATGATTGTATTAAAATGACGGAATTATTCTGCTGTTAGTCTCTTAATGAAATTCCAACGTTTTACTTTTCTTGTAACATAAACTCTTATTCAACAACTTCAGTTCTTCATTTGGTGTTCGATCGTTTCATATTTTATCGGCATCTGAATAGTCATGATTCAAAACTTGCACTGTAGATATTTACAGACTTGTAAACAAATTCTTATCATGTAATAAAAAGACGAAAACATTCTGCTGTTAGTCTCATAATGAAAATCCAATGTTAAAGTTTTCTTGCTCTTTTGCTCTTTGAGGGCCTGGTGAAATCTGAAAATATATTATTGAACATTAACTTAAGCCCACCTCTGGCATTGATCAATGGCCATTGCTCGTCTTTTCAATGGTCAGAATTTTCCAAAGACATGTAAATCTTCTACCACAGTTCCCTTTCAACCGAGTCTTTCACCTAAGACTCTTTTGCCTGACGTCAGCAACTATTTAAGACTGTACTAGGATTTAGTACATTAAAGGGATGTTGATTAAATTCGGTTTCTTGACATCATAATATAAGCACTGCGGTAACCTCAGATAACCCAGTTCTTTATTTTTCTTTTAGTACAAAAAAGGGGAATTACGAAGCATATCTCCATGGACATTAGACACAAAATCAATCATTAGATCAAACTAAGTTTTGTTTAGTACAAACAGTTTTTAAGTGCGTATATGAGAATTTATGCCACGGATTCCCTTCAGAGTCTCAATATACTGAAACACTGTTAATTCAATAATTATGTACCTTTTGTGAAGAAAATGGTCCTCGTAATGGATTTGGCTTTTCATCAAATTAACCACATGCAGTAATTACATTCCACATGGTCCTTTTATAGACCGGTAATTGAATAAAAATAAGAGTATCCAGACTACAAGTCTTGTTTCCAATTCATCGATTTATTGTGAAAAACTATACCATTATAAAATAAAAAAATCAAACAGAATCATCGATTGTCAATATTCAATTTAACTCGGTTATTGGGATCGTTAGTTATTGCTTACAATGCAATGTATCCATTCACCGGTGTTCCATACTCTTTAGGCCAATCTATTGTAATTGTTTTTTCATTTTTAAAATGGACTTATTGCCATTTTTTGCATAGTGTAGTTCTATAGTTATTGTTCCACTTGATGCTTCTCTGCAACTAGGTTTGCCATTTTCTTTTGCTAACATTCTCAAACACGGGTAAGTTACTCATTTAGAATAGATTAAAATTTAATGAAGCCCCATCTCATACATCACATTAACATAGTTTGAAAACTTTATTCTGGAAATACCGCTATACCACATACTTTGATAAAAGATCTTTATTGGGCAATATTTATCATTTGTTAAGAAGCTACTTAATCAGCATCTTAAATACAACTCCAAGTGGTGCTTGAATCGATGGTTCATTCTGAAGGTCTTGCTGATATCAAATGGTTTATTGGTGATAGAATCTGTTGGAAGTAGAATTGAAAGTAAACTGAACAAATACCAATCATGCTTGGAGTGTATTTGTCTATTGACATCTAACAGAAGAAAATTAGACAAGGCTCCCAATACTCAAACAAGACTTGTCGATATATCAAGTTGCTGTGAGATTCCTTGCCACAAAAGATAGAAAAAAGGCATGCCTTTTATCTACAATCTACATGGTCAAATGTTGCTCAGTATTTTGCTCGACATGCCCATTTTCATAAGGTCCCTTAGTGTGTCAACTTTCAAGGAAACCGTTTCAGCAACTTCTCAGAACTATTAATACGTACTTGATATTATTGATCTAATATTGGCTCTTTTGATATACTGTTTATCAATTTATGATTGGTAATCGATTTATTTTTATTACTCCTAAGCACGTAGGTACTTCAGCATGTTTTTAAATCATCAATTAAAGACGGACTACGTCTAAGAATCACACAATGAGAACCAAATTCCTGCCAAATATAACACAGAAAAGCGACCCTAAAAGATTTTTTACTTTAAAGAAGCCATAAATTTTTTTTTTTACTTATGCTTCACAAACTTGGCGTTAAGCTAATAAAGTTAAACAAAAAGATTACATCGTCTTTTCTAACGTCTTGACATTCGCGTTAAAATTTTCTGCTTGAAATGAAAGAAGTATCCTGATGTAAGCTTTAATTGCAAACGAAACCTCGAGAGAGTCATTCGCAACATTCTAAAACCTATAAACTGGCTGCAATGTATATATCGAGAGTGATAAAACCCGATTACACAGATGACCTTTTGTTGAGACTTCAAGATTTCCCATGATCGCTATAAAAGATTAATACCAGGATTGGAACTTGCCACCGTCCATACAGAATATAAATTAATGTAATCTACCTTCCAAATTAAGTATATTGGTAGAGCTAATAGCAGCATATTAGACGTCTTCCACCTATCCAAGCAATTTATTCTCCAATTCAGCAATAATGAAATTGCTTCATAATCAAATTTTAGACCGTTATGTGACCAAATTGGCTCGCATCACTACATTGTGGACATTTTTAGAAAAATACTTTTCAGAATTAAAACACTTTTTTGTACCTGACATAATTTTAAAAGGCGAACGGAGCCTGGCCAGGGTGCGAACGAACGCAGGGGAACAAGCTCAAGGCGAACGGACCCGATGCCTACGTACGTTATTTAGACATTCTGTACGTTGAACTTACGTATGGGATCGGACACTGAATGCCTTCTTTTCGTTTTCGACTGAATGCGATTTTTTTTCCTTGTCTTGAAATAGATTGGAACCTACGAAAACATTTGAGTGATTTATCATGCTGTTTGTTCGTACCCTGACTTGAGATCGGTCGGTGAACTGTTTTAGTTTAATTATTATTTCTAGTGTTAAACAACTGATTTAGAATTCACCATGACACTGATTGGTGATAATTGGTATAATCAGTCGGCACATTCTGTACGTAATAGTCACTGTTTGTTCGGAATTACTCGTGTCTAAGTTGCAAAAAATCAACAATTTAAGGAACTTTTTTGTAAGTATCATCTTCAAGATTTTGATCAACTACTTATCATCCAATTATATACCCACAACTCAAAAACTGACCAAAAAATATGTCTAGTTAAAGATTTATGGAACAAAGTTGTATATGTTATGACTCATCTGTGCGCAAGATGGTATTTATAAGACTTTTACGAATAGTTACAACTGATCTGAATGGCTTATAGTTTAATTAGTTGAGGTCACTATCATCCAGACTGTATATTACAGTGTCTACCATCCAGACTGAAACATTCTTAACATCTGTAACAGCTTTGGATTTCTGTTTATCTGGCATCTTTATCGATACGATACGGCTTGATCACAACCAGTCAGTTGTTCATAGATATTTCTAAACTATATAATAAAATTCACAATTTCGTTTTTTATATTGACAATTTACCCGCACCAGTAGTGAAAAGTAAGAAGTGTCAGGAACTTGTCTGATAACAGGAAAATTTTAATTCGTCAAAGTTAGGTTTCCAATTTTTTCTATATATTTTCAACAACATTATTGGGAAATGAGATAAGTTAATAACTGTAATTTTACATAACACTAGATTTTGTTTTGCCTCCCTATTTTATATGTAGTATTTAGCAGCAATGATTGGGTTCATCATTAAATGGTTCCTTATGGATTCGAATGTTTGCAACAATTTTTCTCATCATCATATAACAATTGTGATCAGTTCCCTCCCTTTAGTATTGAAATTGGAGAAATGTATTTTAATCAGTTACGTCCCTTGAACTTTGCAAGTCGTCTTTTGTTGGTGCGTTCTTTTCAGCAGACAAGATGGGTGTGGCTCCAGGCAGGTTATGCGTACCCTAGTGTCAAGTATACATTCAAGTATGTTTTAAAATTACTGTAATGCCAGTGCTGCACTTAGGAGGGGGTTGCATGGAAAACGGATCGGTTAATACAACCAATCGTAGCTCCTTGATTATATGGCCAACAAAATTGCGTCCAGTTTTACTGTCCAGAGAATTCATATAATGTATTGGGTTGTGTACAATCCAATCAATCGCTACATTTACAAACCCCGGTAATACAATAAAGTTGCAATTGCAGTCAAGGTATTAGACACAGTTCGTAATGTCTTGACATTGTAAAGATGAGGGGAGGTAAAATTCAGATATTTTCAAAGTCCCATTCACATAAATAATAGTGAAATAACGGCATTCTTTAAAAACATGTTGAATGGTTGGAATGATATTCTAAATAAACCTTTTGGTCTGTGGATGATTTAGACAGTGGCATTGAAACCGATCTGACAACTTGAAAATCTTACTATCAGCAGAATCAGACGTTCAAGTATCATAGCTAGGGAATTTTACACAATTTCATCTAAATAGCAATTATCTAATTGAAATTGCGGGATTGTAAAGGTCCAGACTTTCGTAAGATCAAAAGAAAAAGTAAAGAGTCTTCTTGTTATTTCTAGATGTTGTCCTTTGAAGTTGTTCATTACGTAGTCTTCATTGATATTGACCTTATATACATCCAACTTTGCTGATTTCTCCAGAGCAGGATTGGTTTAAAGACTGGCTTATATCACCCCAATTTAATCTGTAGAAATATAGTTCGTTAGATTTTTCTTCATCGATAAATTAATGTTAACAACTGAATTCTTGACAAGTAATTTTTCCGAGAAATTTGAAATCAGGCTTTTTCTGAAACACAATGATACCCGCATACACATCTACATGGAAGTACCATGCAAGCTCGCTTCAGAACCTACCATACTAATTTTAAGTTAAGCAATTATCTATTTACATCAACTTAATTATTTACCATTGAGTTCAAGATCGCAAACCAAAAATTATTTTGGATTGTCGTCTTGCTAGGCATGGTGTTATTTCAATTCTTGTGCCACGACCAGTGCATACGAATTAAAACTTATATTACCTACATGTATTAAATACATGTACTCTCAGCATTTCACCTTCTATTACCGATTTTTTCGACCCGCACCATATTGAATTGATTTAAACGTCCTTGGAGTATAAATAATGATTGAATTATCAGCATTATCGAGCACCATTGGTTAAAGGGAGATAATAATAGTACTTTTCTACTATTTATATAAACCTGTTTTTCATCTTGCAAAGCCACCTCGGTGAAATTTCCTATCTGAACGACCTTTTTCATTCTATTTGCATTACCGACAAGGGGGGGGGGGGGGGAATAATGTTCCAATGATATCTTCAATTGTAATTGATTCATATCAGTTAATCCTACCCTACATATTGCAGTTTCTGTAAATCGTTATTCCAATCCAGCAAATAACTGTAGCACCCGATTACCTTATTTTAAATGTCAGAGAAAATGATATGTATTGTATGAAGTCATTTACTGTTGAAAAACGATATCTGTTAAATTTCATTATGATCCATTATGTCTACTGCAATTCAATACGGTTGAAATCCTGTAAAGTTCGTATTTATTGGAAATCCAATCAATCATAAGCCATTCTTTAGAGAATTTATAAGCTTGAAATAAGACTTAGTAAAGCAAATTTAAGACGGAAACCGATAATTACCATTTAAAGACGTATACAGATGGGACGTCAGAAAATGCGATATACGTCCACATAGTGGCGAGGTTCCTTGTCCAATCAATAAAGAACAAAGAGGAAATTTCATGTAATTGAAATGAAACAATATAGAAATTGACGATAATTTCTTCTATCTAAAATGTCATATAACAAATTACGTCAATTGTTACCAAAATATTTTTTATATTTGGAGAAATCAAGAGGGAGTCCTTTTTTATATAGAACAAGCATTAATTCACTCTTAAAACTTGAAAAATATTGACGTCCGGAGTGGACTAACGCAAACTGGTTATATCAATATATTTTTTCGTTTTCTTTGCCATTGACGTCCTTTAATTTTTGTCCAGGATCCTTTTGAGTGCACAGTATTAAGAAACGTGTCCCATAAAAACGACTAGACAACAAAGCTCTGTTTATCCTAAAGATGGAACAATCGAGAAATTTGATTCTGCACTTTCTCTATATAGGGCATTCATTTTGAGGTCCACCTTTTTGCTCCTTTCTGCAAAATATTCTTGCGCATAAGAAATAAGATCCAGATAAATACGTTCACGTGATAACTTAATTGAAACTTATAATCAAAGTTATATTATTTGGAGTAATTTCATGTCCTCTATCTCCACCAATTTTAACTGTGTCTTCAATTTCAAAGAATGTCATGCTGTTCTGTTTACATTAATACATGACCTAATTTGCATAGTTATTAACCTGTGCTACGAGTTCATATCGTTTTTATGAACCTGTGTTATTAACCCGAGAACATAACTGTTGTGTGGTAAAACGATATATTACACGACATGAATTATGCTTTTTCAGAAAACAGTTAAATATCACCGCCATCTTAGATTTCGGCCGCTATCTTGCATATTTTTTTATCACTATCCTCGACTTTGAATTTTTTGATATCAATTCGGTGAGTGATTCGTTAACAGAAATTTTTATTTCTATCGTAATTGAACAATTACCCGAAATGAAATTCACACCCATATTCAGATCCGTACTCCTATAATGATTAAATTTACACAAGATGACTTTTCTCATGTGGAATTTGAAGAAGCCAGTCTAATTCAGTTTTCATGAGTATTTTTCGAATTATCAGACGAGAATTATCAAATGAAGCACGTGAAATATGTGGATGAAAGTCTTAATAAAATATAAGGACCGCTTCCGGCCAGAAAATTCTGGCAAATTGAGAAAAAAAAACTTTTTGTGAGCATCACGAAGACAAAATCAGGAGAATCGTGCATGGTTTTGCTTTTATTAGTACGACAATGAGGAAAACGCCTTCGTAGAATTGAAAATTTGAATTTTGCTCCACCAACTTTGTATACTTATAACGGAATTGGCCCCATTCCACACATATCTGTATTCTATCTAACGAGTTCAAATGTTATCTATTATGTTGGTCATGAAGCAAAGTGAAGGAGACGACAATGTCACGTAACATAATCTTGTTGAATGCGATTTTATAATGGTGAAGTATTTTCCAACTTCCCTATCACAACTTGAGACAGCCACTTCTTTTAGACTTGCTTAACTTAATATCTGAATATTATTTGTACAAACAAGACTCCAAGCTAAGTTGATAATGTTCCAATAACAAGGATAATCTTATTGAATCGGACAGCCTCTAGAGACAACACTCGTACAATGTAGAGAGAATTTAAATCAGATTCTATCAGATTTACAGGTTTTTCTTTACTCTAATGTTTAATAGTATTAATTTCTCTTCGTACCATGATATAACAATATTTCAGTTAACAATTAACATTTCAGTTAACAATTAACATTTCAGTTAACAATTACAACAAGTCATTACAACATTTTAGTTAAAAATAAACGTTTCAGTTAACAATTACAACAAGTCATTACAACATTTCAGTTAGCAATTAAATTTCATTTAATAATTACAACAGTTCAATTAATTACATCATTTCAGTTAATAATTAACATTTCACCTAAAAAAAATTCAGTCAACAATTACAGCATTTTAGTTAATTACAACCTTTCAGTTAACATAGTTTTTCAAAGACTCAACCGGATAGGAATTAAAACTAAAAACAGATGCAGTCCACTTTCCATTTAGGTAGAATTACTGAAAGTTAAAACTACAAAAGCCAAATCAAGTTGTCCTTTTTGGCATCTGAAACTACCGATAGCCCAAGTGGACTTTTCGTGTTCGTGTGACATATATTTGCTTGGATATGCTTGAATATAGTGACAGTACCAGCTAGAGAAAATTTACAATGTGCAGTATGTTATTTTATCTCAGTCTTAAAAGTTCTTGGCGTTTGTTAGATTTGACGTCCTTAGCCTAATTAACTTAACATCGATTGTATTGGATTTGCAATCAAATGTTCTTTGACTGGCTGCTCCGTCTACTTCCAATACTTGTAATAAAGCAATATCTTTGTGTAAGTTTACCACAATCACAAATATACATTATACGTAATTCCAAAACGAATCAAAAACGTTGGACATCTGAAATAGTACTTTGCTTACTGTCTTCAAATTCATAACAAAAGCTAAATATTCTCATTTTCGTGAACGACTACTTCATTTTAATTCAACCTGAAAGGGTTCATTTGCATTTGTATTGGGTACTGAAAGTTACCTTTAATACTCAAAGTTAATAGGTTGAATATTGACCTCGGTGACAATCTTGTCACCAGCCGAGTTATCCACCAAACGAAACAAGGATTGGGTGAAGGTGAAGAGTTAATTCGGGAATTAATATATTGCTAGTACATCGTGCAACTAAACACCCATCTTCATAATGCCAAGCTGTTACGAACGTCGTCTTATACCTTGACTGCAAAAGCAAATTTTTATGTATTTCGTAATAGCATTTGGTAACGTACAATTCGACCAAATCGCACCATTCACAACTTCCGTAACTCACAAAAGTAAGCTATTGCAGTCAAGGTATAGGACGAGGTTCGTTGTAGCTTGACATTGTGAAGATACTGAACACCTAAAACACATAAACCTACTAAACATACATACACTAGACAAGCTTGCACCCTAAGTTAATCAATTCGACGAATTACCATTTCCATAAATAAATTTAAATCAGTTGAACTAGTTTTATTGATTTTCCTGTCTTTAATAAGTTTTTTTCTAGCGAAGCAATGCATCATGTTACATGTAATAGATATCTGAAATCAGCTTTTTATCAGACAACAGCTATTGCATTGTTCATCCTCTTTTCGTAACACTAGTCAAAACGGTCTGGTGGCATAATAACCAATTCCATATTTGTCTAGAGATCCACAAATTCAATATTACAACTATCAAAACGAAAACAGTGAATCGAGTTATCTTCATACTTGCGTTCTATATATCATTTTCTAGTGAGGCAATGTCTAGTCATCGAGATTTAATTACAAATTAGCTAAAACAGCAAGCATCATTATTAGAATATTTATTCAATAAGTAATTTGTAAGGCTCATGGTTTCATTAAAATTTTCATCTACTTTTATAAAATTCATAATATTAATTAAAATAAAAGACAAAATTATTCCCCTTGAGATGAAAATTCATTCAGATATTTCATTTGTGTCTTCTCTCATGTTTATATACCATTTCATTCGACAAAAACCTTTTCTATCAAAATTTAAATGATATTCGACCGCACTCCAGCTAGATATCGTGGATCTAGAATGTACTAATGTGCAAAATGCACATAAAGCTTGATCTATGCATTGTACGAGTGTTGCCTAATGTGACTACATATGCCGTTTTAGGAAAATTCTCCCCCTTTCCATTTTAAGGTGCCCTCACACCATAGCGATTACCAGTAGCGTATGGTTGCGAATAATGAAAGTGATCACGAGTTCCGAACGCAACTCACAACTCAGTTGCACGAGAGTTGTGTTCGAAATGTATGACCGCTATTCTTATTCGCAACTGGTGATCGCTATGGTATGAGAACATCTTAAGATGGATAACTAAAGCTACAGAGATTTGCTTGACACATTGGTATTGTTGTGATCAGAATGTGAAAGAATAAATGGGAAGGTTCTAAATTAATGCTAACGGGTTTGTCGATTTAGTGTCATAAGGGAAGAGCTGATAAAGATATTGCATGACTAAATATATCCTATAAATTATTATGGTAATCTGATTAGTACTAGGCAGCTATGGTGAAAACAGGTTCCTTAGTAATTCAACCAACATGTTCCAAACATTTTGTTAAATATGTGTGCGCTTTTGTGCATTCTGTTTAGAGACTAAATGGTAAAGTAAATTGGTTATGTGCAAAAATTCGGACTTAAGGGTTCTTCGTATTTATTTACTTTTTTGATAACCTTCGTCCACCAGGGGAAGCACAATGTTCAATGGATACATTACAAAGAACAGATACAGTGGTTAAGTATCAAACCATCAACGGAATATGCAGATGTACCTGCTCAACATCCAATGAAAAAGATTTCAACAACTCCCTTAGGAAATTAGTAACCATATTACCACAGTACCCTTAACGATGAGATGCTGTTTTTTTTTAAAACAATTAAATGCATTGGCTGCCAGATTATTAATTCAATATTTATTCATATCAACAATAATACAAACTCATTTTAACACAGTTTCCTATGTCGGGTCATGCACTTATAGTGTGACTGCTGCTCCGTAGGGAGATAAACCTGTTATAAATTCTATTATGACTAAACCTGGTGTTACGTGGTAATAGAATTACTTGTTTTATTCTCAAGAGTTAAGTTATTCATTGCAATGTAATTGATTTATGGTGATATTCTTAAAAAGAAGTCGAAGTACTTTCAATACAATTAAATACAAATTCTTTCGAAAAGATTTATTCATGTTAATAAACAAGGTTTTTTTAATTGAAATTTGCAAAAATTTTCAACGTTAAAGTTATTCATTCCTTCGATTCCTCATAAGGAATAACTTTGCGTTGATCGAAACATAAATTTTTTGTACGTTTTACATCGAATCGAAACATACTTCCCTCAAAACAAAATTTCAAACATGAAGTCCTAAAGTTTGGCCCTAATATTATCAAATTTCGGAGAGATAATGTGATAATTTTAACGTTTAAAAGACTGATGTTTCCATTCTCAAAAAACTAAACCCCAAGAGAGTGAAATTGATTTACTGACAAATGTGCCAAGACGGTAGACCGATAGACAAAATTATAGAATTTGGCATCATTTTTTAAAAAAATGCCAGTCTGTCGCGTTTTAATTTTACCATACATAAAATACATACAATACACCAAACGGCCTATCGTGAAAGTTCAGCTTTACGGAAAATGCCGGGGATTGGCGAATGTCAATACATATCAGAGTTTATAAAATTAAATTGAACTCTGACATATCTGATTTATGTTTGAAATATTACATTTTTCACTTACACTGACACCTTTTCAATACATGAACTTTTTAAGTACTTAATTTTATCAATTATATTAGATGGATGAAGGTGGGAAAGTAATTATTTAAAATGTCAAATATTGGTTAAACATAATTATTGTATGAAACAACACAACATGATGTCGGAAAAGTAATTATCGCATATTAGTTCCGCTGTGGGATGTAGAGCCCGCAATAGATACCGCGCTAGTATCGTTTGAGATATTGCCTCAGTAGGTGGCGCTTCAATATTTCCTGAGTCAACAGTTTAATACGGTACGCAGAGGTTTTGACTAAGGTTATTTTAGGTGCGAATAGACGAGGTATGGTGTCCGGTGCGTTGTACGGTGTGGGATTATCGATACAGTAGAAAATATTCGTACCGTACACCACACCGGCGGAGACCTTACCTCGATCCAAGGCATTAAATATTTGAGTATGCAATAGGTACGATAATGTGTCGCTGTATTTTTATCTTGTCAACAGTCAACTGAACCGCTAAGCATCAGATCATCGAAATTATTTTACATGAAAGTGGATAGTGATATTTGCAATCGTCGCCCGAAAGCTATCAAAATCTATCACGTACGCTTTCAGGCCACATCACGTTTCATTATTTGCCATTTGGTTTGAAGCAGTGTTCTACAAGAAACCCTATCCTTTATGACCCATGCTTTGGATTGGTTTGATCCCAAATCTTTGTCTTGACAAAATTTCCGTCGTAGCTCACTGTTTGGCGCTTTCAGTTGCCTTCTTAAGAGCAGAAGAGTGGGCCGAACAGCCCCATTTCACCCTCATTGCGTAGGCCCATAAATTTAATGTTGTTATCTATCACATTCTCTCTTGGACAAAAAATACATTCCAGCATTGAGAAATATTGATGAATGACGAAGTACTGGTAGAAAGTTAATTATACACACTTGGGGCTCTTCTCCTCAGGAAATTGAAATTCTTGGCATCGTTATGGGAATTTCAAGCATAATTATACTTTTTCATATGCCATACAATGCAGGGCACTATTCCGTCCTATTCCAGAAAAGATAGTTTGAAATATTCATGACAATGTGAGAATACTGTTGCAAAAGTTCCATGTAATCAATGCTTGATGTAAATGGCCATTACAGAATGAAAAACTGGTTAATGGCGTTTTACCTCCTACTTGTCTGCACCTTATGAGCTAATGGAGACATGCAACACAATATAGTGTACAGGACAGTGACAGGAGCCTACTTTTTTTCGATTTTCAACTATAGAGGATCTTTTACGTGCAGACTTTAGCACTCGAGACCTTGGTTTTATCGTCCAAACGAGTAAACGTGTTTTCCATGTCAGCCCCTCCGATCTGCATCATTGAAATTTCCTAAGATATCATCTCGAGCTAACTTTATACCTTCAGGTAAGCGAGCAAGCGTCTAACTCACTCACAATTAGGAAAGTTATTGCCTTCTAGTTTATAACAAACAGCAACTAAATGTAATTTGTGGAAACATGCACAAAGAGATCATATACATTCCTATATTTATTGGCCAGCCACGGAGAGTGTAACAAAGTCTTCTTTTCTTTTCTTTTTAGATTAAAAGTAATCTGAAATCTAATTTTCGAATATCGATTGGAATTACCTTTAGAAACAAAAGACTGATTGACTTAGATAGATTAGATTATTCGAAGTTCGAGTCTACAGCTAATAGAATTACGTATAAACCATCTCTTGAAAATTTAATTATTTCAATTCTACCTCAAGTAGTTGTTATAACTGCAAGAAACTTGATATATTTTTTGTCATTTAAGGAAAAAAAATTCCATCGAGATAGAAAATGTCCATAATGCCTCGAGGAATAATTGTATTACATGTCAGTTACATTATAATTGTGCTGCAAGTATAAGTAGTAATTTTGAGGGAAACGGGATTTTTCTTTTGCTCTGCTAGGAAGGTTGACTGAGCGTGGTCATTGAGAAAACTGTGTTTTATTGAATGTATGTACTGTCCTTTTGCTGCAAGTGACTCTACTTGTCATCTATGAGAATAATATTCTTTTTTAAAGGGATTATAAAGAGGTTCTTTTTTTGTTTGTGCATCGGGGACACTGATAGCATCAATTTGCACCATTCCAATTTTCAGACGCCTGTGGTTCCTGCAAATCCACTAACAATAAGTGTTTGATGACTTAACCAATCGCGAAGGGCCTTGTGTGCTTTTTTGAGCTAAGCGACTTTATCAAACTCTAGGTTTTAGTGAATTTGCAGGAACCATAGATGTCTGATGGAAAATTGGAATAGCGCAAATTGATGATATCATTGTCCCCAATACACATTTAAAAAAAACCCTGAAAAACCTCTATACAATCCCTTTAAATCGAAATCTCTCGAATTTCGACTCGAAATCAAGCAGACTGACATTACAAATCAGTACATAACAATTCAGATTTTGCCCCAAAAAATCGACAAAATTGTGTATAGTGATAAAAAAAATGTAGAACGTTTAAAGCGATATAACATCCAGACTGACTAAGTGAATAGTTTTGGCAACGAATGCCTTCCATACACAACAGTCGTGGCTGGTAACCGGATAAAAATAACGACTATAACTGAGCAATCTAACACTGTGATACTTTCAATAAGATTTGATTTGTTGATCTATGGTTTGAAGTTTCAGCACGGAGAAAGATCATTGATATTGACCAAAAGCTTCACATTTCATTAGGAATGAAAACAATCAGTAGAAATAGAACGGCATTAATTCTATTGATAAATGTGAATGCCTAGCTCTACATCTATTTACTTATACTTTTACTCAATACTCTTTATCTTTGAACCATGGGGAAAGCGATTAGGACATTTGGTCCGAATATAATAAATCTCTTAGATAGTGATAACCACATGACCCCTTTAAAATATAATCTAAATGTAACTGGTAACGTTGATAATATTTTTTTTACAAACAAAAATAGGAAGTCGATGGGTGCTAAATTGACCTCCACAGCACAGATAATTAAAGGAAAAATTAATTTTGATAATAAACTTTTAACACCAGAAAGGGAGAGGGGATACCTAACCGCTGACAAACTGTCATCATTCTGGTGGGAATTTATCCATCTCTAGAATAAGTGCAATGGCAATCACAGTAACTTTCAGTTGTCATCATTTTCTTACGTTTATTTTCTAGATGGTTGTTGATCGGAACGGACGGCATCTGATACCATCTACGTGATTGCAAATGTGAACATGAAGTTAATTGGACGATGTGAGGGTATATCGACTGCAAAAGAACTGATAAAATGCAGTGAAGCGCCCTGAGCTCGCCCATTTACTCCGGCATTTACACGCTCGTCGACCGCCAGTATTCGTTGTAGTTTGATAGTGAATACCGCAACCATCTCTGCCAGGAGCATACACTATAGTATAAAAGATTACAAAGAATTAAATTTTAAAGACAAGATTGAATGCAGTGTGTTTAGAAACAGCCTTGACAAACAGATCAAAACCACCAACAACGTTACTACTAACGTATAAGTTGCCTTACAGCTAAATTACACAAAATATCAATAAGTGGCAAACAGGATGTAAGCTTTCCTTTTGGCGACAATTTATTTCTTTAATTATCTGTGAAGCCATGTATAAGAATTGGAATGATTGTATTTGTCATCAAACGTACCAATTTCGATTGATATAACCAAGCATGATTAAGCTAAAAATATTCCAAGAGGCTGGAAGTGTCTGGTGTATATTTCTAATAATGTCAATGTAAAGAGCAGCAGAATTTTCTTTTCTTAGTAACATTACATAATGCACACATTAAAGTATTATATCATGGTCGTTTTCTATTTTGACTTGCTCACATTTGTGGTCCTCTACAATTATTAGTCATAACTGTGTTAGTTTGCTTAAAATGAATATTCAAGTGGATCCATTTTCTTACTTGTCTATCTGAGCAGAGATATTGATATCTTCCGTTTGCATCATACAGATTTCCGTCCTGTCTCTGATAATGACGTCACTAATTCCAGTATCATTTGCCGGGGAATTTAAGACAGGCTGGTCAAACTTTCTCTGATATTACAGAAACCAAAAACAAACCATCCGGTAAAGATTAAACGATGCAAATATAAAATTGGGCTTGAAATCCTCTTGTGTACTCCTTCATAAATTGAATTTATAGTTACAAGTAATGCATGTAAAGGAAGAATAAAGTTTGTCTTCAGAAATATGGTAGACAAGAAAAATGAAATGAGATATTTATTTGACCACGGAAAATTATAATTGGTAATAAATGTCTACGGACGTCTGAAGTATATCTTATATAAAACTAGTTATTTTATCCTAAATGATACGACACTAATTCCAGAAGTGGTTTCGTGTGGCTTTCTTCCGTGGGATGGTTGATGTAGGGCAGTATTTCAAGACGAAAACGTGTGATAATGTCGGTCTATTCTGAACGCTGTGCTTCACAATTGCATTATGTTAACGTGTAATTTATTGTTTTGGAATGGTATTACATTTTATCAATGAAGAAATAATTCCATTCTCAGGCAATAACATTATGTAGTCGTCCCTCGAGAGTTATAATTGGTATTACATATTGGAATCAGTCTGGAATAGGAAAATATCGCACCAGTCACTTGTAATAATCTGGACTCTATATCAATTAGCTAATATTTCTCTTCTTTGTGGTTGAAGAGGTAGTAATTTGTCTATATATGGAATTGGAGGTCTAGACGTTGTAGCCAATTTCTGTTATTGGATTGGGTGCTGCTTATCCCGATTGCATTCTTTATTGAACTGCAACATGTACTGGATTCAAATCATGTAGTCAAATAGATCTTAAATAGGGGCTGATCCTTTCTAAAGATCGCACTGCCAAGAGTCATCAGCATCATTTATAAGGAAGGTTTCGGGATAATCTTTTATCAAATGTGGTTGAACCTATAAATTAGTGGGGTCATTTTACGAAGCAAGCACACCGTTACAAGCGACGGTTAATGCTTTTTACGCTCCAGGCGATCGCAAAATATCCATTTAAGGCTTAGTAAACGTGATGGTAATTTGTAAGGAAACACTGTTCATATTCAAGTCATCATCTCGATAACAATGAGGATGAAGTCAAGATACGTATCCAATGACAATTTAAACTACTCTTAGTGAATTTATTGTAAGACACCCTACTGTAGTTGTTATTATTTGTGATAACATAGCGTAGGTGATTTTTTGTACGAATCCCAGGGATTGTTACAACTTGTGATGACTTTATTACTTGTGATAACTTAATGTAGATATATGCTTGTAAAAAACCCTGGGATTGTTATAATTTGTGATTACTTAATGTAGATAAATGTTTGTAAGAAACCCTGGGATTGTTATAACTTGTGATAACATAACGTAGGTATATGTTTGTAAGAAACACTGGGATTGTTATAACTTGTGATAAGATAACGTAGATATATATTTGTAAAAATCCCCGGGATTATTATAACTTGTGATATGATAACGCAGATAAATGTTTGTAAAAATCCCTGGGATTGTTATAACTTGTGATAACATAGCGTAGATAAATGTTTGTAAGAAACCCTGGATTGTTATAACTTGTGATAACTTAATGTAGATATATGTTTGTAAAAAAAACCTGGGGTTGTTACAACTTGTGATAACTTAATGTAGATATATGTTTGTAAAAAAAACCCGGGATTGTTATAACTTGTGATAACTTAATGTAGATATATGTTTGTAAAAAAAACCCGGGATTGTTATAACTTGTGATAACTTAATGTAGATATATGTTTGTATGAAACCCTGGGATTTTTATAAATTGTGATAACTTAATGTAGATATATGTTTGTAAGAAACCCTGGGATTGTTATAACTTGTGATAACATAACGTAGGTATATGTTTGTAAGATTGTTATAACCTGTGATAAGATAACGTAGATATATATTTGTAAAAATCCTCGGGATTATTATAACTTGTGATATGTTAACGCAGATAAATGTTTGTAAAAATCCCTGGGATTGTTATAACTTGTGATAACATAACGTAGGTATATAATGATCAAAGATCATAAACGTAGGTATATGTTTGTAAGAAATACTGAGATTGTTATAACCTGTGATAAGATAACGTAGATATATATTTGTAAAAATCACCGGGATTATTATAACTTGTGATAACTTAAGGAAGGAAGGTACATGTATATGTCAGAAACCAGCGGATTGTTATTACTCGTGACATCATAACGAAGGTAACTTTTTATGAGAAACCCAAGAATTGTTATTTCTTGTGATAACATAACGAAGAGTGGTTGAAACACAGTTAAAGCACACGATCGAAATGGTCGGGACCTGATCATATGAATGATTACATCTACAAAAAAAATTCCTCATTCAATAAATCATTTTTCTTCTCTAGAATTTAATATCAGATTCTTTTCTTTATCTTAGATTCAATTCCAGATGAAAGCTCTTTCAATTTCTCATTTTGACATCGACTGGTTGAAAGAAGCCGTATTTTGGTTATTAATATTGGTGATAAGAGGAAATACGATAAGAAAACTTGCAGACGACTTTGACTATTGAAAGCAGTGAAGATCTATATGGAAATCCTGACCCATTTGAGATATCTAATCGATATATTTTAAGAGAAATTTACTTCGTCTGATCCATTCTTTACAACAATATAGTGTGATTATTGCCAAAATTACTAGGTTAAAGGTCATCATGATTATGTTTATTGTCAATAACGCTTTATCTAACTAGACCATCAATATTCAAAGATTTTCTAAGCACCAGTTCTGCCCATGTCTAACTCATAGTCAAGGGTTATTAAAGTTAACATCAAGTTCAAATCGATCGAACTCCTAACCAAATGAAGGCAATTTTTTGTGTTTTATTTGTCACGGGTTATTTGAATATAAAAATCGAAGTTACAAAAAGACAGATTATTATTACAAGGTAGATTCTAAAGGAATCGTAGATACTATAGTGAATATACTGTCGTCATGAATGGTGCAGTTCAACTGGAAATAAATGAACGTATAATGGTATCAGCACGATGTACAGAGAAGTATGAATGTTGGCCACAAGTAACCTCAGAAAGCTTTTTTCGCTTATGTTAGCGAGACATTTTATGAGAAACTGTCCAAGGGAAAGACCGCCTAGATCAAGACGGGTTTAAAATCATCTGTTTTAGTTCCATGTTCGTTCAAACTCTTTACAACCTACAGAATAGGGAACATACCGATGTCATTTTCAGTTCCTAGTTCGTTCAAATATTCTATTTTCATTTCATTATAATATTCAGTCGACCAGATCTTATCTATAGAATCAGGGAACACGCCGAGATCAAGTTGGGCTTTATTTGCCCTCGTTTGCCATTTTCGGGCGTTGAGTTGACAAAATCCGCATTTCTGAGACTAAGGTACTATCGGTCGAAAGGACAGTAAACCTGTCCCTTTCATGTTACCATTATTGTTAGAAATAGATTATGATCAAATATAGTTAACTCATCGCACAAATAGGTGACAAGAATTGGCAAAGTATTTTTATGCTGGTAATAATTTTGCTTCAGTTGGCAATTATTTTCACAACATTAATAAATGCAGAAATCACACGAAAACATACTGGTATTTCTTTGTCCTGGTAAAGAAAAGATATTCACACATTTCCTGTCATAAGAATGTTTTCAAAAATATCTTTCTTTGATGGGAGGTGTTTCAGGTTACTATCTGAATCTAACTGAATGAAATGGATTTCCAAAGATTTTTACTATCGGTTTGTTTGAGACTAAGATGATTGAAGAGTAGCGATTTTCCATTTTCTTTCTAGGAGCAAAATTTTACTTGAATTGGGCACAATATTTGATTCTTAAAAAACGATTGTCTTACATATGATGGTATTACACATATCTCCGCTGTTGTCTGTAATTGTTTGCATAAGGTTGCGGGTACACGATTTTTGTTGCCGTGTGCCCGCGCTTCAGAGACGAGATTACTGTGTTGCCGACAGGATTTATAATATCAAACTAGTTGGATATTTGTTGCTTATAGATTTTTCGTCTGCAAGATAGAACGTCATCACCCATCAGGTTCATTTCCTTTTCAATTGCACGATCCACACGAGATTGTCAACAAAGTTGAAAACGACCTACTTGCGATTTTTTGTCTCCTCGTGTGCCTGCAGTCGGTCGGTTAAACGCTTGACAAAGCTCTAGTCAGCGACAAAATTCACCGACCAAAACTGTTTGTGTCCGGACCATAATGTATGTCTCATTTGGCTTAACTGCAGTGTTAATAGCTGCATTAATAACTTAAATAGTAAAGGTTTTCTTTACCTAATCACATTTCAGCATATCTATCTGTCAATGAAATTCTTGTACAAATGAGAATCATTTTCAGGCATTATCAAACCGAGTTTCATGCTGTCCATAAAGGTGTCCATGAAATTGCTTAATACAGATCTCAAGAAATAAAATAGATCATGTCCTGATGCGGACACCGATATGTAATGTATTGAAGGGAATCGAGCCTATTCTTTATTTTGTTCGTAGTTAAAAACGTGAACAATCGCAATCGGGGTCTCGAGTTTTTTGTCCCAGTAAGATATGTCATTGCCAAAGTTAAAGTTGAAATAAATGATGATTATCATTCGGTCATTTGTATCATGCAAAATAGTAATTAGTATCTATTAGCGTCCTTGACTTTTTCAATTAATTTCTATCAGGCAATATTACGTCTCACTAAAATAATAAATATTGTAATAGATATTGTCTAAACAGATTTTAACTCACGCTATTTCCCTACAAATCTTACTCAACATGTACTAATGTCTTTCTATTTCTGGAACGTTTGAAAGTGAATTATTGATATAACAAAACAATAGTATGATTTCTTTATAAGGTTAATTATATTATTTGCCGTATAAGAAATTTTCAAAAGATATTGTCAAATTGGCAATTATAAAACAGAAGAAGTCAAACAGTTATTTACACCCTACTTTTTTGCACTTGTTCGAGCTAATGAACGCAGGAGGTGAGCAATTTGCTAAAACCCTGGCATTTACATTCTTATCCTTTAGCACACGGGGCATCGACTGGGTGCGTTTTTCAATTCAACCCCTCCAAATTGCATCACTGACAATCTCCACAAGTCTTTTTCAACCTATGTCGGGACCAAACAGCATCCATATATAATGTAGGTTCACAATGTTAACTGTTTATTTGGCACCAATAACCTAGTAATTTATATGTCATTCGGTTGAGGTCATCACTAAATAGATTTTAATAATTCAGTGACCAAATTTGTCTTTGTAACACTTGAAATGGAGTACAATTAATTGCATTAAAATCGGTACCGTACCAAGTGTGAATTCGACCGAAGAACTTTTATTTGATAATATTGCAACATATTGACTAAAAAATATCTAATGGATAATTCCGCATCAATTATCGAACACTGCATGAAAAAAAGAAGAAAAACAGTACAAAACACTCAGAATTTTATTAACACAAGACTATTAGAATCGCTTCGGTAGATTGTTGTTAGAACATATCTTGAATTCAACTTGACGTTCTTCTTCTTTGCATGATTTCACAGAAAATTGCTAACAGACAGGAAATTAGATTTATGCAGACGATTTCCTCTTTAAATGTAACTGTAAAATGTTGGTTTGTGACATTTGCCATCGCTAGAAAACTTATGTTTTTCTTGAATTATACTTGTGATGAATGGCTGTGTCAAGCAAACTTTATTATCAATGGCAGAGTTTCAACAAAGGATACATTTTAAACTGCCTTAAACATAATGATATGTCACATTTAGAATCTTTGGTTTGGTTATTATACTTTATTCTTCTATATAAATATGAATTGTCAGCAATAATGTTGGTAATTAACGTATTGTTTTTCGTGTCCCGTTTCTCAAATTTACAATAAAGCAATTTGAAAATTACCAATCTAGTCGTTCACCTCTCATAAGGTGGTCTGATAGGATGGGAATGTCCCATAGCGCTTGAGATTTCCGCTACAGCAATTAGTACAAGTAGAGCTCATAATCAGCCTGTTAGTAACTGCAGATTTAAGATTAACTGAAGAACACGGTTCTAAAAAAATTATCTAACAAAATCACAGTGTTGCTGTACTGGAAGCTTAGGTTCAATGGTGAGAGCACAATTAAAAATATTGTTCGTTGACACGGGACTGGATAATAATTGTTATGAAACACAACAAATCATACTTGAAACTCTATTGTTATCTTACGTAAGAGTACTACATAAATCTGAAATTGTACTTGTACTATAGGAAGAACATATTTAGAAGACTACTCAATAGCTCTATAGTCTCTAGATGATTTGTTCCTGGAAACAGAATCGAATTGTCAAACAGGCTTCAGGGTCACAAAATATTTCTCATGCTCAGCTTAGTTTTACTTCGAATTCATAATACTCCTCCATTCAGAAAAGGTAAAATTTGAAGATAAATGTGATAATGCATATTCAGATATGCACCTGTAATAAATGCTTCAAATTTAGTTAAAGCTAAGTATGAATCAGATTTGTGGTCCCTGGGCCAGCTCAAGAACCATAGGTCGTACGCATAAATGATCTCCCTAGAATTGGGTATCGAAATACTTTGAGGTCCGGGTGGTGAGGACTGGCCGTTGATTGAAGGATCACCTTGAATATAGGTTGCTGTTCTTACAAGCTTGAGTGTTGTGTAGAGCAACCAGGCAAAAAGTCCCGTCTCCGTAGCCCATACAGGAGAATTCTTAATCTCTGAAACCAGCGATGCTTTGCTGATTTTCCCCAACTAGATATCTTTTATAAAGGCAATTTTAGACTAATTTTACTTTGTATAAAAGCTGTAAGCAATTCATTCCAAGGGCTGTTTCACGTTTATTCCAAGTCATTGGTTCACTCGCGGAGCTTTTCTCTTAAAATAATAAACCATCAGACCGGCATTTTGCTTTTATCTTCCAACTTCTGAACGGATTGCCCCATCCCTTATTGATTATCCAATTACTATTAATGTGTCTGTTCTCAACAATAGACGAATTATCAGACAATTTTCTTGGTCATAAGACTAAAACTAGATTCAAATATTGACAAAATAATTTTGATGATCATCAGATATTATCTTCGGCCATGGATACGTATACAAGTAAAGTCTGTGAAATATAGACACGAAGTAGGTTGCCCGATTACCATGCGAAATATTGGTTCTTAACCTGAGTACCAATAAACACCACCGTATGAGGACGTACCTGGAAAGCATTAATATACCGGGTGTCCAAAAAGGCTCAAAGTTCGACGAGTAGCAGCTCAGCTGTTGGTAATCTGATCTCTTTCAAAATTCTCACAGATATACTTCAAGATGTAAAAATATGAAAGTCATCGAATAAAAATTGTACAAGTACTGCCCCTAACCAAATAATATGTGAATATATGGCTGCTCTAAGCGCAAAAACACAAGATGTTCAAAACAAACTTCATGTGGTAAACAATACATTCTTGCATTACTACCTTCAAGAAAAACTTCTGTCACGTTGCATTAGTAAATTCCTTGCGGATCGATAAATCATTTTCCAAAGCCGCCATTTATGTCTTATCAGCCAAGCAGAAACAGTTTGTCACACCATTGATAGTTGTTTCCGGCAGTGATAATAAGTATGAGATGATGGTACATTTCATGTGTATGGAGGACCGACGCGTGATTTAGCTTCGTCTTTCGAATATCAATTTGCATGATAGTTTCCTACAAGAAAAGGCGATAAAGGGGCAATTTACCGCGATTAATAATTCAGAGATTGGTGGAAAAAGGGGAACATTTTGGGAAATGAAAGATTCTCTGCCAATTTTTAAGTGTTGATGGATCGTTATATTGCAGTCTTTAGCACTTAACTAGGTGAGCTAACGCTTCTCCCTGTGTTAGATATTCATATTCATCTGCCATTCGTTAGTAATATTCTTAATCCATTAATCCCCCTATAATCCCAAATAACGACCAACAGAATAATTTCCTAGTTTAATTGCTATCCTTTGAGCGAGGAATTAAATGTTCAGATATAACCTTTTGACCACCAATAGTCACTATGATTTCATTATACAACAACTCGGTTAATCCATTGTAATTATCTTACAACAAAACGAATTGGAATCAATGTGTTTGAAAGAATTACTACAGTCTATAATTTACCGGATGATGAATAGACAAAATGCAAGATGTAGTTCCAATTCTATTCGGGGGAGGGAGTGGACTTCTGTTAATATGCCAAAGAATAACTTCACCAACATTCCTGTCCACCAACACCAAATACCAGTTTGTCGAAAAGATCGTGACTCCCAAAATGTTTTAGATTCGCTAGTGAGTTTGGTATGATTAAAATTGTTGTATTTAAGTTAGATCCTACAAGATCCTCAATGCGCATTGCATGGCGTTGCCAGTCTTTATTAGTCCCACTGCAGGACGACCTAATGTCCGTGTGTCCGCGATGTGTTAAGATATAAGCCAAACCTTATGACCACAGACCGAGTAATCTATGAATCAATCCTCTTGTTTTTCTCTCAAGTAATGAATTCAATATCCAAACCTAACCTATTTGATAAAACTTCATCAAGTACCTAATCAATTAGTCGGTCAGCAGCTGATAAGACCTTTTAACCAATAAATCAATTCCCATTGTCTGTTCTGGTAAACGTTACATCGCTAATCAACAAAATAGACGAGGCTTCAATATCTGAAAGCTTATAAAATTATAAACTCAAATTCAGAAAACAATCCAGTTTACTACCTATGGGACTGCAGCGACTCGGTACGAAAAACCCTTTCTTGGTCAACTTTGTGGTCCAGGGTTCGATACCGACATGGATCAAAATAGTGTCAGGTATGCATCTCATAAACCCGTATTCTACAGATTATAAATGATACTGCAACAGCTGCATAACGAGAGGATTTCCTTGCACACTTCATGACATTGTTCGTCTTAATCAGCCTAATCATATGAAGCGCCAAATGCTAGTTGTTCATGAATATGAAAATAGTGGACCTAAGAATTTTAGAAGGGAGTCTCCGGCTATTGCATCTTTATATTGTGAGATTTGGACGAGACAAGACTATTCTACTTAATCTTACTGTTGACACTAAAATAATTGATAATGAAAGGCAATTCTGGCTTATTAACCCAAACTTTATTTCACAATATTTGGCTGTGTCACAGGATGTTCAAAGGACTTATTTCTAGTCCATCTTTGATCTACATTAGACCAATTTCTTTTAAATCCAGCCAACCATACAGGTAAAGACATCAAAGCTAATAAAAAAATCCTTCACTATAAATAATAGATAAAAAGCAATAGGTCTGGAAAATGTTTAATTTCGTTCCGTATCTTGGGGATTACAGCTTTTATATGACTTGGTTTTTTATTTAATGACGAACACTTCCGTAATGAACGTTATATATCAGTATCTGGGACAAGACTAAGCTTTAAGGAATAATTACAGTTTGAAAACTAAAGATCTAATCCTTCCTAAGGAAATAATATATCAACTGGAATAGAAACCAGAAAAGTTGGTCTGCTGTATGGTTTTATTACTTCCGGTGTTGTCGCTATGGTGATTTCAAGTACAATGTTATTGGACTTTTTTGCTCTTGTCAAAGTTATCATGAAGGTTTTCTTTTAGCAAGGTTATGCTTCATAAATTTACGTATGCTTTAAGCATGTAAGCTATACTTTATTTAAAAAATGGATTTCAAAACCAACCTTATTTCCGATCCGAACCATGCATGTGCCTTTTCAATATCCGTCCCTCCAAATTCGCATCACTGAAAGAAGGAAACCACATATTCATAGGTTACCGCAGTTTCAACTTGATGAGTGGAGGGGAGGGGGATGGCTGTGGTTTGGAGCCCCACTCCTGGAATTTCTTTCCAACATAATATGCTTGGTAGATCCCCAGCATAAGTTATAAACCATGTTATTGTGTGGTAACCTTTTAGATACTAACGTGAGGTACTGCGCCCCCTTGGGTCTTGGAGGCGTGGAGTTGGTTCAACCAATCCCTGTGGTAGTAGATGCACTGGGTTAGCACTCAATGGTCTAATTGTCTGATACAGACGAAAATTCAGTTCGGTTCCCAGCTATTTAGTTTGCAGCTATTATACAATAAATGCCATGGAGTATATTCAACAGTATATCCCCCGGAGGATCTTCCGACAATAGGTGGTAGGTAGATGATGATCCGTTACCACAAAAATAACTATTACTTACTGAGGATAGGGCAGTACATTAACAAGAACAGAAAAATAGGATATTGCGGCATACACTCATTAAAGACAACCAAAACCTGAAATGTTGTTATTCGGGGTTTACGACAGGGTGAACTTTTGAGTTGTAACTTGTTTCAGGTGTTGTTTAAATTTTCATATATCGCTCTGAAAATGATGTATTATGCACTATTTTAACAGTATTCTGTTTTAATATTTGTATATCGCTCAACAATTGATGTATTAAGCACTATTTTAACAGTAAAAATATTTTATTATTTTGGCACTCGGTATATAACAATTATTACTCCTAATAGACAATCTTTGTTATCTGTCTTAAATAATGTTCTTCTATCAACCGCTAATAATTTAATGTTATCAACTGAAAATACGTAACGTGCTCAAAAAAATAAATCTCATATTAAAAACTTCTTTTTGTTAACAAAATGCTATAAAGTATTTTAATTCTATAAGAAATAATAGTTTACGATTTCACGTTAGCTTTAAATCAAGTTTAAATCTCTTTTCTTTAAACTCGAAAATCTGTAATAGAAAGAAATTATTGTAGCAGAAATAAAATCGACTGAAACTCTTCATTAGCTCTCATTGAAATGTCACATATGTTGGAACTTCTTCAACCGACAAATTTAATTGGTCATATAAAATCTTACTTCCGTTTCTAGCTGTAGAAATTTCATCTGTAAAGATAGTGTAAATGAACTGTCTTTTAGTTCCCATTTATTCCATTCCAGTTGAAAAAACAGAAGGTTGAATTGAGGAAAAGAAAGAAACTGTATTTTACATGGATAACAATTTAATTTCATGAGGATCCTGTCTTGCAGCTGGTCCTTGGGCAAACTTCTTGACATTGGTTATTCCCTGCCTGATTATCTATATCCATATACCGGGTCAACTGAATGTAATAATGTGAAGATGTCTTCTTCAAGCTCATGGGACTTTTTCATTTTCAGACAGAAATTCATGGTAACTATGAACGTTTACTGTTGTCACCTGAAGAAAAGAAAACAAAAATACAAAATAAAATTATTTCGAGATGAAATATAAAATATTTGCCAATTGATGTATTCGAGTCAAAATATATTGGAATGAAGTTTTACACATATAAGAAACTGTTTACTATCAAACATTTTTAACCGTATTTCAATCTTATAATAGAGAATGAAATTGAAGTCTCACTTCCGTTATTTGATATTGCAAGAAAGTCCAATTGCTGTGTTGCGCAACCACCTTTCATATATGAAGGAGACTTATTTCTCTACGAATAGGCATTTATTTTGCTTAAATCCGTACAATAGTTTCCTAACACCCATCAAAGAGCATAACGAATTTACGTAAACCTTTTAAATAACCTTTTGCGTTAAAGAATTAACGGCAGAATTTAAAGCTTTCAAATAAGTTAGATTGGCGTGTATTTGTTTATATGCTGGGCACTTTAAAATCAATTTAATAACGAAATATTGTCATGTCTCATTACGTTTCCACGGGGGATAATAACATACAATTATATACATTTTTTCTCATTAATCTCTTTGTGACGGTTTGACAAATACTGTGAAGAGAAATTACATGTTTTCATGCACTTCTGTTAGAAATTATCACGAAAATAATCAATTTATTCCGGTGAAAACCTGAAAAATAAGTTTGATTTCTAGAGATAATTCCATGCTTTCTGTAAAGAATACGTTGCTGATTCCAACCTAGCTCATTAAAATCGACAAATGAATTCAAATTGATCTTGAAACGTATCGTTGGCTTCACAAGATAATTTGGTGGTTGTGGACACAATGATGAAAAGGTTTCCTGACAAACATAAGACTTCATTAAAACGAGTGAAACTGATTGTATACAGCCATCACGTACATAGGAAAAGTTGTAAATGTAGCACTATCATTAATTCTATCGTAATTAGCCTTTTGAAAATCATTGCTTAGGCCGTATCAAAATATTTCGTTTAGACTGTTTTCATGAAATGGTTTTGTTTTCTGTCACACAATTTTGTGGGCTTTGGTCTTTGATTTCAAATTTACGAAACTTTGTCAATTTAACAAACAATATCAGTACATAATAGCTAATAACAACAAAGCATGCAAATGTCAACACTAGGCACTGGGAAAAGTATTGATAATCCGGAAGATGCCAAGACATTGGTCATGGACTGTCTGGTAGAGAGGACCACTTTGTGAGTTGTTATCATTATAAATTGTTTTGACTTTTCTTCCTCTATATACTGTTTTATAGTGAAAATATTTTGTAAATCTAAACGATATATAAAAAGAGATTAGACATATGCTCATAAAGCATATATTAAACAATTAATCCTTTAGCGACATTTAGGGGTAGAGATCTTCAGGTGACAATGTAGATTGTTGAAACGTCGTGTGTAATAAAACTAAGGAGTAGTATACCATAAAATTGTGCTTCGTTATTTAATATTAAACAATCGTGTATTGCAATTTACCTTTGTGGCCTTTGGATTTAAAAAATGGTAATTTACGACTTTTCCTTCTCGGAAATCGGTTGAAAATTCGAACAATATTGGTTACATGTAACATAATCAGATAGTCTGTCAAAGAATACAATTCAATTCTTTGAACACTTTACAGAAATCTACAGTCACTTAATTTTTCATCTTAGCCTTGTCGCTATCTGGTAATCCAAACAGCCTATACAAAAGACCTATATACTCGATCGTACTAAAGTTTCCAATAGAAATCAACACACTGGTTATTGAATACACCAATGCTTTCTTTTATCTTCTATACTATAGAGATGTCAACAGAGGCTGATAAAATGTTCGGTATCAGAACAATAAAGTCTTGTTTATTGGCTTCATTTACTTAATCATTCCGCACGCAGTTCAGATCCAGTCGATCTCTCCATTCAGGCATACGAAGGGGGATTTTGAATGGGAATATTACTGAAATATTGAGTTCCATTAGACGATATTGACTTTGTTGGCTATAACTGATTTAACCTGGATAACTCTTCTACTGAGAAGGTAAGAAAGTGTTCTTCTTAGTTTCTTAACGGATAGTGCATTTGTTCATCTTTCATGTCTTCTGACATTTCTTTATCAAATTTGTTAGTATCTGCTTATAACATCGTCTATAGGATTTTCTTAAATGTCCAAGTGTTGACTCGTAGTAATATTACTTAAAAAAATGATATTGCATTGCATATTTGAATTGTTTGCTTTTTGTCCCTAAATTCATATTTTCATAAACCGAATCAAGACCCGAAGCTTTGTACTCTTAATTTTAAACGGGCTTTAATATCGAGCTATCTGAATACTAGTATGTAAATATTTATACTTCAGTGCTTATATCATATCGACAATCTTAGATAAAGTCTACAATTTCCAAAATTTGTCAGCATATCATTTGACTAGACATAGTCAAAAATAAAATAACGAAGGCTATAGATTACCTGATTTAAGATTTTGAGTTCAACAAATTATTGTATTTGTACTGGATAATAATTTCAGGCACTAAAAACCGAGATCACTTTACAACTGAGTTTGTCAACCCGGAATCTCTTTTGAGATATTTACAAAGTTTAATATTATGTTTATAGTATGTGTTATTTAAAGTGGGCAGTGTGTAAAATTTGCAAAATTAAAAACATCGTTAATAATACCTGATAATATTTCTATGTATTTACTTGATCAAACTGAATTTGTTTTAAAAAGATTTAAAGAACGGAACCTTCTAATAGTATATTTAGTTTGACCTAGTTTTGGTGCTATGCTTTATAATATGCTCGATGTTATTAATTGAAACCTTTAGAATATGTAGGAGACATATTATCTACAATTAAGCACGGTATTTTGCTTAAATCCGTGCGATAGTTTTGTAACAGCTAGCAAAAAGCATAAGGAACCTTTTAAATAGGTTTGGCGTTAAAAAAACTGGATTTTTTAGTTAAAACTTTCAGATATGTTAAGAAGCACGTTTCCCTACATTGTGTATAGTTATCAGAAATTTGAGTCAAAAATATTTTTTACCTATGCAAAAAAAACTTAACAGAATGCCCCTTTAACACATAACTGAATAGCTACAAACGTCAGCCACCAACATCCTGCGTAGACATCAAGCGTTTCAAATGTTGTTCTTATATAGAAAAATATGCTTTTATTCATTAGTACAATCGTGATAAAGGAAGTCTTAAAAGTGCAAAATGACATTTAGAAATACGACGGAAAGATAATAACATAGCTGCTGGATACCAGTTTTTGTTTTTCCATTACTTGTACTTGACAATAGAAGGCCGTGTTTTTCTCAAGTATTTCATTCGGAAGCGATACAATTGAAATATGAGCTACTAGGAAAAAGAAATTTTCAACGACTAATTAATTATCAGAAATCAGTATAATTCTTATAATCTGATTGTTTCTTTGTGTATTGCAATTGCATTCTTGTATATTTACGAAAAAGGGACTTTTGTTTATAAACCAGTCATAATTAATCTCTTGTTTTATAGAGTTTGGTCTAAGGAAGTCGATGTTAATGTTTTTAAGTCGGATAATTTTACTCCTATTGGACGTATTACAAATGACTATACATCAACATGAGTTATATAGATATTATTGTTGACAAATGTGCTATCAAATTGTCAAATTATACCATATAAGCAGTGGTACCAGTATATAATCATTGTTCCCTAGAGAAGAGTGGGAGCATGTCGCTCTTTACTAAACGTCTGCGATATGGAATTTTCCCTATCGAAGCAGACATGATCCTGAACCAGTAGTTGTAGTAGGAGAGAGTTCCTACAATATCTTGCCTTTAAAATTTTATAACGAAATGGGAGCAGAAAATAACAGGATCTTACACGAATATTCCTGTGGCTTTTTCTTATATTGAATCAATCCATATATGTAGAAACGTGCGAAACTCTGTAGGATATTGAAATTGAGTATCACGAATGTAATCTAATATCGGTTTATAATTTTTTTTTGTTCTGATGTAAAACATATTGTGCGTGACTTATCGAACGTTAACATGTCTAAATAAAATTTCTTGCTATAAGAATTGTGTTAGTTTTAAATCGAAAAGTTGACACTTGACTCCTTGACCTATAAGATATCATTATCGAAAACTAATTATTTTGTTGTCTGTAGAAATCAATTAAACTTTATGGACGTATGGTATTAAATGGACTGATCTAAACAAGACATTATTGTTTGATGTTTATTTGTGATTCAGTTAGCTATAAACTTAAAGTATATATGTCCGCCATGATATAACTCGGGGCTTTTTAGTACACATGCATGCATATTCACATTGACAGGCTATTACGAACTGCGTCTAATACCTTGACTGCAATAGCCACAGAAGTTTGTAGATGCAGACTATAGCCAATCAGATCTCATGGCAGAAAAACTAAATTGGCTTATTGTTTACAGTCTTTCTGTCAAGAGCTCTGATTTACTGTAGACGTTGGCGTCAGAGTTCAATTTAGATTGAAAAATTTTGTTTCAACACTCCAAATTTGAGTTTTAGCTAACCGAGTTTAATTTTGCTTCGTATTTGATAAAATGCTCCAGACTTCAGATCTATCTTGCGAATGGCGACCCGAATCGTCTTAAGACCAGAGAGTGCAGAGAATGTTCAATATGAGAACATATGTTCAGAGACTATTCAGACGCCTAATACAGTGGCATTTCTATTTCAATTTGTTTTATCCATCTACATAGTAAAAGAATCACCCCCACCCCCTCCCACCTCCCGGAAAATTTGGTTGCCACTTACCTGATGATTTCTATAAACGCCACTGACTTAATAACTCTGCCCTCTACATTTGAGCTCATGGAAATATAGATACGTGTTGAGTTAGGTCTCTACGTAGTTTAAGGTGCATCATATTAAAAAGTGGGCCAGTTTACAGATGATTACATCTGGTCGCAATGACACAGTCTGGACTGTAAAAGGTCTAATTTACATCTTACAAAATTCAAGTCTGTAATCATTTCGCTTTTTAAAGATATTCATGCTACTTACTAATTCCAACTCTTAAACCGAGTCACATGAGTCTATGCTTCATTGCCTGATATATTTTACACCCTGATTAATGATGCTCTCCATGACCCGTCTATTCTACTGTTATAGCCCCGCCACACCAGACGGCGAATATTTGAGATCTTACAGCGAACGTGAAGAAAACGCGATAAAAAATTACGAATTGTACAACAGTCACTATCAACCTGCGACCATATTGCGTTCCTAAAGCGCGTTTTTAATAATAAAACAAAAATATGAGATTGGTACACTTCAATCTCTTTTCACGCTTAGAGAGATGTTAAGACAATTATCTAAAGACATTCTCGATTCTGTGGCGATCTCTTGGCGACCACCGTTACGGTATCTGACGCTTCCCCCATGCTTATACCACGCTCATGGCGAGCTTTACATCATATTTTGGGCTAATTTTTTGTGACCGCAAGGACTCCTTTCTGGTATGACGAGGCTATGGGAGAAATCAATGAATACGTATAATAAATTGTCTTTCAAATGATAAAAATCTGTAGAGCGGAATTAAAAAGGAACGTGATTAAATGAAAGACGGTGCATTTTAAATTAGTAACTATCTCTTTGTGAAGTAAGAAAAATCAATGCCGAAGATCTGAGTTTCCATGTTAAAGCCATTATGTCCTTTTTTAATTGACAAATTTCTTTTATATGACACATGATGAAATAAATTTTAAGTTGTTCTCAACGACCCTTGTCAATCTTATCTGAAGGCAAATCTTTTTTAAGTGTCATCTAACATTTTGCCGGAGAGGAAAAGCCATGTAAAACTTCTGTAGTTGAATAACTTGAAAAAAATAATCCATGTACACTTTATGCTGTTAGCTTTTCTTTGAATTTCTTCTCCGCATCAAACATTTAAAATGCTTTGATTGTATTGATTTCTAATAAGTTCCGATATGAAAAACATATATAATGAATGAGTAACGATATATCAATTTAAACCAAACGAGTTCCGTTTCGGTATTAAACGAGGCTTAAGATTCTTTCGAGGTAAAGAAGTAAACAAAATATTAGCATCTTAAATCATTAACTACTGACACCCGATCCGAATCAGTCATGAGCTATCGACGGTCCGATTTTTATGCCACAGAATCTCATAGCATAATTATTTTGAATAATCGAGAAATAATCGGGAGCATACAATAACAGCCCAGTTCGGATCATTTTGATGGTTGTCGAATAACACATACATACATAAGCAATTTCTGTTGTGTTAACTGGTAGCTTAATCTGATATAATAAAACACTAAGATATGGATATACTACTTTTGCATTTATTACATACTACGTTTTTTATCCAGTAAAATGATTAACAACAAATGGCTTCTAAGATCTCCTTATAAATTGTTAATCATTTTACTTGATAACGATACCTGTATGTGTTCCGCAATAAATACAGAAATAGTATATCCATATATCTTAGTGTTTTAGTGTTTTATTGTAATCTTTCTACTTCTATATGTCTTATAAACAATAATCTGATATATCTGAAATTATCTGGAAAACAGTTCATCACTATGTCGTATACTGTATTACCAACGACTATGTGTTGATTGACTGTATTAAAAGCAACCAGCATGATTTCTAAATGGGATTACTATAAAATTACTGTATTCTGGAATCCAATAGTGATGAAATATGAAGAGATTTGATTGGCAATTTGTGGAGTTCCTGATGTTGAATTCCAACTAGAAATTGTTACTTCAAGCCAATTTTCATGATTATTGAAGTAATTCAATTTTAAATGCCAAGTCCAAATGTCAATAATAGGAATTGATTCAAGAATTTGTTCAAATTATAGCCCTTAAGCATAATTAACTGTTCGTATGTGGGTAATAATATGAAGTATTGTACTACTGTATTGCTTCACATAGCTTGAACTGAAAGTTAGTTTTTATGTCAGATATTGCCGATATTTTAACGTCATTGCTGATATCTGTATGGAAGAATGATACAAACAGATGGTAACTTACTGTCGTAATTTCCACCTGCATGCTTTCATCCACATGCACCGGTTTCCCCCTGTCAGTGATGCAGGTAAGAGGGGCTGACATGGATAAAGCGTCTAGTCGATCGGATGGGACAATAAACCGAGGCTCCGTGTGCTACAGGCTGTGCACATTAAAGATCCCTCGACAGTTGCAGATCGAAAAAGAGCAGCGTAATGCCGCTGTCCTGGCAAAATTTCCCGCATTGCATCCTGTATGACGTTGCCCGTCTTCATTAGCCCACATGATCCAGAAAAGTAGGACGTAAAACTCATTTCATTTAAATTCACATGCAGACAAATTGCATGTCTGTTCCATTATGTGAACTGAAATTGGTAGTCAGTAAACAAATACTTAGACTTTAATAAATGTTACAAAGTGACGTAGTATTTTCTAGCATTCAAAAGAAACTAGAGGGGAAATCCCCTACTTGAGGTATAACAGAGACCTAACTGATAAGAAAAGAAAATACTCATATCTCTAGCTAGAAACCTAGAAATTGAAGAAAACAAGTTTCAAATCAAGGGAAAAGTAATGAAATTCCTTTCATATTATTTAGGCAATTCCCCTGACGGAATATTTCAAATTCTTTCAAATGTCCTCTGTACTTTTTCAAGTGGTTAGGAAATTGATTTAGAGCGTCTAAGATAAGGTGAAACTTGTGTAAGACGCAGATAAACTTGTCAATTACTTGATATGAAAAGACATGTATAGTTGGAGGTAGATCGATTCCAACTCGAATACTAGACACTTTAAATTTGCTTACTGGAATTGAAACATAGACGCACTTAATTCTATTTACTTGTTAATTAGTCTCAAGGTCGTTAAAACTACTGGAGATAAACCAGCCATAATCCTTCATCATCTTTCTCCGCTCACTGTTAACTAAGCTTGTTTGATAATTAAAGGCAACCATTTTGTTCCGTTTCGGTGTGGCGCCAAGCTTACTCTTGAAGACACCTAATACCACTTTTCATTATGATATACTTACTCACGTATAATTGATACACTTCCTCACGTGAAAAGTTCATAAACTGCTAGCAATGTTTCGCCAATGTGTTGTTTTGGATTTCGGGTTTAGTTTTGTAGTTCGGGTCGTTGATGCTATTGTCTTCTCAGTTGGGTCTCATACCGGACAACCGGATTGGCGAACGTTTTAGCGTTTAAAGTTCAACCACGAAATTGGACCCAAGCTTTTATGTTTGTATGGACTTGGGGGAACTGTTTCCAATGTAAGGTTTGAATGATGAAAAATAAGAATTTTATACTAGATCTGAAGTAGGTTTTTAAAAGAATGAGGTTGTTCTACCTTATTGATGTTTTCATGTGAATCTCCAATTCTCATTAGCATTTGGGAATCTGGATCAAAATTATAGTACTTTGAGTGAAGTAATTTGGAGTAGAAAATAGCAATCATATCTTTAACCAGCCAGATAAGCTGGTTAAAAAAATACAGCAACCAATTTGTAATTCATTAGTAGAAGTACCAAGTTATATAGTAATCAGTACCCATAGAGCAGACATCAATTAGATTGGCGTGATGGTACTATAGCTGAAAATCGTTAAGTTATCGACCTCAAGACTCTCAAGGGTATTAAAACATTATACATGCTTATTGAAAACAATACTTGATCGAGACAATAATTCATTTAATATCATAACAAAGAAAATATCAATAACTTTTAACTTAAGTAAGGTTAGAATTCATATAAAAGCATTCATTGTATTGTATTTCTAACGGATAATATTGAATAATCGTTAGATTAATATACAGAAAAGAATAGAGTCTTTTATTTTAGTCTTTAGACAAAAGAGCTAATAACAAAAGGGTTCGATCGCTACAAGAATATGAAATTTAGCCTATAGTATTTGTCATTATAAATGTCGTGTAAAAACTGTTGTATAGTATTGTATTGCTGATTAATTGTATGATTGTATTAAAAGGACTGTAATGAATTGTATAATGTAAATTCACTATTTTACTACTTAATCTTTCATAATGTAGGTATAGGTTTTCCATTATGAAAAGCGAAAACGTCTATATTGAAAACCAATCATGAGAATAGTGTGTTCCGCATTTTTAAGCTTGTCCATGCTTCCCTAACTTCTAGTCATTTTTTACGATATATTACGACTAAAAGAAATAAGAAAGAAATAAAAGAAAGACACAACTATATTTTACAAGGATAACAACTTAGATTCACAGTTAAGGATCCTTTCACCAGCTGGTACTTGGCCAAACCTCTTGGCATTGATCTTTCTCGGATTATCGTACACATTTACAGCTGGGCCGACTGGGCAACGCATATGAAAAATAACACTGTAGATTTGTTAAAAAAATATCATGACATATCCAACAGTCTGATTGATAAGGTTTTTTTTAAAGGGACGAGCGCGCCATTATGAGGGGTTGTAAGTCTTCAGAAGTACAAGAAATGTTCGATAATCACAGAATTCCTTAAAACTTCACACTAGGAATTTTACTCACTATTTCTATATAATTATGTCTTTTCTACACATCACACAGTATTCTATAATGACGAGTCGTCATTTTAACATTCAAACGCAGAAAGTTCTGGACACACAAGGATTTGAAGGCTGTGAGCTGTGAACACCATTACTGATTAGCTCAGCTAAAAAATTCAAGTATCTGAGACTAAAGTATGATTGGTCCAAAAATGGCCTACCTATCCCTTTAAATTGAATTGTGAAAGTTTTCTATTTTAATTCTCAATCTTCTCTTCAATTTCTGTAGACAATTTAACATATCACTGTATCTCACGAAAGCCAAGTTAATAGAAAGTTTTATTAGGCAGTAATTTAACTCAATCATGGAACTAAATAAGCCTTGAAAATTATAACAGGACGCGGATATACCGCTGGCCATTTAAGCTGAAAATATGAAAGTCGGCTACCACATTTACCGCTAGCTATTTCAGTGGAAGATTATCACAACTCATGCAATTTTCTCTCCTAATGGAAATTGCTCTCTAAGGATGAGAATAATCTAAAGTGTCGTGAAATTTATGCTTAAGAACATGATTGAAGACATACTGAAAAGCGGTTAACAACAGAGAGAATGACTGGATGTGACTTGAGACTATGTACTCCGACCATCTGACGAACACACTTCGTAATTCAATGCTCAATTTAATTCTACATACTCACAGCAATTTTAGATTGAAAAAATAGCGTTGCTAAAATGGCGTTCGTGTGTGCCTCTCTGGCAACAAACCAAAGATTCGTGTATTTGTCATTTACGATATAATCTTGCTTATACATAATTCCTCGTTTATGTCAAGTATAAGTGACTTATGGAAATAGGAATTAAGTTTTGGTAATTTCACTTGCTTTGATCATGATGCAGTACCCTGGACATATTTTCTACATGTTCAGTACAGCGCTGATAAGAAGCTGTTCGCTGAAACCACCTGGGCTTGAAATTAGTAAACGATATGACAATTTTGCGTCGCTTCTGTGCTCTCTCTGTACTTTCTTACTAAAAACAAGGCAATAACTTATGGGAAAAATTACTAAACGAAAATTCCTAATCATAGTTCCGCTCATAAATTGTGTAATGTTGGTTTTATATTCTTTGATGGTAATAAGGCTATCATATTATATAATTGATATCACTCGCTCAGACGTCAGATTTCTTGATAGATATGCCATGAAATAGGTGATTCTCATAATTGGATAAGAGAGGCAGTCGGGAATAGAATAACAAAATATGGTTTATGGGGTCTACCTAGTGTAACGTGATATAAGTCTTACCAGTTATGTTCATAATTTTGCTTTCTGATCCTTTTTTATGCTTTTCTTTATTCAACTGATATATTACAACTGCTTACGACTTTGAGTCTGTCAATGTTAGAAAATTATTTTTTTGACAAACCACGTCGAAGAGAGGCATCGGTTTGGAGCAAAATATTATACTATAGACAGTGCAGAACATTTTGACATCAATGAAATCTTTCTTTCTTCTTTAGTCCTTTTTATTCCGGTTGGTCCATAGGGTTTACACTGCCTTGACTTATCTTGAGCTTCTTGGCATCTTAACAGGTAGTGTTGGTGGACTTGAGTTCTACCTGTAGAGTTCTTCTCCTGATGGTGACTGGTGTCTCTCTTATGGGTTTCAGTACAGTGCTTGACGTTGAATGTGGGCCTGTCTTCTACACAGGGTGTGACCATCCAACTCATGTTCACTTCCTCCTCTTGGTGATTGGGTCTTGAATCGTTTGGAACAAGAGTTCCTCACTGAAGACTCTCTCTGGCCTTCTGATGCCTAGGATTTGGCGAAGACAAGTATTGAAGAAATCTTTACATAGATATAAATGTTGAAAAAAACTGGATTTGTCATATCTACTAGGAGATACCATGCCATGCACCATCCTCCCGAAAACTATGTCACATCGGGGAAAGATGATAAACAAATAAAGCTTAAAGTCTTATGATAACAAGCTCATGCAATTCTGTAATCTGATAATGTAGTAGAAGAGTTATTATCCTCAGTAATCCGGTAAATCCCTCGGTAACATTATCCTTATCATTTTTACAGATAAGTTTTCAATCTTTTTAAAGTGTGTCTTATGGGATTTTTTGACATAAAAGAAACATGAAACAATATGTAACGTTTTTAAACACATGGTTCTCTTACACGTGTACAAGGCAAAACATGTTTCCTAAGCATATGTAGCTCCTATCCTTTAATGGTGATATATAAAGGTTCTCTATTATAGGAACCGTAGATACTCATAAGTATATTTTATGTGGAAAAAAATTAGGTTTATTTCAAACACGATTGAATTTTGGAATGTTTTGAAAGGAATTGGAAAGCATGATGGAGAAACCGACAACCGCTTTTCAAATCTCTGATTACGGGAGCACAAAATCGTACCAATTCAAAACACAAGTGTAGATTTTCATTATTGAGTAAATATAAACACTACGAAAAAACTTTGTCTAAATTAAATTGGATAAAAACAAAAGAAAACATGCAATGTCTTTTTCAATTCGTTCCTTACAGGTTACAAACCTCACTAACTCAAAAAGCAAATACATGTAGTAGTAGAATGTGTTAAAACCAGAATAATATGACTCGACAGTCTATTTCGCAATGCTATAAAAATAATTCGGTCAATTCAACATTTATTTGGCCGCATAGCATCACGTGAAATAAGAATTAACAACGACTTTTGTCATCTATCAAAGTCTGAAGACTTAATCCTTAACGATGGCGTCAAATTACACTCAATCCTCTCTGATTCGCAGGAAAGTAATTTTCACATCTCAGTCTTGACTAAAGACAAATTGGAAGAAACTAGAAGATAAGCTTTCTCATTAGCGTCAAGAATAATCAGACTGCATTTCTACGGTTTACATGAATGCCTTCGAGTTGTTTGTGACTTATCGTTAACAGTCGTTTCTGACAATTTTCAATCGTCGTGCCCCCCCCCCCCCCCCCCCACCCCCACCACCCCTTCACCTTTCCATTTTCGTTACACGAGGTCGCTATAACACGTTCCGTTATCGCTCCGAACCAGGCCGCGCTAAAATGTGTCCATTTACATGACAGTAAATCAAGTGGTCAAAGACATTTGGAACTCTTCTCAAAGAAGTTGAACTTAGTCATTGTAGTCACTTTTTGTGAAAACCAGTATAGCAACCAGACTGTTTTTGAAAGAAATATCCCAGAGGCATTCTTGACAATGTGAAGTTTATGAAAAAAGACTTAACTTTGATATAACCAGTATTCTTAAGGAAATTTATCTGTCGCTTTCAGAAACGTTCGATATACTGAAATTAATTAAAATTTTATATCTGGGCTGATAGGAAAAGTTGTGATTACTTCTTTGGTAAAACAAGTCTTCGGATTTTTGCTGTATCAGACAGATTGGTCAAAATTCAAATATTAACTTAACCGTGGCAGATGTTTCTCGTGAGGCACAGTAAGCCCCCAACTTTATGCCACTGGTGTCTTAACCTGACAGTAGTCTGGTGCATGTAATAATGGTATATTAATATCGCATTGTGATCTTCATTTAAAGAAAGAAACAACTATATTTTACAAAGATAACAAATCAGGTCCACAGTCAAGTAAATGTATCCTTTCTACCAGCTGGTCCTTTTCTGGGATTATCCGTACCAATTAACAGCTTGGTCGACTGGAATTATGAGTGAAGATGACTTATTCAAGGTAAATGTTCTGGATAAAATCCTGAGAAGTATTAACCTGCTGGAGGCGCTTCGAATAATGAATTCTATACATGTCTGTGAAGCTTGCAAATAGCAATCAGTGGGTGACTTTACATTTTGAGTATTGCAGCGTACAATCGTAAAAATTACTTTGTTACAAGCTCACGTACTGATTAATAGTAATGCAATTCTCTATAACTTATGAAGTTTTGTTCTCATGATCCTCAAATAATTTTTTCTATTCTTCGAGTATTTAGACATCGACAAATCTCTGCACGCTCAAACTGTTTGATAAGAAGTTGAAACGTAAGAAACGCGACAATGGAATAGAAACAAATAGTCGAACAAAAGATTCAATTTCGAAGACAGTAAATGTATCGGAAAGTTAACAATAAAAACGTTGACAAAGTGAATGAAAATCGAACAAAGCATTCTACCTAATTTCATCAATCTTGAAGCCGGAAATTGTAAAAAGTCCATGAAATTAACGTAATCCGATGGTGATGGCGCCGTATAAATTCAATATAAATCTTTTGACTGGAAGGCGTCCATTCAGGGCCACAATAACCATTTGTTTGCTTTATAGACGGAACTGTCGAGAGAGAGAGAGTTGATTTGGTATGTCTTCTACATAAGTAATTAATTTCTTCCCGACTTGACCTATTCTTGCTCACATTAGAATGCATTACAATAGAAATCTCACGATAATAGATATTACTTTGTCAAGTGGTTAATTTGAATATTGGTCAATAACACGAGTTTTATTGAATAGTGTTGATTCAAATTGATTGTTGGAAACCTATACCCCTGATGGTCTACACCAGTCCTAAGCAGACTTCAACTATTCAAGCAAATAGATTCGTTCTGAACATAATTCTAATTCTCTAAACAGACTATTCAAGTATATAGAATCATTCTGAACATAATTTTAATTTTCAAAACAGACTTCAAATATTCAAGTATAGATCCATTCTAAACATAATTCTAATTCTCTAAACAGACTTCAACTATTCAAGTATATAGATTCGTTCTGAACATAATTCGTATTCTCAAAACAGATTTCAAGTATATAGATTTGTTCTGAACATAATTCTAGTTCTTTAAACATAATTCCTCTTTTCATTTATTTGGAATCATTCTGAACATAAATCTTATTCAGCTTTCTTAGTACAATGTGCGTCTGTTGAAGATCCATAGACCAGAAAGTGGATAAAGGCGATTCGGAACGATTTGATCACTTTACTCATTGTACACCGCCAAATATTGTCTTGCATCGTCTCCATTGGAGGTCATGTCTGCAGAAATCGACTTGTTTCTCAACCTATTCGAAATATATGTAATCCATTTGACAAAAATAACAAAAAAGCAATGTTACAGCATTTTATTACTAATTGATTCATAACGTAAGTAGGTACATTACCTTAGATACAGATTAGTACATCGTCAAATCAACCAGTTCCTCAGATGTGATATACGGATGTGATATCGTCACGGACAGATATGATATATTTTGAAATACTTGATACTTTATACAATATTTCAATATGTCTGATGCTATCGATGTTAATGATTCTGTAATAGCATCCAAAATGATAAAATAATAACTTGATGCTATTCGTATTGCATAACTTGGAATGTGATTTGGAATCTATTTAATTTAACTAATGGTGATAATGTCGATCACGATGTATAAAGTTAGTAGACATTTACAACCAACATTCACTTATAACTTGTATTGTAATATCCACTTAGGCAATTTAACGTCCATGGAGCCACATCGATGTATCTTAAATTTCAAAGGTTCAATAATTGCCAAGTTATATCAGAATGTTTAAAGCCTCAGAAGTTATAATGGCCGAACAAAAGATAATTATATATTTGAATGATATAGCATCAGCCGCCCTTATTGGACCGTGCAATTTAAAAGCTATACGTGTGTCCTAAACAATTCCCCATAGATGTAAAATTCTGATTCCATGGCCTGTTCTTTCTACAGTCAGTCGAGTATCAGCTTTCAATCACTATCACACATACAAAGATTGAAAAAAATATTTTAATCACTTTTAAACAAAACTATTAAAACTCAATCTGTTAAATGTCAAATTCTTACTTTAAACCAGTGATTCAATTTTTTTTTCTACCCCCACAACCCCGGAGCAATCATTTAACCACCCCCACTCCAAAAGCAATTGACATTCAAAACACTACTGTATATTTTTTGATTTTTTATTCAAGCTAATGATAACACCCCCAGGTTTCCAACCGGATTAGGTTAACTCTATGGTTATAGATGATTCACGCCAATCGATTGAAAAACATGAACTAAAAATTCCTGAAACCATATTGAACCCCCATAGATAAATGCTTCTCCTGAAACAGTTGACCACACCCAGACATACCAGTCCCACACACCAAGGGGATGAAAACACCACATTTGGGAACGGAGGCTCTAAACTAAACATAGACTTATGTTCGCCATTACTATTAAATCTCGCGGTAATTATCGCCTCATTATTGGTGTGTTGTTGTTTAAATTATACATATGTTTGTATGTCGGCTATGATTCCCCAGAGGAAGTCTCGTGTATGATTAATTCTACATTAAATATTGTGACTTCACATATAAGTTCAGAAATAATTTAGTCTGGTGCTCAAATTAAAAACCATAGACCAAAATACTTATTTTTTAAGTAGGGATAGTCGGGTACTCAAATGAGTAAAAAATATAGACCAAAATCCTTACTTAAAAATTTTAACTTAAAGCATCACGCCGTCAATGGTTTAAAGGGACAGTCTGATTTTTTTAAGTAGGGAAAGTTGGGTGCTCAAATGAGTGAAAAATATTGACCAAAATCCTTATTTAAAAATTGTAACTGAACAGTATCTTGCCGCCAGTGTTTTACTTTAAAGGGATAGTCTGATTTTTTAAGTAGGGAAAGTTGGTTGCTCAAATTATTAAAAACCATAGACCAAAATCCTTATTTAAAAATTTTAACTTAAAGTATCATACTGTCAGTGAATTAAAAGGGTAGTCTGATTTTTTAAGTAGGGAAAGTCGGGTGCTCAAATTATTAAAAAACATTGACCAAAATCCTTATTTTGAAATTGTAACTTAGAAGTATCATCCCGTCAGTGTTTTAAAGGGGCAGTCTTCAAATAACTAAATATTTTTGACAGCACTTAGTCAGTATCCCAGTACTTATTTGAACGATAATCACCCCCCCCCCCCCCCTCACCCCCCTCCAACAGCTCTCCTTCAAGATATTAAATTCTAAAACTCATTATCAAAGGCGTTCAATCTGGGTGATTTTTCAATTTGCTCTTTCAGAGAACTGAATTATTCAAACTTTGTAATTTTTTGAAAGCATTGCAGTTATACCGTGATTATAGATATGCGATCGATGATTTCTTTTTACTCCGTTATACTTCATATATTATTAACGCTTTGTTGAATATCAAACCTCTGAGGTGTTGGAATAAGATTCACTTGCACAACGAAAAAGAGAGTTCTTAATTATATCTAATTAGTTCGCTAAAAAGTACTGAATGAACTGCTGTTTGCGTTGAAATCGAGATTCCAAGGATAAAAAAGTATTTCAAAAGGCCTATGTTATAATGTATGTTTAGACTGTCTTTGGCTTTGTTTAGAGAGAATTATATGCTCGATGTTTTTTCTTCTTTTTTAGATCTCATACCTTGATTGCAATAGTTATTATTCTTTTATCACAGAAAGTCTGTAACAATAAGCCACAATGATTAGTCTTTCTGTCGAGTGCTCTGATTGACTGTATTTGCTGGCGTACAATCCAATCTAATCACTGTATTCCATGATACAAAAACGATAGCTATTACATTCAAGGTATAAGTTCGTAAAATCTTGGCATTGTTAAGATGTAGTACATGAGGCTCATTTCATTAAAGTATTGCGAGCATTTGTAATCTTACGGCGACTTAACGCGTATTTGGGCGCTGGCAAACGTTAAGAAAACGAAAGAAAAGTGAAATGTGCAGCATATGCAACCATTTTGCGTTTCTAATACAATCTATGGGCTTAGTGCACTTAATTTTCTATTGCGTTTATGGGCTTGGTCTAAGGACATTCTCGACGGCGATTGTTAGCGACAATGGCTGCCACCGTACGGTATCTTACGCTTCCTTCTCGTTTATACCACGCTTATGGTGACCTTAACGTGCTCTGAGTTAATTATGTTCCGTCACCGTAACGTTGTGACGAGCTATTACGGTTAAATTTCACAAAAGTATAATTGTCGATTAAATAGAACCATTAGCTTTTACCTGAGTGCTAAAAGATTGACGTGTTTACAGTCTGGTAGGGTTCAGTCTGACTATTCCCAATCTCAGATGTGATTAATTATTCAAAAGGTTAAATTTATAAGTTTCTTATTTCTTATCTTAAATCAGTCGTTTTTGTGTTGTTTTTTTTTCGTTTTGCGCTTTATTATCATACACTGTTCAAATATTTGTTCGTCCTCGTGGATTTTGTTCACTCCAATTGTTATCTTTTGATCAACCAAATTTTGGAATATTTGTATTAGATAAGGTATACTTACTCTTCTAGACACCCGATACCACTTGTCATTATGAATTACTTATTTTTGATTGATATACTTCCTCATACTAAAATTTAATTTTGCTGCTACCAACGCATTGCTGAACTGTTCTGTTAGATTTGGGGTTTCAGATAAGCATCGGTTCAAAGGAAATTTTCTAGTCCGTACGATTTAGTCAATGGATTAGTCAACAATACTAATCAAGATATTCCGAATTTGAAATTTTACTTCCAGTTTCAGTTGAATTTCATGTTCGTCCATCTCATGGTGGCTTTTCTTAATCATGACATTAAAGTTACTTGCCATGATTTTAAAGAATAGCTCAGATCCTGTCAACAACAGCCTTAAGCAAGAAGCTCTACAAGTGTCTTAATAGAAACCGGAATAGACACCATTTTCTACATTAATAATGACAAGTCACGCTGTTTTATGGTTTAGTAGGTAGAATGCTGTAAGACATCTGTGAAATTATAGTGTTTCTATTGAAATAAAGGTTTGCTTGAAGTGAACCAATTTCATCTTCACTACGTTTACGGTTTAACAGAAAAACCACAAAAATATCGTTAGATAAAATAGAATGAGTTTTACGTCATACTTTCTACAGCTAATGAAGATGGGCAACGCCATGCAGTGTGCAAATTTTTCAAGGACAGCTGCTTTTTACTTATTCGATTTCCACGTTACCACCACCTTCTTAAAAGAAACTACAACTTCTAATTATCCAAACTTGGATCTATCCAATATACTGTATACAATTCTTTCTTTTTGTTCTTGCAATTTGACTTTGATGGAGGGGAAATTTATAATTGACGTATGTCTTAGTCTACTGTCTCTTGTAAGGTTCATTATAGTTCCCATAATTTTCATCTTAGAGAATTAGAATTGTATTTATAAAGGTATTTCAATCTCTGTTCATTTAATTAACTTTGTTTAGAGAGAAAAAAAGACCCGGTTTAAAAAAAAAACAATGATTTATTGTCTTATTTGGCTCGAGGTTATTTTAATATTCCTGTAGTTTTTGAGATTTCTTTTATTAATAATTTTGTTAAGAAAAATCTGAGATTTTTTTGTATATTTCTGAAACGCAATTATTAGATTTGTTGTCATTATCAGCATTGTGTAATCGTACAAATTGCCTATACGATTTTTTCCTTTAATCGCCTTTCTGGGATTGGAAGAGATTTTTTTATGTACAAAATAATTATTATACATATTATTGCAGAAGCATTATATACTGCTATTGAGCAAGTACAATTGTACGACAAAACAGTACATAATAATTAGGCTCTTAGCAAGGTAATGCTTTTTGAGAGTATGAAGCAATGCCGACGTTTCTTACTAGAACATTCAACCCCAATTGACACTTATTGAGCGTTCTGAAAGCAATCACAATTTAGCTTTTTTTTTTTTATATTCGTGCAATCAGCCTTAAAATGTTTTTAAGTGTACATGTACTTTAAATCAAAACAAAACAAGTCATTTCTGGTCTAACGTACACACATAAACTCTAGCATCTTCACAATGTTACTAACTACGTCTAACACCTTGACATCATTAGATAGTTGTCCTTTATTAAGGTTACAAGTTTGTGAATGTATCGAATTGATTGGATTGATTAGATTAAAAACCAATCCGTCAAAGGAAATATAGTAAACAATATGGCTGAACGTGCAATCGAGTGTTCTGATTGGATACATTCCCTGGTGTACAATCCAATCGAATCGCTGCATTTACAAACGCCCGTGTTAAAAGAAAAATAACAAATGATGTCAAGGACTGAGACGGGGTTCATGACAACATTATTGCATTTATGTGAAGATCTCGCTCAATTAATAAAGGAACATGTACCATGTTTGTACGTTTAAACATTAATTGTGTACATTAGGGTAGTTTTTCATGCGCAAGAGCCATCTGTAAATGAATATGGGCCTTTTGGTTGTTTCAATTTTGATTAACGTATATGAAAAATATAAACCTATATTTTATGTGTATCAGGGACACTGACAGCGTCAATTTGTACCATTCCAATTTTCAATCAGATGTCTATGGTTCCTACAATTCCACAAAAAATATAAGTGTTTGATGACGTCACTTAATTATTACGTATGGCCCTTCGCGATTGGTGACATCATCACAGTTTTTTGGAGTTGTGCAGGAACCAAACGTCTGATTGAAAATTAGAATGATGCAAAGTTGCTATCAGTGTTTCCGATACACAATAAAAATTTAGAAAACCTCTTTACAATCCCTTGAAATTAAACGTTACAGCAATATTAAACAATAACAATCAGCATGGCCACTTTGTTTTGTAGCCCAACCTTTTTGTAAGTAAACGCAGAAATCAATTTCGTTCATGCCCTTGGTGACCTCCCTTGGGATATCTACCATGTAAAGTTTTCTCTGTCGTGACTTGTAATAAAAGAATTTTTCTAATGTTGATTATCTTGTCATTTCAGGTAGCCACCAGCTGATATATATGTTACAATCAATACTATAGCATTGTATCTATATATATGGCCTGTTTCTACTCCGCGTATAACTTTACATATAGACATATATATTGCCAGTCTCCTTAGTGCTAGCTGGTTGGATCGGATTGCAGTTTCTATTGTTATGGTTACGGCTTGGGTTGAATAAATAATAAATTTGATTAATGGCAATTACACTGGAACAATATCAATCATAGAATCTGAACATTATGTGATTAAGAAACTAGGTTCGTGTTTTGGATGAGTGGTATGACTGCAGAACACGCAACAACTACTGATAGAATTGAATATCTGTCGTTTCATTGATGAAATTGACAGGCTGCTCATTAAAGTGTGACTTAATGGATTTCAGCGTGATTTTTTTATATGCGAAATGACTGGAAAGCGAAATACAACACTTTTGTTATTGTAAGATGAATGCGCAATACTCGTGAGACTATTAATATTGCATCGTTCTATTATATTACATCGATACTAAAAAAATAATCGCTAAGTAATTGATATTACTGTGTTAAAGCAAACAAAATTCTGTGTTATATTAATATTGTGAGATAGTGGTATATGGTACGTATTTGGTGAGGGAAATACCAGCACAAAATCATTGAATATATCCATTGTCCATGCAAAAAACTACGTTGCTAACTTAAGTCATAAGGAGATTTGGCAATGTTTTCGCGTGGAATTGTTCATTAGCGATACACACTTAGTTCCGACAGAGTGAGTGATCGTTCAGTTGTGGTGTATCAATTTTTACTCTTGAGCAGAAACATGGAAATTCGTATGCAACTAGTGTCATAGTAGTTTGGTGATTGTATGGAATTTAAAAGCCTTGTGCACCCTCTGGTTTTGTTAACAGAGTTTCCCTACTCCGCTATTTATTGACGTTATTAACGTATGTTATGAAATGACGAGATGACCTTAAGTGACCTTTGAGAAGAATGGATAATTAGATGTGTAATGTAATTATATACCGTACCATTAGTACGCTAGTGATAAAAGTACAGAGATAAGCAAAAATTCCAGTAGATCTATAGATATGTCTTCGTTTCATACGGACGGTATTGATATAATATTGTAACAGTAGAACCTGCGTTACAGACCATCGTAACGTCAAAATCAACGTAAAAATGAATGACACACACGTCACGGGTGACGTGACTACCGCCAGAGGTGACACTTTTAACAAACAAGCAGAGGAACAAATGAAAGCGTTTTATTACATTTTAGCGTTTATATCTGTGTACATTGCAACGTTTATATTGTGTTTACTGAAATATGTGAAAATTCGAAAGAAATGTTTTGGAGAAGTGGGCATATATAAACCATTACTCAAACTCTACGAAAGTGACTTGGGATTAAGTGAAGAAGCCGGCGTGGAAGAAGCTCTTCCGGACAGCAACGAAAAGAAAACAGAACAAGGTGACAATACCATAGTTTGATTGCTGTAGTGGATATACAGGATAATCATAGCTTCATAAGCCAAATCCTTATTTCCATCTTACCAGGCTTTACAAAATATTCGTTTGATACACAGGAATACTGGATTTGTGACGTAACAATTCACGTTTCAACAGCAGGTTTCAAGAAATTGTGCATGTATTATTATAGTTTATAAAATATCAGAAATTAATGTGAAACAGACGTCACCAAAAGAAGTCGACCAAGGGGAATAATTCATGCATAAAAACTTAATTACGACGTGGCTCCAAACAATGTTTAATTCATCACATGGAACTTTTTCTGTTTCATCTCACTTGTCCTTTTCATTATTCAAACTGTCTTTTTTATTGTAGAATTCATTATAATGTGAATGAATGTGTCTGCGGTTAGAAGCGACGTGATTTAAGTTTGTGTGTTTGACAAATTGGAATGTTATGTACAGACATGTTAATAGTGTGTTACATGTTTTTTTCTTGTACCGTTTAATTATTTTATATAATAAGCACAATTTTCAATGCCTTGATCAAACGAAATGCATCGATCGAAGATGTTTGTTTTGTTTTTATCAATGACATTAGATTAGATATAGGATTATGGTTGGTATTAAATCCAAACCACCAAATCGCATAAACTGACCTAAACGAAAGTAAAAATTTGAATTGGTATTAGTATTGATTAATTCCTAACTGAGACGAAAACTATTGAATTTAATTTTTAATGCTTTATTTGGTTTATATAAACCGGCAACACTAGGCAGTGTGCAGTGAGGGAAATATTTCTAGGACAACAGCATTGGCTTGCTCTTTCCACGTACAACTGGGGGTTAATTTGAATGAACAAATGTATGAAATAAAAGATTTTCAAAATTCACGAATTCAGTTTAAAATCGCACACTCGTCATCCATTATTCTTTCAAATTTCAGAATTTTGGTTCAAAGATTACGACATCCTTGATCATAAATGGAAATAGCCCTTTTTCATGGTTGTACGGAAAAGCAGTTCTGATTTTAACCTGTTTTTTATCAAAAGAAATATTCCAATCGATGTTATTTATTTTGTATAAAATATCAAACGAATTCATTTGAACATAAACATTTATAAAAAAAAAAAGCGAATTTAATATCACAGAACAAGTGATGATATTTAACTTTTTAATTTGTTTATGTTACAAGAGTTCAATACTTACGTTGTGGCAAGTTACAGATTTTGATAACACAAACATTTGTTTTTCAGTCTTGTAGCTTTCTAAAACTGTCAAGTCGGTACCAACTGAAATTTGTTGTGCAATGTTTCGCTTGAGCTGTGATTTGTTATTTTATGTTCTTAACTGTAGCGAGTGGCAAAACGTTCGAATTAATACGCAAAGTACAAACATCGTTGAAAACTATATTTAAAAATATATATATATATATATTTAAGCTCTAATTGAATGTAACTAATGATTTTAGAAATATTCAAGATTTTTTTTTTTGAATTTTTTATGCGTTCGATATGAAACAGTGTACATTCTGCTTGAAATTAATCAGTTAGATTTACATGCCTTTTTGTTTGGCGCCAAAATATATTTGTATGACCGTTCTCCTATTCCAAAACTCGATTTGTAAATGTCTTTGGATCAATTTGGAAGATGTAAAGTCACAAATGTGCATCAAGAAAGGATTTTTAATGAATCTTTTTTCAATCAATACCTCCATTATGAAGGATTATATACATAAACTACGTTTTACCGTGATTACATTTTGCAAGTAAAACATCTCAAAAGCAACGCCTCAGAGACCGTCTTATCTGGTGATGCTTTTAGCTTGGTAAAAATGAATCTTCAATTTTTTTTAGATCATTCCAGATAATAGCATGGTTATTATGTCTACATATAATTGTACATAAGTCTTATTTGTTTTTTTGCGATGGTTTGTTCAGTGGATGTTTGGATGCGTTGCTTGTCCTTCCTGTTAAAGACATTTTTTAGAACAAGATAGAATTCAGTAACCAGTAAGAATGTCCAGATTTTCTGTTAATTTACAGCGAGATTGATACTTTACTGTGACTGTCAACTACTTTTCAAAGATTGTCAGTTAGTTTACAAAGAATGTCAGTTAGTTTACAGAGATTGTCAGTTAGTTTACAGAGACGGTCCGTTAGATTACATAGACTGTCCGTTAATTTACAGAGACTATCTGCTATTTACAAAGAATGTCTGTAGGTTAACAAAGCCTGTCTGTTAATTTACAAAGAATGTCTTTTAGTTTACAAAGACTGCTTGCTAGTTTACTGATACCTATTAGTTGACATTGATTTGTGGTTATAAAGAGATGCCGAGTGGCGACAGGTGTCCTGAAAAGAGTGAGCATTCCCTTCATCGCTGACAACATCCGAATCACGGTACCTATTTCAGGATAAAAGGGTCTTATACTTCCGTATGCTCAGTTTTGTATATTAAAATGAATCGTGGTGGCATCGCTAGAGAAACAGGGCATTTTGGAGTGTCCGCATAGCTAACATTAATTATTTGTTATATTTTAACAGGAGGAATGTAAAGTGTGTATCGCAGTATTGACATGTGTGCCTTTTACCGTATTATTGTATATTACTGTGTAAATATATAAATCATTGAGCATTATTAAGAAGTATTCAGTATAATATAATATCATTTATTATTCAAACTCATATTGTTTTGTGGGCGTATTTACCGAAATATCCCACCCCCTTTTCCGTAACCACTCCCACTCCCCTTCCGTATTAGCCCAATGTTACCCTCAACAATGGGACTTCAATTCATTTATACATCCACATAAAAATCATACAATTTCCAGGCTAGAGGATGTTTATGAAATCCTACTCAATATTTAGGAGAAGATAAACTCATATTGTTTTGTGGGCGTATTTACCCCACCCCCTTTTCCTGACACCCCACACACACATCACACTCTCCATCCGTATTAGCCCACTGTAATCCTCAACAATGGGACTTCAATTCATTTATACATCCACATAAAAATCATACACCAGGCTAGAGGATGTTTATGAAATCCTACTCAATATTTAGGAGAAGATAAACTCATATTGTTTTGTGGGCGTATTTACCCCACCCCCTTTTCCTCACACCCCAAACACACATCACCTCTCCATCCGTATTAGCCCAATGTAATCCTCAACAATGGGACTTCAATTCATTTATACGCCCACGTCAAAATCATACACATTCCAGGCGAGAGGATGTTTATGAAATCCTATCTCAATATTTAGAAGAAGATTTGCGTGTACGTTTCAATCAAGGTTCAAGTGCTTTCCTGTCAATTTTGATAATAATCTCACAATTTTTTCTCGCCTTTTCTTCACGTTTTCCGGCGTTCAAGTATATTTTTTTTTTGTACATATCAGGTGTTCCAAACAAACGCCCCGAAGTTCAACAGGTAGTATCTCAGCTGTTGGTAATCTGATCTCTGTCAAAATTCTCACAGATATACATTGTACTTCAAGATGTCGTTGCCCAACCGTGAAAATATGAAAGTCATGGAATAAAAATTGTACAAGTATTGCCCCGAACAAAATAGCATATCAAAAAATACAATAGCAACTTGCTTATTTCAACCTTTGTCCTCCATGTAATCAGATGGATTATGCCATTCTCTGAAGGAAAAGGTGTACCTGGAACAAACTTACTGAACAGGAATTGAAAGGCAGAATAGTCACTTCATGGGAGCAGATAACAAAAACGGTTGCGATCGGTGGTCGAAGAAGATGGAGGCCACAGGTTGCCTTGATGATATTGTATTTGTTGGCATGCTATTTTGTTAGGGGCAGTACTTGGTCAAGTTTTATTCGATGACTTTCATATTTTAGGGATGGACAACGGCATCTTGAAGTATATCTGAGAGAATTTTAAAAGATTAAATATATCCAAAAATTTCAACCTCTCGATTGCTTCCTACGTGTCTGATTAACGACTGATATTAAACTGTTAAACAATGTTAAACGATATAAAAAATAACATGTAGACACTAAACGCCCTTCGTATCTAGCAATTTAAGTGTAATTTCATGTTTTATTAATGTAATGATCAAGTTTCTAAAACACAACACGTTTCATTTTTTCATACATTACCAATAGTTTCTATTTTTAGCAGAACTTATTCTAGGATTACGTTGTATCAATTACTAAAAATCAATGTTAAAAGCCAAGTACACTTCAATCAACAAACCAATCTATTCGGTGTCAATTTTGAAAAACAGGTATTGTGATGTGAAAGATTTAGTTCAAAATGGTTTGAGAGGCTACCCAAAGGCAATAAATTACCATTACGGAATATGGATTGCTTTTCAGTCTCTGGCTGCTGTAATTCCAACGTGAGCACATGACGTAACAATCGCATTCAAGCCGAATAAAATGCCCCAATTCTGAAATGGTGCCTTATTATACCTTGACTGCAATAGTCACATTTCTTGCATCACTGAAGTTGTAAATGCGGTGATTTGATTGGATTGGATTGTACGCTAGCAAATAGAGCCATGAGGCGTCGACAAAAATCTGTAAACACTAAACCATAATGTATACAGTCTTTCGGTCGAGGGCTCTCACTGGTTGTATTCGCTGGCATACAATCCAATCAAAGCGCTGCATTGCGTGATACAATTGATTAATTTGAGCTTGAAATTGTGAATATGAGCCAGATGCAAAGGCAGGGAAACTTCTTTTGAATGTCTTTAAAAATGCCTTTTAATACCATTTCCTTAATGATTCTAACAGAACACGTCATACATTGTTTGGTTGATGTTTTGTGCAGATAAAACTAGAGATATAATGCTTATAGAACAATAAGTACATTAAATAAATTAAATAGAAGAATGGAAGAATAATAAAGGAGACGAAATGATTTGCTATAAACACATTATAACGAAAGGGTAGACGTATAATTGATTATTAATGTTTTACTATACATGTATTTATAGGAACATGCTATTGTGAATATTTTACATCAAAAGAAATTTTAAAAGGGTTTTTTGGTAGTGTGATATATGCAGGGCATCTACATCTTTCTTCAAAGCGTCCGAAATTTATATATTTACCCCTTCGTAATTCAATTAGAATTAGACCCAACATTCGTTTCGTTTTCTTATTAGTTTTTATTTTCAATATGGCCATTTTACAGTAGGCCTACTCTGAAGTGGTTATACTAAAACTAAAAACTGATAAAAAAAAGAAAGAAAAGAAACGAAAGTAGGTCAAATTTTAATTAAACCGACCCCTTCGTTTTTTGTCTTTGCATTGGACGTTGTATTGTTGGAGAGGAAATCGTATATGATTTTTTTTACGAGATAAAGCCCTACAACTCTGGTCCTACCTAGTCTACAGTGATATAACGATGTGATATCGTCATTATGTTCAGGGCTAGACATCAAATGACCAGTGGCTCAATTAGATGAGAGGGGAGTTAAAGAGGGTTGGGGCCCCTCCCCCGGGAATTTCTAACATATGCTCTCCTGCATTCTGACACCCATCTGAGTGTCAATTTCATGCCTGTTAACGGAAAATTTTGAGGGTTTGGATCCTGTGGACTTGGTTCAACCATTCTCTATGATAGTTGAGCCAATGCAAATGTCGTTTTTCTTTGGAGTTCATCCCGACGAACATTTCTGTCGCTAGTTTTGGAGAACTTTCACCACGACTAAAGCTAAATTCGTCATAATATCATATTATTATATTACTGCTGGGGAATTGGATGTGGTCGGATTATCGAAATAAAAAAAAAGATTTTGTAGCTATCGCCTCAAAAGAAACAACGTGTAACTTTTGAGAAGATATTCTTCAATGGACAAAATACCTTCACGATCTGGTAAAGAATCCAATCTAATTTCGATTTTGTCCAATATATTTTTATGAAGCCGGCTGTGGAATTTCGATGATGGTTTATTTAAGATAAAAGAATTTGCTGAAGGGTTGTCATAGTTATATTGTCTACCACAACAATTGCTGGAAACAACGAACAAAAAAATCAATTTTAGAAGATACATAACAAGAAAATTATTAATATATTCAGATAGTGTGAATAAGACGGAAGAATATGTCCAGGAGATTGTCAGGGTGATAATATATAGCAGTATAAGATAGCCAGAAAGCGGGTTTCCTGAATTAAAGGGATTGTAAAGAGGTTTTCTTGAAAATTTATGTGTATCGGGAACACTGATAGTATCAATTTGCACCGTTCCATTTTTAAATCAGATGTCTATGGTTCCTGGAAATTCCACTAAAACTATGTGTATGTCGTCGTCACTAATAACGAGGGGCCTTGTGTGATACAAGCTTAATATTTTGCGATTAGTAACGTCATAAAACGCTTTGTTTTAGTGGAATTGCAGGAATCACAGACGTCTGACTGAAACTAAAAATAATGTAAATCGATACTATCAGTATCCCCGATACACATAGAAAACCTCTTTACAGTCCCTTTAATGAAATGAATTTTACCAGATAAAGGACGGCGACAAGACTAAGAGATCCTGATTGACTGTTATACTAATTTAGCTATGTCAATCAGAAGCTTTAAAAGAACTGCCTCCGGAAATGGTTGTCTGACATACCCATTTGCTAATGAACTCTATACAGCTATTTCAGTTTCCACCTATCTTGCTGAAAACTTTAAATACCTTTAGACGCTTTCCGAACTGCACCTCAATATATACATGATTTATAATGTTTCATAAAGATTTGTGCAGGCATAAAACGGGTTCATTGCATGAATAGCCTTCTTAAGATATCTCATAGTGGTACAAATCGAGTCAACTTGCTGGCCATAATGGATGCTTTGGTTTTTTATCTTTTCAGGGTGTAGCCAATTACCACTTACATACCCTTAATAGATTTATATCAGTGACATCCAAAAAAAAGCAAAAAACAGCAAAAAAAAAAATTGTTTCGACCAAAACAGACGACTGTCGATAACCAAAAGTCTTGATAATAAAGACTACAACCATTCAGTATCCAAGCTAATCGGTTGCCTATCTAGTCTATCGTAACTTCATCACCAAGACGAGTGAACGCAGACTTTCATACAGTTTGGTAGTCCATCACAACGTTTTGACTTGTACACACCAAACTAAAATACTGTCAGACTCAAAATTTTAGCAGCTGAGAAATAGATGAATGTTACATATTCCTGAAAAATTAGAATTCAATTTTACACAAAATTGCTAGTTTTTGTCGACTTAGATACGAGTAATTCCGAAAAAAATGTGACTGCACGGCTTTGAATGTGCCGACTGATTAAACCAATTGTCACCAATCAGTGTTAATCAGGTTGAACTTTAACTCAGTAGATAAATCCTAAACAACGATAGGATGATAAGGTTTTTTGACCAATAAGATTTCAGTGTGGACATTACGGACTTGGTTAAAACGCGGAAATTACGAATCTTAACCCTAATGTAATTATTTGAATAGTCATTTGGACAGTGACGTCATAATTTGGTCATGTGATCTAAAATTACAGACATGCAGACGAAAAACGAACAATTTTAAATGGATGCCGAATTTGTATCGTCTTTCATCTGTGTGATATGAGTTCATTGCAAGCGGCTGAACTAACGTTGGGCGAATTGTGTTTAGTGTACACCAAAATAGACGGTTTGCCTGTACCCGGTGTAAAAGTTCGGAATATACAGATAAACCTAAAAGTAATTATTTGAATTCTGTTTAAGCTCCGTTTCTTCAATATAAAACACGTTCTAATCCCTTTCAACGTTATTGTTATTATTCCTTTTATCTAGGAATAACCCCGGCTTTTCGTTCTAATGTCTCTTTACATTTTGTTCCATTTTCCTTATCCTCTAGCTGACAGACCTAATGACTGTGGCTTTATAACCAAATCCTGTTTTCCAATTTCATTATCATTTTAGTGAGGTTTGACACGTATTTCACAGAACATTGTCTAAATCTTCATACGCATTAAGATAATTTAACTATAATATTTAAAGGGACACATTCGCCATTTTTTAGGGATGATTTAGGTTTTGAATATATGTAAATAGTCTTCAGAAGTACTAGAAATTTACGAAAATCGCATAATTCTTCAAAAACATCAGAAATTTCTCCTTCTATATATTATTATGTATTATCTATATCAGAGCTTCAAGAAAAGACGAGTTGTCATTTTAACTTTCAAACGCGGATAATTCTGGACACACATGGATTTGAAGGCACAAATTTCGACGGTGAGATGTGAACACAATACCGATTAGCTTATTCCTGTTTCTGAGACTCAGTATAATTGGTCAAATGAATGGCGAACATGTCCCTTAAAAAAGTAAAACTCATTTGTTACAGACAGGCCTTACTTTATGTATTTTAAAAATAATCATTTTAATAATAACGTTTCAAATTATTCTAAAGAGTCTCAACGGATCATTGAGAAAGTCGGTTTTTTCAAACGGAAGTTGGATCGACTAAAAGGTTATCATGTTTTTAGAAAAGCGACGTCCAGGGAACCGCAGTTATATCACGTTGGAAATTTGTCGTAACGAGTGGATGCCACCGATGCGGAATCTCTTCTAGATCCTCTTTGAAGTAATCGAAACTATAGCCCCGTTTACATTGTCAGTATTCATCTGAGCTCGGCCCGGTTCGAGCCTGACTCGGAAAAAAATTGCGTAATGTAAACGGGTAAAGTGGGCTCGACACCGGTTCGGCACTAGTTTTAAGTGGGCCGAGACTCTTTACAAGAGATGGGCTCGGCCCAGTTCGGTTGACTTGAACATACAGTGTAAACGCGCCACTGGGCCTGGCACGCTTTATAACGCTAACTGCGCATGTGTGTGTGTAGTTTTCCGCTTCCGACAACAACACGTTTTTTCCCGCAATCTTATAATAATGTCAACACAACGCGGTTCAACTTTCCTTCGAACAAGATACTGCCCTAAACGGACTCTCCGATTTTGACTATGGTAATCTAAATAACACATCATCATCTCGTTGGTGTTGTAACTGATGGGGCATCTTTTCCCCCAAAATAACAAAAAGAAAAGCATTTTGTTACAGTGAATGTACCTCCAGTGACTGGAGAGTTCGATTTCGAACGGGCTCGGCCCACTACGACGCCTTAAGTATAAACGGCATTTATCAAGTGGGCTCGACCCAGGTCGAGCCGGCAAATGCGAAAGGGGTCCGGCCCAGTAGTAATGTAAACGGGGCTTATAACGTTCTCGGGAGCTATACATGTAATACACTAGATAGGAATGACGTCATTAATACGGTGTCATCGTCTGCCATATTGGAGAGTTCTAAAGCGTCTTGTTTATGCTATTTCGGTAGTGAAAATAAAGAGAATTTTAAGTCGATGATTTTTTAAATATTCTAATTATTTTAGTTTATTATATGACATTTATGCAAGAAATTGTCCTAAATTAAACGCTTTGATTGGTTAAAAATAGGGCCATTAGAAAGGAACTACACTAGACAACTTGTTAGATTACAATGTAGACGAAAATAGCACACAAATAGGAACGAAATTGTAATCCGAATTAAATTGGATTGAGTGTTTTTGTGCTCGTTTTTCTTTTAAACCAAGAAAAGTCAAATCAAATTTAAAAAACTGTTTTGTCAATCTTTATAATTCAACCTGTAATAAAATTTATCTGCATTGGATTCTACGAAAAAGTTCCATTTAGATGTTTAATGACCTTATATATCCATTGTGAAACTGGCTGCACTTGTCAATTAGTTATGAGTTATGTGTCTCAATATTGTTAATATTAGCTTTCCGGATTACCTACTCGAACAAGTTCATAACATCAAGGTTACCCATTAAATAACATTCATAAGAATTCAAATCTATGTTGAAATTCATTTAGTTCTGGTAAGCTTCAACTTAAAGGAACATTATCTCTTAGAATGGGTATATAATATTTAAGAAGGGGGGAGGAACGAGGAAACAATGCAAAGAAAAAAGCGATTTATCGCACATTTTTTCATTGAAATAAATAGTGGAGTGGGAGAGCGTGCTAGGTAACGTTTCTGAAAAATATATATCAGCGACGAATAGTCGACGAAACGAGACAAACGCAGACATTTACGGTTGTCGCCGATTGTTGGCTACTTTTAAACCCACTGTATAACCCAGTTATTTATTAACAATGTCTACCATTAAATTAAAACCTTCGATCTATTCATTAAAACTCTGTTTCTATCTATTAAAACCTATTTATCTATCTACCACATGCACACAATACTTGGTCTATAATGAGATTTTCTTCATTTCCTTGGCTAACCATCTAGATCTGACATTAGTTCCAAAGATGTCAATTCCATTACTCTACTTCAATTGTTTGCTTAATCAAAGTATTCAATTATACTGGTCTAACGGTGGAGAACTAATTAAGCACGGTCATGAGAGTTCTGTGAGAGCCAGGTTAGGGTCTAATGTAATACATATCTTGGGGTCATGAAGAAATTAATTCCATGTTTTAATTAAACTTATGTGGAATAAATAGATTCTGTTATTACCATCGAGTCAGTGAATGTGTCATTCTCTGGAGAAATTTATCATTCATCTGTCTGGTTTTATGTTGGTATATTAGAATCGCTAGGATTTTCTTTCTTTTTATGAGTTGAACGTTTATGACAACATGCAATATCACTGTGTAGCATGCTTGAATACATTCGCCAAGGAAAGCCAGTCATTAAAAAGTGCAAGACATTCCGTTCAACCATAATAGAATTGATGAAAGCGTTGTTGGTTGACGAATTGAAACTAGCGGTTGCCCTTAAATCTATCTTCGTACAACAGAAAATTTTATTCATACAGACCAAAAATGACTACAGTCAGTCAATATGGTACCTTTTCTCATGCCAGTTTAAAAAAAATTCGTAAGCTTCCAAATCAGTTTTTTCCTGTAAGCTACGAGTTTTTTTTCAATTTTGAGATTAGCTGCTCACTTACAGACTTTTTGTGAAACGCACATTATCGTCAACCAACGTCTTTCTGGGGCAAATTAAGGTAAATGTCCCAGAATTCATTGGAGATATTCGGAGCCGTCAGTGATATGTTTGGCACAATGCAGTGAATTTGTTTTGTGATCTACTATAGGTCCATTACCATCTAGCCAACACCTCAATATCACCTCACGACAATAACCATTAGAATTCAACTTTCTTGTGAAGCTTCTAATATATTCCTTTTAGTCTTGGTTTTATTTACTTAAAGGGAGACTACCTCTTAGAATGGACTTAAAATTTAAAGTCTCAAACTTGGTCGACAATTGTGTATATTGATCAGTTGGACTTACCAGACGATATAACTAACTAATTATTGAAACACGCTTCTAAACATGTTTCAAAAGTACTTATTTTAATGAATCATCACATAGTTTTATGGATTTATTGGATTATGGAGGGATTCCGTTGTATAGTTATGACATAAGGTAAGTACACTGATGAACACAAACTCATTTTGATTTTTAAAAAATTTGGTCATCCTAAGAGGTAGTATACCATTAAGTTTGAATATCGTATCTTCAAGGATGTTTGTTACTTAAATCAATGCACAGATAATCCAAAATCTTGTTAGTATTAAGGATCAATATTATGCCCAGTCCAAAACGAGATTCTAATATTTGAACATGCAGATAGATTCATACAAAGGAAGGCCATTAAATCAATATTAGAATTGATTTTGGAATATGGCAAATATTAAAATTCCATTTCTTATTAGACACAGTTAGCCTACTTCACTTGGTTCTTGAATCTGACAGAGTAAATGTAATAGGGATTCTGTCGTACAGTCGGGTAATGCGTTGAAAACTGTTCATGAAGTTATTTGTTTGTTACGTTGAACAAATAGTGGGCGTGGGTTCTTATCTCGATCGGCGTTTCGTTTTTGTGATAGTAATTAGTCATCTTTCCGCATTATTCCAATAAGATCTTACTTACTGACAAGATACAAGAAGGGAATTTTAAAAAAAGGTAATTGTCAAGAGTTGACAGATATAAAACACTCACCAGGACAGCTAGCGATATGACCATGGTTACATCAGAAGCCTATGAAATAATCTATGCAAATCGTGTGAGAAAGGTCATTCACAATAGAAAATGATTGATCACAAATTGAAAATCACCGACAATGTAAAGCCACTGTGAACAATGATTGATTAAACCTATATTTATCTTCCGGGAACTCGCTGCTCGGGATCAACCGGATATGGAAACATTGGAATGAAACAAGATCTACTTCCTTCTTTTTCTGCCCCAAACCCATGGAAACAATGTAAAAAATGAATATGGTATGAAATGAAAGGTTAATTGTCAAGAATGATGACGACGATGATAATACTGATGATGTACTTTCTGTGCACCAATAATTGGTATCACTTAACACAATACAACTATGATGAAGACGTTGATTATTTCATATTAATGACGATGATGATGGCGTTGTATTTTCTGTGTAGCAAATGTAATTGACAATGACGAACTCAAGGATGTGATGAAAGTGATGAGAGTGATAGTCATGGTTTTTTTATGATGACGATAATTGACAATGACGAACTCATGGATGTGATGAAAGTGATGAGAGTGATAGTCATGGTTTTTTGATGATGACGATAATTGAAAATGACGAACTCAAGGATGTGATGAAAGTGATGAGAGTGATAATCATGGTTTTTGGATGATGATAATGATGTTAATTGACAATGACGAACTCAAGGATGTGATGAAAGTGATTTATTTTTGTGTAGCAAATAGAATGTACCATGAACTGTGACTGTTTGAACCAGGTCCCCCGTCCCCTCCCTGCAAGGAGGGTCCGCAACTCATATAGTTGAGCGAATGACCATGAAACGATTCGGGACGACGGTGTGTATAGTTTGGTAATGGGAGACAACTGAACAAATTTATAGTAAACGCCAAACCACAGTTGTTAAATAGTTTACTATAAGTGTCTCTTATTTTACAAGAAAATTGAAAGAGATTGTAAAGAGGTTTTCATATATATCAGAGACACCATTATTTGCACCATTCCAATTTTCAGTCAGATGTCTGTGGGTTTTGTGCTTGCTCTAAATTAAGCCTTATAATTAAAGTACTAATAAAGTACTACCAGCTGTTTCTGTAGTGACGGCATATATGATTAACCAATTCTATACTTACAAGAACCACAGACATCTGATGGAAATATTCCTTAACATAATGTCACTGATAATCATTATAATTATTTTTGACTCTACATTTAAGTCTAGATGTATCATTGGCAGACTAATTATGGACTACATTTTAAGACTAAAGACTTGAACAGATAATCATTGACAGCCACCAATGGAACAAGAAAATTGTGGTTACAACGGCGATGGGCACCTGTGCAGCTACCTCGCTGCTCAACCATAAGTTTTACGCTAAAAGGTATCTGTGACGCTCATACCTTGTACTAGTGGTTGTCATTCAGCAGATAGACGAAACTACAATACAGTTTTCAAGTATGTCAAGGCCAATGGCTCAAAAAGATGAACCTAAATGGGTTGAGGTCGCTTCCCCCGGAAATTCTTTTTAGCATTTGCTCTCCTGCATTTTTTCTGGGGGTAGGGGCCCGTGGACTTGGTTCAACCAGCGTTATTGTAGTTGACCCACTGACCAAGGCATAGATAAGAAGATTTCACAACGTCTCATAATCCATGGCTTATGGTTCACTCCTTTTGGTTTTTGAAACGCACATACCTTGTACAAGAGGTTGTATTTCAGTTAAAAGCAGATAGACGGAAACACAATACAGTTTTCAAGGCGTAGACCAGAAGTCTAGGCGTTGCCATATCTATGGTTTTTGGTTCATTGGTTTTCAAGTATGCACAATACTGTATATCGTTGTTAAACTTATTGAATAAACTAGTCCACAAAATCTGTCACAAATCAACAGAAATAGATTCCATTAGGGAACGAGTTCTTTTTCTTGTGGAGCTGTCGTCTGCGACTTGTTTTGAAAAGAAAATGTCCTCAATGTTCGTGAAAGTGATGTAAAAAACCATTACATACTTTTTGTGTCTTTCATTGAAGAGCTTAAGTGACATCCATTTTTAATTGGGTATCATTAGCCCACACAACATGTGGTATCATTGGAATAGAAAAGTAACTAATACTGCCAAGACTGAAGATACCTCGTGACATTTTGATACAGTACCTATCAGTGACAGATGAGAAACATTTAGGTCAGATAAGATAAGGCTCAGCTGTTGAGATTGACGAAAATCGCACCAAAAAAACTTTTACTCCGATATGCAAAGTTTTATCAACTCACCAATTTCATTGAGGACAAATGCTGATTATTTTGGCATTAGCCTACTCTTTTTCGTTTTCCAACTGCACAGCCTGAAGCACATGGGGCCTCGGTATATTGTCCCATTCGAACGATTTAGCGATTTTTCCATGTTAGCCCCTCCGACCTGAATCACTGACAGGGGAAAAAGGTATTATCTTAACCTATGGAGGGATTGAACCTTAGACATTCAGTCACTGAGGCTGGATAACCTGGTTACTGATGTCTCCACCTTCCTGGCACCCAATATTGGTCTAAATGGAAAGCTTGATCAAAGAAGTCTTCAAATAAGCTGGTAAGAAACAGTATCACCTTTTACAATCCCTCATTTATTGGTGTATGTTATGTTTGGGTTAGGCAGATATTTGAGGTAGGTTATATTGACCTGGAAGGCGTCACATTTGACATTTGAAGCCCCAACTATTCATTGGAAAACCTCTCAGAAATAATAGAAAGGCTGAAGAGTAGATTGTTTGGAGTAAATCTAATCAAGAATTAGTCTTGACCGGAAATGGCGTCTCCTGAAATGTGGGTCATTTGTAATCTTAAATTGAATTGGACATCTGGCTCTTCTGTAATCCAACAAAACAAACCGTCGCTTTCAGTATCTTTCTAAACGGACAATTGCACTATTTAAGGCTCAATTTTCGACAGTAAGCTGTGAACTAAAAGCTTAAAAAATTCCCGATTCTGAGACAAAGGTACGATTTGTCAAAATAGAATAACCAACTGTCCCTTTAACATTCATATATAGGCTTCTATCACATTTTTAGTTCATTGATATATTGTGTGTAGAGACGGAATAATAATGGAAAACTAAGTATTGTTGAAGGACAGGAGCTGATTTTAATTTTGGAAAGTGCTACAGATGGTTGAAACCGAGCTATGTGAGCTTGTGAGCATATATGTACATAGATATACTTTTTGTTGCATCTATAACGCCAAAACATTACGTCGATACCAAAGTTGCGATTTCTGTAGAGTTAGGCACGAACATTAACGGCTCTTGGTCCAGACTAGAGGTTATTTGATATGCTTCTACGTGAATCAACAGACGTGATGTTCGCGGGAAAATAAATACAGTCGATGGGTATAATAAGAGATTTAATAAACCAAAAAGTTTCACTGAACATGACATTTTCATAGAATGTGAAACCATTTCTCTTGTTACTTTAGTCCGAAATACCAAGTTCTGTCTGTCTTGTCATCAGTATTGGTTTGGATTGGTGGAAAGAAAAATTCCTCATCAATAGCAGATTTTTTTTTTAATATTGCTCTCCCGCCACTGACGCAGAATGTGAAGAGCTCACATGCGTAAAGGACCGCTTCCTTAAGATTGTACACATCAAGGATCTGTGAGTTCGCTAAAGATCCATCGGCAGATTAAAGGGGAACAGTCGGCATTTTCGGGGATTGATTTGGGTCTTTATTGTGCTTTAATAGTCTTAAGAAGTACTATAAAACGCACCAAAAATCACATAATCCCTTCAAATATATATACCTCAAACTAGAAATTTCACTGTCTATTCGAGTCGAATTTTAACTTTCAAACGTGAATAATCATGGATACACACGGATTTGAAGTCTCAAATTTCGACGATGAGCTGTGAACACTATTACTGATAAGGAAAGCTAATTCCTGTTTCTGAGACTATGGTATGATTGGTCGAACGGATATTGAAGGTTCTCCTTTAAAAATCGTGATCGAGTAGGCGAAATGGCGTTCCCATTTTCACCCCCTCCTCTATCTCTGCACTCTTTATAAACCCAATGACATAGAACGTAAATCTTGGTATAGTAATTTATCAAAGATATAATTGAACACAGCGTGTAAACACTATGTTTTCCGGACTAACTTCCTGCATGTGTAGTTATTTGATGAATTATCGAGATTGCATTAGAGCTAGTTGTCTATTTTACTTGGATTTCTAGATCTATACGAAGGGAATACTGGATACTAGAGCGTAAGTTTTTTCTTATGAATTTTCCATTGATGATGTAACTGTTTCTTGGCTCGTCGAACGTAAGTGACCTTAGTATCATTTTATTGTATGGGAGTCTTGAAATTTGAATTGAGCGATGCTCTCAGAATGTAGTACCACGACCTATGCTGGTTACTGAAGACAAAACTGTGCAAGCTGTGTAGATCAACAATGAACGAATTTGTATGACGGATGATAAATGGTCAAATATCTTCGGTAAGGAAAAAACTTGGTTTTAATACAATTTTTGTCAACTTCTATCTGTGTATCAAGAAACTCACGTAGATGAAGTTCTTCAATAATGAAGTGCAAAAAAGTGAAATGCAAATAACTGAAACGTCCATTTGGTGTCAAAGATTAGTTTTCGTCCTAAATTATTTTTTTATTAATTTTATTTTTATTGATTATTGTTTCATGCTGTTTGATAAGTTGAATACGATATATTTTCTTATTTGTTATAGAATTGAAATTTTGGACAGTCGGACTGTATAAAAATCACTAACCGTGGTGGCTATCACAGCTAAGATCGACCTCAACCATGCCTTAATTAGATACAAAATTTTGACTTTTCGGGAGCTAAAATGTCACATTTTTCAGATTATTGTAAAGTACAAGACAAACAAATTATTATAGCTGAAAGAAGAAAATGTATGTACAATGTTTTAACTAAATGATAAGTCACCTTCGTGAAAAATACCAGAAAAAAACCAACTGTTCAATAATTCATTAAGAACTGCACTATCGTAGTCCGAATGATTCTTACCTGGATACAAACACTATTAATTAAAGTTGCATTCTGATTTTTTAAGTGAATTGAAAAAAAAAACAAGTTAAAAGGTTTACGTAAACGTTTTACCGTCGCTATGTTTTTAAGTTGGTGTTGGTAATGCAACTTATAATAAATAAAACTAAGAGTTAATAATTAAGAAGTTCAACCTAGTTTTGATGATTCGCATCATGATGGCTCAATATTTTTATTTGAAACTTTCAGAATACGTAGAAGACATATTTCTCTACATGTTTAATGTGCTCAAATTCGTACAGTAGTTTTTCAATAGCAACCAAAAAGTTTGGCGTTCTAAAATTAACGGTAAGTCCAGAGATTTTTGGATAGTTTTCTTAAATCTAAAAATTCAAAATTCGTAGTACTCAAAAACTCAATCGAAAGAAAGCTTAGATGCTGGAATTTGGTCAGTTTAAAACAGAAAATAATCATTATGTTTTCAAGTTTTCGTTAGCCACAATTGATGGACTTTGTTCATGACGTAGCCTATGCCGCTTTGACATGATAATACTGGTATTTGACAAAGCAGAATTATTCGGATTAGAAAACAAGATAATCACTCGTTTCGAAACTTTAATTATAACTTATAGCTTGTTTTTAATTCACGTCGTCTTTATTTCCAAGATAAAAAAAAGCCAACGTTGATAGATAAATAGGTTAAGTTCATCGAGTAATAGAATGAATGAAAGCAACATAAATTCAGTTTCATTGCAAGCATATAGCATAAAAGTTCAGAATTATTGGCCACCAGCTTTTGAATTTTAGGGAATTCTATCAAATTTTTATTAGAATTCGTGACAAGCTATCATAATTGTTTGTGCAAAGCTGCATGCAAGTTTAAAATGGAGATACACTAAACGTTTGCAATGCGAGGAAATTGTTTGTGAAATTTTATCAAATTTTTATTGTTAAATAATCTCTATTTACTGTCGTACTTGATGCAATTTCCTTTCGCCAGTCTGCCCGGCCTGTCCGACCTCCGTGAGGAAAGTAGGTCGAAAAACTGTCTTGCGCTTAAAGTGATACTACGTCGTAGAATTTAAAAATTCAAAAATTTTACACTTGGCGTATAAGAGCCAGTAGATATATCTGGTGTCATAAATAACGTAACAGGATCCTAATATAATCCGATAAATCCAAAAAACTTAGTAATCATTCATAAATATAGGAATTAACTATTAAACAGCGCTTATATATCAAGATAATGCGTTTTTCAATAATTACTGAGTTTTATGAATTTTCCAGATTTTACAGGGATTCTGTTGTAACTTTATGACACCGGGTAAGCTAGCTGATGAATATATACTCATATTTTATGTTCATTCTAAGACGTAGTATCACTTTAAAAGAGACTCAAATCTAAATTGAATGAAATGAAGCTAGGGCCACTGAATAACTAAAACATAATAGGAATAGTACAACATTTGATTAAACACCTCCGGCCGATTTAGATTTCAAGTTCTTCACTACGAACCTCCTTATCACTAAGCCTCTTATCGATTTGTACACAATTTTCACTATAGCTTATAACTTGTGTCTTTTTAAATGACTTTATTTTTCAGTATATGTATTGCCGATGAATTAATAATTCTGTATCTTGTACAAAAGTGGAAATGACCGGACAGCTCAAGATAAACAAAGCGACACAATAATTGATGGCAATAGATTCACCTTCAACCTTTTGAATAATTGAACAAGTGGAAATTGCCTTGGGGCTGCTTGACAGTTTCTCTCTGTCTTCAGTTAATGAATGTTTACGATTGAAATGTTGACCAGTGTCAGGATATTGAGCCACCTTATACTGGAAAACGTTCGGTTATCGGCTCTATAGTATGGTGTTATCGGCTCTATAGTATGGTGTTATCGGCTCTATAGTATGGTGTTATCGGCTCTATAGTATTGTGTTATCTGTAATATGTTGTTATCGATTCTATCGTACTGTATGATGTTATCTCGACTCTATAATAATGTATTATCGGCTCTTATAGTATTGTATGGCGTTATCGGCTCTCGGCTCTATATTATTGTATAGTAGTGTTATCGGTTGTATAAAGTATGATGTTATCAGCTCTATATTACTATATGGTATTATCGGTTCTGTAGTATTGTGTTACAGACTCGATAGTATTATATGGTGTTATTGGATCCATATTATTATATGGCGTTATCGGCTCTATAGTATTATGTTATCTGCTCTATAGTAGTACATGGTGTTATCAGCTCTATGTTAGTGCATGGTGTTATCAGCTCTATTCGCCGATCACGAGAATTGTTGCCCTTACTCCTATATTATTCACCAGTTTCATACATATGTGTGAAGATGGACAATAAAGCGCAATTATAAGTGTGATGATTGGCCGGTTTGAAAATCACGTGACATGAACATTTATTACCTAAGTCCCTACTACGAGGTTTACATGCTTAAGTGAAACACGATAGAAATATGTAATAGTGTCGGACATGTTGATAAGGCGATGTGGCCATATTAGATTCAAATATATTTTACGGGTGAGCACAAATCAAATAATCGAGAGAAGGCTTCATAAAGTTAACTTGAATCAAATTGAATTAAACACTCAAAATATTGTCAGACGTTTTTTATCGAATTTGGAAAAGATATCAAAATTAGGCTTGATTTTGTGTTGTGGAGCCATTTATTGCTTGGAGTGTCGTAACTTTTGTGGAATCCACAAAACATGCGTATGTTTTTAATATCGGACAATAGTGGATTGTGAACTCAGAGCACAGAAATGAGCTCAATAAACGGTTCACAATATGAAAATAGGACAATAATTCTAGATATATTATTAGGAAACGACACAAAATATGACATTTATTGCGGAAACGAAAGTAACGCCAACAAAACCGGATATTACGACAAAGACGGACACGAATTTGATGCCTTTATGTACATAATTTGTGTGTTGTCCTTTTATGCATTGAGTATGGTGTTATTAATGATAAAATATGTGCGACGGGAGGAAGCCGAAATGTCTTTAGATTATTATTATACAGAATTTGTGAAAAGAGAACGTTTTCAGTGTCCGCAATTACAAAACAAAGCTCTTTTACAACGGGAAACTACACGAATTAGCAAGACTACATATAACTATACAACCGAAACTGATTTCATAATAGATTCGTGTCTGGAGGATTCGAATTCGTGATGTTTTTAAATGTCATTTTCCGATGAAAACTGTTGAAAGACTTGATTGACCGAGAAACATTTCAAGTGAATTCTTTGCCAATGACGATTCGTCTTTACGTTTTTATATTTTCGAATATTCACATTAGTTATATTACTAATCATAAGTTTATTTTGATTTTTCAAAAGAGGAGGTGATTTTGAAATATCACTTCAAGTATCAGTTTCAAGATATTATGCCTATTATGCCTTTCAGTAATTGTTGACAAACTCAATGTCGAATGTTACACGTAAAGTGCAATTTTCTGCTGTGTGAAATGAAATGAAATGAAATGGAAATATACGTTCTACCTCTTCTGTTCAGAATGACACACACTGTACACTGCATGGCGTTATTCATTTCAGCAATTTGATAAGTGCAAACGAAAGCTTCATTTCTTATATCTAATCAATTGCGTTCAGTATTTCCATTTGTTTTCAAAATCTTTGGAATAAATTAATTTGTCAAATAAAATAATTTGTAATTTCTTCTTTGTGTTTCTAAAACGAATAGGGTATTGTATGGTTCCGATGTGAACCATGGTTAGTAAATTTTCAAAATGCTTCTTGTTTGACTTAACCATGTCAAATGTTATTTTTTGGTGGATAGATTTCCAAATCAACAAATCTGAGCAAATCTAGTGCAAAAATTGATTATTTGCAAAGTCCTTTGTTTAAATGGGAAATCATTGAAACTAAACTGCGCAGAATTGTGGTCTGAGTTGTCTCCGTTGCGAAATAAATAAGGCTTACATTTTCACAATCCATTACCTAATGAGCACCGTTTCTGGGTTTGCATCGATTTATTGGTTTGGAAACCATCCCTACCGCATTTAACTTGATTGGTGACATATGTTGAGCAATCTGAAAATCGTTAAGTTTTAGGTTCACAATGGTCAGTCAGAATTCAGTTCACGTTGGTCATTGAAAACTCAGTTCACTTTGGGATTAAAGTCTCATTCAACAGCGTTAAGCCTCTTGCCGTCTGGGGAATATCCGTAGGAAATGGAGGTCCATTTTGACCGTTCTGTGAAATCGCCTACCAAGTCGGCTCATAGGTAATTATTTTACATTGATTCGGGCTGATATTTGTTCCCTTAATTTATATGCATTGTTGATTCAGGGTAAAAATATTATCTTTGTTCCTTGAATCGAATATCTAATCTGCGTTATTCAGGAGGACAGAAAGACAAAACCAAATGTCTACAAATCAGTTCGATTCAGTGAATTCCCTTCATGTATTTCTGTTTATTTCTGAGAGTGACTGTCAATGATATGACGAAATTATGCAAATCATGTTCTGTGTCAAGTAATAATCTATTAATCGAACGCTCTTAGATTTCCTGTGATGTGATGAATTCTGATATATATTCCGACAGTTCTGACTGTTTTGATTGGTCAGCTATTATTCAAATTTTATCTGAAAATGATTTGATAAAAAATTTAGTCAGATCAAAGATAACAAGCGCAGTAATCTTCAGATAGAACACGAAACGATACATCTTAATCGGAATTTCAATCCGATTGTGAATTTGTGCATTTTGATTCTGCCTAGTGTTAAAGCCAGGTGAACACTTCAAGCTTATGGTCTCTTTGAGTGACATGTGGTCGTAGTCAAACTATTACGAACTTTGTACTTATACCTTGACTGCAATAGTCAACTTTCTTGGATTATGGAAATTTGTAAATAAAACGTTTTGATTGGAACAGAGGCTTCGGCAGAAAGCCATAATTTCTACAGCATTTCTGTCGAGGGCTCTGGTTGGCAGTATTCACTGTCGTACAATCCAATCAAATCGCTGTATTACGTGTTACAAAAATGATGGCAATTGCACATGTCTATCGACATCGAGAAAATGAGTTTCCATATGTTACATTGTAAAAAGTGGGTTTTACTTTCTTTATGTAGAAATTCTTGCAATGAAGAGGTATTCGAGGGGTATTCACGCAACCTGCCTGGTCTTCATGAATGGACCTCCTGGAGAACGAAGCTGAACAGTGTCATGGTGGACCTTATCGAAGAACGACATCGAATCTTCAGTTACCCGAAATCGAAGAAGTACATTCGAAATCATACACGAATATTACGAACACTGACCGAACCAAATTTTGCCATTGGTAGAGGTGTGTCCGAGTTTGCCTTGTCTCGGGCAGTTCATGATTACGTTCACGGGGAAGATGGTTTTCATCTGGAAGCCGAATCTTTCTTAAGCTTCGGTATCCCTCGTGTAAAACTCCGCTCAAACATGTCGTACTCCGGAGACGCGGATTCTGATATTCAACCAAGTCCGAACGTTAATGGTGTTAATGATGTACCAACCTACCAAAATGTAGACAGGTCTGATCTACTGGAGGCTGAGAACAATCCCAGCGTTATCTATTCTGAAAGCACTAAAAGGAGAAACATCACTAAAACGACAGAACCAAGACCATCAGATTCTGGTAGTAATCTTTCATCCACATCAACCACTGAGTTTAACACTACTGAAACTTTATAACGTTTAAGGATATTGCAGGTCTAGGGCACATAAACAGGAAGGTGAAGATTTGAGATCGGAAACGATATCAATACTGGCGGGGCTTTCTTTTTTCTCAGATTGCATATATTTGGTGATATCATAATATATGAGAAATGTAATAGAACTTATATGAATATTACTTGAAACAATGAAGTGACTTGATTCAAAACAGTTTAGAACACTTCTGTTTGTGTTAATGTAATCATTTCTTGACAACTAAACTTGCTGTATATACATTTTTGATATCAAATTGATTTTCACAATAAAATCATATCATTTCAATTTTAGTTGATATTCAAAAAGGATTTCCACATCATACAAAGGGAACCAATTATTTCCGGACACCTGTCTGTTGTCAACTCAAATACGAGGAGCTCTGACAATTTTCATTTCCAATTACGATATGGGCAGAAAGTTCCTCAACTTCACTGAGCTTCGATGTTTTGTGAGGGCTGACATGGAAAAAGCGTGTAGTCGTTCTGATGGGGACTTTAAACCGAAGCCCCGTGTGCTACAGGCTATGCCCGTTGAAGATTCCTTGTGATTTGGAAATCGAAAGAGTAGGCTCATACCGCTGACCTGTCGAAACGATTTTTCACGCCAGTCTCTCCATGACAGGGTAAACTAGATGAAATATCCCGAGGTATAAAGCTTGTTATAACAATTATATAACTTAGTTATTGAAATAATTATGAGAGATTATCTATACAAGACCATATAATATATATTATAATATTGTTTATATTATATAATGCATCGTATAACACATGATATAATATATCCTGTTATTTCACGTAATTTACAATTATTATTAAGAGTTCATATAACATATTTCAAACCCCTTCATAAACACTAAATTATTTCAACTATAAATCCTATAGGACATATCCATTAAACCATGTAAATTAAAGATATATTGAAATTGAGTTTTACGCCCTGCTTTGTTGCTCCAGATTTAGCAAAACATTTTAAAGGGACAGATTCGCCATCCATTTGACGAAAATTGTACCTTAGCGTCGGAAACGGGAATTCTAATCCGCGTTTGTTAAAATGACCACTCGTGTTTTCTTGAGACTCTGCCATATATGTAAAAGACATTAAAGTAGAATTCCAAGTTTGAGATATTTTTGAAGGAATTATGCGATTTAGTACATTTTTATATATTTCTCATACTTCTGAAAACTATTTACACATATTCAAGACCAATATCAACCCCCGGAAATAGTAAACCTGTCCAACTGTACAACTGCAACGGGTGGCTTAAGTTGAGCTTTATCAGAGATGGTATAGCAAATATTAGAGCTACTATTATATATCATGAAATACGGTTGTCAAGTCGTCCAAAGTCTGCTCTTCTAGTCATTTTATGTGATTTCAGACAGTCTTGGTTGCGCAAATTTGGCAAACCAACCACAACTCACTAATCTCTGCTCTTATTATTGCTGTCTTCATACGTTATCAAGTAAATACAATTTTTCAACTGTAGGCGGGACACATAATCATAGGCCCAACAAAAACATAGACGATGGGCTTAGAATTACATTTACATATATAATTTTTTACACTTAATTTTTTTCAAATAATCATATAATATCTCTATTAAAAATTGAATGGACTTGATTTTTATGACGGAATTTTAAAGGTATGCACACATCACTTTTTGGTTTCAATGATTTGCCGGTCTCTTCGATATTAATTTGCTTTAACTGCGTAGGTTGGACAGAATGGGGCGAGCTTTTAATTTCTGATCGTCCGTTTGTAACACTCACGTAAACATCGGCATCACGTAAATTTTTAAGTTCCAATCTTAACATTTGATTTTCCTGTACAAGTATAGCCAATCTTTTTTCCATGTAAGTTTCCAAAGATTTTCGCTTCCATCTTGATTTTTTGGCGGCGTCATTATTTTTTAATCGTTTCTGCCAATAATCACAACCTTTGTTGTCGTTTGCTACGAACTTCCGCCTTGAGTTGAAGTAACGGTTATCAGGATGATTAATAACTTGATTCAAGCGTTCTTCAAGGTTTGGAGCTGTTAAGTGGTTATCTCTGCTAGAATACGCCATAACCTAATAAAATAAGAAAATAATAGACTAAGAAGTGATTCAAATTCTGTCTCTGAACAGTGGCGGAGGCAAAGGGGGGAGGGGGGGTCGTCCAGTTTTTCGGGCAATAATCTCATAAATAGATTAGAAATTCGGACAATCTCAGATGGACCCTGGCCAGTGGCATCATCTTCCATCTACCAATTGTCGAGGGATGTCAACCTACTATAGTGCATCCGAAAGATAAGATCATTTTGAATATGGTTTTAAGCCTGCTTCATTGATCTCTTTTCTGGAACGAAACTGGAAAATCTAAACCAAATTGAGAAATAGCTTCTCAGCAAACAAGGCTTAGTGGCTCACAGCTTCTCGTAACACGCTAACATTGGCGAGTGCCAAATGTCGTCAGAACTATCCACGATACTACTTATCATAGCACTTAGAAATATACGGTTTTAACATCATGACATAGGCTTTGTATGGGAATTCTTTTGCCGTAACACCCTAACACCAAAAAGCTCAGATGGTATCAAGTTGTCGTCTGCTTGACGCCGTGGGTTCAAATCCTTCTCAAGGTAAGAAAAATTAATGCCAACGCCAGTGAGTTAAAAAGTTAGCCTGGTCTCTTCTTTCAAGCCCCATTAGATGGTAAGTTCAAATGACAGAATAACAATGTGATGATCAGAAAAGAATCACATTAATAAACATATTTGCCCCAATAAATAAAATTCAACTATAGGCCTACCTTGGTTAGGAAAACGAACGCATCCACGGTGATGTTATGTATGTTCACTGTTGAACGAATATGGCAAAATGAAGTCTACTACATGTATAATGTTGACAGAAAGTAATAAGTGATAATCTTATATTACATTTGATATTACCCGATATCATTACGCCACCATGATAGTTTTATATAATATTATTACATCAATATTATAGGATACGTAAGTGGGGCGTTTTTGGAAGACGAAAGTTAAATAATGTGTGAGGCCAAGGCTACATCTTACTCGATTTTGGCAAAGTAGAATACATTTTTCATTTTTTATGGCCCAATGGGAGGGGGCATGGCCCAATACTTACCTCCTACACTGGCCAAGACGAAGTTCGTACTATCTTGACAAGGTGAAGATGAGGTTCGCTGTTGTCAGGATAATTCAACCGCGAGATATCGACAAAAATTATTGAAGGTTGCTTCCCTTCCGTTGATCTTAAATTTTAAAAAAAACTTATCTGGAATTACCTCCCTTGAAGTTGAAACTTTAAGAATAACATACAGTTATATATTATAGAACAACGTTGTTCTATATATGACTCTATGCCATTTCGGCGCCATTTTATTTGCTATTTAAGCATGGACCAGTCTCATCTGAATTGTATGACCTTATAAAATTAATCTTTTTTTTTTCATGCCAGCTTATCTTAAAGTGATACTACGTCTTAGAAGGAACATAAAATTTAAGTTCTCGAAATGGTCAATATGAGTATTCATCAGTTAGCTTACCTGGTGTCATAAAGTTACAACAGAATCCATGTAAAATCTGGAAAATTGGAAAATTCATAAAACTCAGTAATTATTGAAAAATGCTTAATATTAATATTAAATATATATTCAATAGTTAATTGCATATTTATGTATAATTACTTACTTTATCGGATTATATAAGGATCCAGTTATGTTATTTATGACACCAGGACACGTATTCTCGAAAGGATCTTAGCGCTAGGATGTCCTAGGGTCTTATCTTTTAACATTGATTCTAGGATGTCCTAGCGCTAAGATCATTTCGAGAATACGTGTCCTGGTGTAATAATTAACATAACAGGTATATATCTAAAAATTCTTAAATTTTATGTTAATTCTAAGACGTAGTATCACTTTAACTGTATGCAGGCAGATTTCATGTTGACATCTAAAAATAGACCCTAGGCCCTACGTTCCAAAACTGTTTGAAGTTTATTCACCCATTCGATCATTCGTGGATATTTAGGCCTAGCCGACATCTTTCCAAATACTTAGAATAGAGACAGATGTTTCGGTCTAGGTAAAATTTTGGATTGTAAATATATCAAAATCAAATAGGCAGTAAGCCAACACACTGTCAATGTCGCAATCCTTTGAAAGGGGGCTTAAATTTAAAAAAAAAAAAAAAAACAGGGAACCAAATTGAAAGATGAGGTTCCAGTTTTAACCAACGCCTGATTTATGTTAAGATAATACGTAAAAAGTTTATTCAGTCGATCGTCACCATGCTCATTATGCCGGTATTGCACATATTTTCTTTGCCCCGGGCACAAAATAATGAACAACGCGTAGTTATCTTTGTGGGTGCAGTACAATTGGAAATTAAGGAATCTTGCACAGTAATTGAGATATTAACAATCCTGTTGTTCTTGCAGCCATCTTGGACGCCATCTTGAACAACTGTTATAATTCTGTGTACATTATAATATTTATAATTATTATAATATAATTCCTATGTTGAATAGCACTTTGTAAGCTGTCTTGGGGTAGGCTAATTTCACGAAAAGTTTACGAGGATTACAGTAGCATTTCCTCCTCCCACACCCCCACTTCAATGTTTTTTAACAATTTACATAGTCAAAAAATTACCTGTGGCCGCCCTAGAAAATTTTGTTGTACTGATCGGCCCCTCAACTTATGTTTCCTAACGCCACTACATCTAAAACATAACATTGAATACACCCATATGTTCTATTTATAACTGTATGATTACAACGTATTCAGCTACTTTTGCTTTCGTAATAAATAGTTTTTATATAGATCCTAGTATTTATATAGATCAGTGGATCCCATAAACTCTATAAACTCTAACTCTATGGTGGACTCAAACTTATCATTTTTTTCTAGAGGATGTAAATTTCAAAGCAACAATGTATTCAGGCACAAAATGAAATATAATATGAAATTTCACACCGTACTTTTCTGGACCATGTGGGCTAGTCCAAAACATCTGCCTCTATTCCAGCCCCTGATGGATATTTTGACAGTTGTCAGCGGATTTAGAGCTGACATCTGTCCAAAAAGCTATCAGAGGCTGGAAAAGAGACAGATGTTTCCGTCTACATGTCGGCAATAAGTGAAATTTTGCCATTTTTAACTGAGTATGGGGGGGTGACATATTCCATACCTTAAAGAAATGGGCTGGCATTTTAATTTAGAAAAGATGGAAATGTTTTTTGTGGGTCACGCTGGCTTCATGCGCACAAGTTGTTAGATGACTCTTTTTGGGGGGATAAATATGTCGAACAAACAATATTAGCTAGATCTACTAATAGTTAAGTGAATTTGAGTACGGTACTGGAAGGTCTAAACGGTATGCGGTCAACTAGGTGACATGTCAACTCGGCGACAAATTTTTGTTGGTTAACTCGGTGACAAAACATCACTCGGCGACAATATTTTGTCATATTAAAAAAAAGAGTTCTCGTAAAGGGAGACAATAATTTATTCAGTAACAAGCAATAACAATACATACAACCCAATACATACAACCCAACACCACATTCCTACACTCCTAAAGTGCCACTACACGTCCAATTTTCTTTAATAAGGAATTGATTGACATATCCCCACTGTCATATGTGGCCCAAATTGAATATATGCTCGCTTGTTGTGTTCGGGTACGTTTTGTTTGAAATCGTTTCACTTTCTTTTCAGATATTAGACATGCCGTGACCTTTACCATTACAGCTTCTTTGTACAACTAGGGGATGGGTATATACAGCTGTAGAGAACCTCTCTTGGCACGTTGGTTAAGACGTGTGTGCCACCCCTCGACATCATTGTTTGTTCTGATAGAGTACCCGTACACGCACCAATCAGCAATTTCCCAAATCGAGCTCGTCATCCACGTGGCATCGAGGTAGTCAAAGAAGGTGACGAGCTTGTCAGTTGCAGCATATAACGAGATGACTGATATTCAAATGAACCAGGGACTAAACATAGCCAGGCGACATCACTAATTGACGGAATTTGGATGAATGGTATCAATGTTAATGTCATTGGCCTTGATCGACTTAGTTACACCTTGAAAGAAGAAGAAATCTGCTCGATAGCACATAAAATCTGATATACTTCACTCACAGTGGCCGAATCTTCTATTTTTTCGTTCAGCCTGCTTATTTTTCAATTTAAGTAATATTCGGGTTTTAGTCATACCATTTTTGCGTCCTGACGTTCAAGACTTTTCCTTATTTAGTTCAGTGGGTTGTTTTCTACGAAGGGAAAAACCATTTTGCTGAAAGAAGTCATCTACTTTGAAGAAAATAACTTAGTCAACTATTTTTAGAGAATGACACAATTACATGTTTTCTTAGCTAGAAGACTCTAAGGTAAATGACTGTTTTAAATTGATATTTATAAATTCTAACTTAGTAAAAAGTTCTTATGTTTTCTAACTGTCATCGCCATTGGGTGTTTTAATTTCTTGGTGTCTGTAAAATGTCAACAATGTCTAGAATTGACTTCAGTCTAAATTTCCTCAGCATGTTTTGTTTATGATAATGAATGGTAATGAAAACTCTTATGGATATTTACTCTTATTAACAATTGAGCATTATTATGATTATGGTTATGATGAGGTATTGTCCAGTATTGAAATATTGTATATCGTGGTGACATGTCAAATTGCCATACAAGGATTCACAGATATATCATGCCAGCACTTTTTAAAAAACTTATATCAATATAGTTACATGTATATGACGTTAATGGGTATTTTTTTCAAAGAGTTATATAAATAAGCAAATATGGGGTTAATCATTCTAAAGATAACATTGTGATCAAAATTTTCTAAATTTAATAGTTCTGGTGATTGTATAGTTTTCAATGATCCTTAAAAATGATTAGCAGAATTGCAAAAGTGCCTAAAAAGATGGGAATTAATGAATCAAAAGAAAAGAAAAAGACGCAGTCTGAGACAGCTCTTCAAGAACTTTCTAAAGGTAAGGTTTCCCAAAGATACATTTCTAAACAAAATATGGTCTGGGCACACTGTGAACATCATTAATCTCAAACAATTTAGTAATATGTCATTAAATTTTAGATTGTTTACCAAAAAAAAATTTTGAAAGTGTTAAGATCATTTATTTCGTGGATAACAAATTAGTAAGCTTGATAATGTTTAAAGGGCAAGATTTATCTGCAAACGACATATTTTTTTAACAGAATTTAAATGAGATTAACTAATAGGGGACCAAATTCAAATATTTTCAACAAGGAGTGCATGGATTGGTGATTTTTGAATGTTTATCTAATCAAACTGATAAATACAAGTAATTTCCTTTTTTCTGTGTTATAGATAAAAATAAATCCATACATAGGATGGAATCAAGTGTATCAATGGATGCAGTGCCTGTTTCACCTGAATCATGTCCTGTATATACACCAGTTCCACCCAATAAAAAGTCAAGCAATTTAATGATAACTGAATTTGTCAGCCAAATGTTGGATAAGAAATTTGAACCTTTTAAAAGCGACATTTCTGAAGATGATAAAGAATTAGAAAACAAAATCCCACTCTATCAAAATTATATGGATTTTGAAACGGCATTTGGCTTCCATGATGCTATGATATTATATCATGATGATGATAAAGAAGATTGTAAAGCATTCTGTGACAAAATTGAAGAAAATGTGGTTCTAAGTGATAAACAGAAACCAAGTATAATTAGTTATGCACGCATTGCTACATCATGCGGAAACAACTTCAGGGCTCTAGAGTTTGGAATAGAACGATGTACATTTGTGATGCTCTATGTTACTGCTAATTTTGTTAAAGATAAATGGACGGAATATTCTAGTGAAGCTTGTTTAATGGAAGCTATTACCAATCCGAATAAAAGATGGTGTGTGGTACCAGTGTTTACCGAAGATAAAAGTTCTAAACCTTACAAAATTCCACTTAGTATAAATACACTAAAAGGAATACGTTACTCGTCTGAAGAGGAAGATTTTTACTTATCCTCAATAACTACCCTTTTCAATGACAGGATTTCTGTTAAAAGAAACCATCAAAATCAGCACTTGCAACAACAAATGAGGTGGGTTCTGAAGTTTGAAGCAAAAGCACGACAAGAAGCTTTGGAAGAATTAAAAAAGAAAAACCAGGAAAAAAAGGAGCATGAGGATTTTCTAAGATCAGTTGAGCAACAGAGAGACAGAAGTGAAATTCAGTCCAGCTCGACTAATTTTCAAATAGAGAATTTTGTGAATAAATTTGAACTTTCTGTGGCCCAGAAAAATGAGCAATTAAAGCAACAATCAGAGAATGGGTCAAAAAGTCTGCCAGTTAGACCAGCAGTTGAAGAAAGAGATGACGGTTCATCAGTGGATCCTGAAGACATTGTTTCTGATACTCCTTCAACTGCCAGTAACACTTACGCTCCTTTTGGAGGGAGAGAGAATTTTGAACATTGTTCGCTTGCTGCTTCTTCTAGTGTTCCACCACCGGTTTCTAATGTAGCATTAACCGAATGTCCTCAAAGGTCCTCTGGTAATCCGATATCATGTCCATTAGCTACAGCAGAGGATCTTGCTGGTGAGAATAAAAGTTCAGCTGACTCAGTTCCTCATTCTGTTATAAGCAATCCTCCTACACCAGGATCTCAGTCAGTAATACAACCTTCTGCTAGTTCTGAATCACGTTCATCTGGTTACAAAACAAACACCAATTCCCAATCAAAGTCAGTTGGAAAGGAAAAGTCATATGTTGGTGAATCGGCCAGCTCCATTGATCATCCATTGAGTGAGAAAAGCTACTCAGAGGTTCATCATCACCATTACTACACAAATCCTCCTGTTTACAAAATCCAGGCAGAGAATGTACAAATTGGATCAGGGAATAAGCTGTATAACAGGACGAATCATGATAATGAGTCAGATTATGAGGAACAGCCAGGTTGTGATAAAGATGATTATAGCAGTAGTGATGAGCAGATGATGGATGAACCAATGACATTCAGGTAATGGGATAACAGTTCTGTAAATTGTATCAAAGATTTATCAGGTTTCGTAAATTACTGCACACAGAGTTTGTAAGAATTTGGAAAAATTTGTATGCTCATTTTTTTTTCTTAAAAGGCTAAAGTTTCAATTCTAATGAATTGTAAGGTATTATTTTCATTTGTTAACATCAATTTGTACCATTCCAATTTTCATTCAGTCATCTGTGGTTCCTGTAATTCCACTAAACGAAGTGTAGTAAGTCATAAAATAAGTTTGTATCACATAAGGCCCTTGATTAGTGACATCATCAAACACTTCATTTAGTAGAATCGCGGTACCACAAGTGTCTGACTGAAAATTGGAGTGGCGAAAAGTGATGCTGTCAATGTCACTGATACACATAAAAAAATTGAAAACTGCTTTACAATCCCTTTAACTCAAATAGTAGCTGAGAATATCCAGCAATATGATGACTAGTAGTAATAAGTACATATCATAAGATTTGGTAATGTACACAGGCAGATATTTTGCTTTCAGCAGCTCTCATGACAGTACTCTATCTCAAGATGGTGCTCAAAATACTGGACCTCTTAATGCTCAAAACAGAGAAAAGAAGATGTTGCAAGAATATGGAATCAATGAACATAAACCAATATCGGCTATGAGTATCAATGATCCAGATCAAACAAGAATTAAAGAAAGTGAAAATGTCAGAAATGGTAACAACAACAATGAAGATTCAGAACAAACATATTTAAAAGAAAAGTTGTAGCACTGTTAAAATGTAAGTAAGACATTTCTTGTACCGGTATATTTGATATTGGTAAGGTGTCTGAGAATATAAAGGATAAATACACATTACCAGTGGAGCTCTGAGCGATCAAATAAGTGTTCAGTGGAGCAGATAAGGGTTCACTGCAGCTCTTAAGGGTTCACTGGAGCTCTTAAGGGTTCAGTAATGAAATGAATGGAGTTATAGTCATACTTTTCTGGAGCAGATAAGGGTTCACTGGAGCAGATACTGGAGCAGATAAGGGTTCACTGGAGCAGATAAGGGTTCACTGGAGCAGATAAGGGTTCAGTAGAGCAGATAAGGGTTCACTGGAGCAGATACTGGAGCAGATAAGGGTTCACTGGAGCAGATAAGGGTTCACTGGAGCAGATAAGGGTTCAGTAGAGCAGATAAGGGTTCACTGGAGCAGATAAGGGTTCAGTAATGAAATGAATGGAGTTTTTTACGTCATACTTTTCTGCACCTAATTGGGCTAATGAAGACAGGATAAGGGTTGAATTTCAGAGGGAGCAAAGTGAAACAGAATGTTTGTGTGTATATATCTCAATCGTCAATAGGCCTCTGGGACCCAATAGATTTCAGATATTCTGTTTGATTTGTTTTGGAACAAAATTTGACAACCTACCCTTCCATTAGCTTAAATAATATCAGTAAACAAGATTGTGGTATAGACCTGTTAGATTTTGTCAGAAAACAAAAAAGAAACAAAACATTGATCTAATTTTTTAGGATGGAGATGTTACGGACCCTAATAAAATGTAAAATGTTTACTAATTCTACACCAGCTGATAATCTTCAAATAATATCTGTAAACAACTAGCCAGAGCCAATCATTTTACATGTCCTACTGTGCTGTGAATATTGACTTGAATTCTGTCGATTTTGAGTTACCAGTAGACAATGTTATTGATGAAAAGTTTGATTTGGTCACTCTATATGCAGAATTTTAAAAAAAGTAACGATAAATAGCTAGCGGTTTATGTTATAAATAGTAACAGATGATAAAAATACAGAAAATTGTGTTTTCAGACATTCTCTGTAATCAGACATATTTTTACAGTCTCAATGCATGTTGGAGTACAGAGTACACTGTATGTATGTGTTCTTAAGCAGTAAAATTGTGCCTTAACATATGAGCTTACATCAATTGAGATTGATGTGAAAAAATAAAGTTGAATTATTTAAATAAGATTTTATTTACATGTTAAAATTTTTGTAAAATATCTGAGGTGTTTGTAGATAATGAAATCATACATGGTACAAATCAGTCCAATTTCAATAAATGACCATCTGCACATACTGAGTTGAGCTTTGCAGGTCATCGAGATGTCTTGCATCAAGTTGATTTGGAATCAAATTGTCTACTTCCTGATTATAGACGAGTTTAATCTTCTAATAAAATCAATTTCTCTTTGTTGTTAAACAATTCAAACGCTGGTCAATATGATATTTTGTCTTTATTCCTATAACTCTAGTTAACAAGTTCTCGAAATGTGTGTACTTGGTACCAATGCGGACTGCCATCTTGGATTTCAAACAAATCCTATCAAAGTGCTATGAGCCATGATTTGGTTGAGTTCGGTCGCTAAAATAAATGTACATTGTAAACAAATCGTTGTAGATGCTTCGCTTTTATAAATGCACACTTTGATCTGTGTTGATGTAAATTGTTTAAATATAAATACCTTGTCTAATTCAAATTTAACCAAACTTTCGTTCTGTTTTTTTTTATTGGCCTTTATATTTAAAATAGCCACCACAGTTATTAATTGAAGCATATATAATGTAAATAGAGCTGTAAAAAGTTTGGAATAGAAGTTTGGTCTAATAGACTGTAAAAATGCCTTAATGTCATTTTGTGATTATAAATATAGTTAGTCAAAGAAATTTGTCCACATCAAGGCATGATCCAAACACCAGTATTCTATTTTATTTTTGAAGGATAGTATCTGTAAGTCAAACTTATGATGCGTTGCTTACTACTGTAACTACTTAAAACTATTGTTGACTGATTCACATGTTTATGTTTTGTATCCGTGCACAAATATCTTCATTCCAACTACATCCATATATTTATGTATATATTGGTATGATTTATATATAAGAATGAAGTTTTATAGAATATTGTTAAAACTAAGTCAATGTGTGATAATTTTGTTTGATAGAAATGGAATTCAGCTGTATAATCAAGCGTATGAAATATTTTTCAGTGGAGTTTATTGGTGGTTCATTTAGGACATGCTTAATTTTGATTTTTGAACTATCATTTTTGTATTTTTTGAAAGAAAAGAAATTTAATAAAAAAAAAAATTGACAGAAGACAAATCAAAATTTTGAAAATAAAATTTGAAGGTAAAAAAGAGAACTAAAAATAGATGATAAAACATGAAAATAATTATTTCGAAAAATTAAGTATCCTATGTCCTTCTAACCATTGTAGACTTGACTATTAATATGTTTGTAATATTCATATTTTACTACCTGATGAAAGTGCTATACGGTATTGAATTATAAAAAGATTATGTATATTAGTAATATATTGAATGATGTTATTGTATAATCTTATATATAATAATTATGTATATAGTACTTACTCTTTCACCCTAATTTATATACTAAATTTGATTATTTCTTGGGCATCCAGTATCATTTAAAGGAATACTACCTCTTAAGATGAATTTTTAAGACCCGGCCAAAAGTGGACTTACATGGGTCATAATTTTACAACAGAATTCTAAGAGTTAGTATTCCTTTAAACATGATATTATGCAAAAATAATTCTTAAAAGGATATTTGGTTATAATGAAAGTTGTATATTAATTATCTCCGAATGATTCAGTATGTGTTATGTCACTTTCAGGCCCCTTTTTCAGACATTTGGAATTATGTAAATTATCAAAGTCTGAGAAAGGAGCCTAAAATAATGAAATTGGTGAAAATATTCTAAAATCAGCCAAAAAATGTTGATATTGTTAGTAGCAAATGAATTTATGCAATGTGGTCATACTAGGATTACTCTTGCTATTGGAATAAATGAAAAAACAAAAAATAATGTTACAGTGTCAACAAAATCTAGAATTATGTTCAACGGGAGAAAGGATTATGACACGTTACAAACTATAAAGCCACGACTAGATGAGGTACAATGTCTGGTGCAGTATACGGAGCAGGATCATCAATACAAGTGCCCGAACCTTTGCCTGGTGTGTTCACTTCTTCTATTTTTTACTGTATAGTTAATCTCACACAGTACAGTTTATTTGTGGCTTTAACAGTATTAGTGATGTCACTCATTTGATTTCATGTGTACTGATGTTATTGTCTCTACCTTGTAAGCTGGAGAGTTATTTAATGATATAGTTATTCTTATTAATTGTTATTTTGAGTTGTTATATATATGTGCCATATTTTTTATGCTGTATAACAGATTAAATTATGCAAAGCATATAATAGATTATTTATAATGGGATTTGGAGGCAAATTTTTTCAGACATTCATATTTTTTAGTTAAAACTTTCAGATGTATTAAAGGGACAAGATTACCATTTCTGTGGGTTGATATTAGTCTTGAATATATAAATAGTCTTCAGAAATACTAGAAATGTACGAAAATTGCATAATTCCTTCAAAAATATCTCAAACTAGAAATTTATATTCGCCTTTTTCTATAGATTTCTTTTCTATTTATGTAGGTGTCTTAAGAAAATATGACTTTTTAACTTTCAAAAACATATAATTCTGGACACACATGGATTTAAGTCTCAATTCGGACGGTGAACTGTGAAGAATATTACTGGTTGGCTTAGTTAAAGAATTCCCGTTTCTGAGACTAAAAAATGATGAACCTGTCCCTTTAAGAGAAATATTTTGGGCCTACTAAAAAATCATGATTCACCTTCAATCCAAGACATTAGAAATGTTTTGTTTGATTCTCCTAGAGAAACATTTTTATCACAATACTTTTGAATTTTAAATTCAGTCTTACCATTTTTCATTGTTGAGGTTATTTTAGCCTTTGTTAATACCCAATGTCCCTCCCCCTTAATACACTGAAAATTTGACTTTTCGCGTTGTGACTAGATTGGTATAAAAATAGGGCCCTTAATCATACATAAAAAATGTTCATTATATTATACTATGTTTTTTTACAGAAAATCTCTTGTTCATTTATAAAGATGTCACTTAAAAGCTTGTGTATCATTGATTCATGTACATCAATACTAAAATTAATCCCCTTGTGAAAAAAAATAAGTAAAAAAATGTACTGTTAATTTTCATATTATGCTTGCTTCTGTATATTTGCTCATCACCAGTTTCATTACCATAATAATGTTTAGAATTTTAATTACTATATGCAATTTGTATTGTAAAAAGGTTAACTAATGTTTTTATGTGTGTTGGGGACACTGATAGCGTCAATTTGCATAATTCCAATCTTCATTCAGCCATTTGTGGTTGCATAAAATGTAGGTGTTTGATGACGTCATAGAGGCCCTTAAAGATTATTGACATCATCAAACATTTAGTTTTAGTGGAACTGCAGGAACCAAAGACGTCTGATTGAAAATTGGAATAGTGCAAATTGATGCCATCAGTGTCTTCCAGACAATACTTTGGCATTATTTTGAAATGCTATGATCTTCTTAATACCTTGCATTATAGTGTATTATATATGATATGATTCATAATAAAACTGCTGTGATCTTGCTCATTGATATTAGCAATTTGTTTTTGGATTCATCACTATATTGACTGAACTATTATTTGAGAGGAAAGGATTAAAGTTAGACGACACCATGCTGAGTGCCATGATAGAAATTCGACTGACACAGGCATTGTGGATTGTGAATGCAATAGAGATGACAGTTTATGTGGTTAAAAGAAGACTACCTCTGAGAATTGACATACAATCTCAAACTTGGTCAACAAGTGTATATATTCATCTGTTGGACTTATCAGGTGCCATGACTAAAGAATAGAATCTCTAAGCTTATATAGTTTTAATACCAAGTCAACTGATGAACAAAGAAACATTTTGGTGAAGTTAAATTTAAATTTTTTGATCAACCTAAGAGGTAGTATATCTTTAACTTTCATCGCCTTGTAACATCCTGAGCAATAAATACAACAGAGTACATGTATGTATAATAATTTATTTGTAATATAATCAATGTTATGTGTGACATTATATAGAGTGAAATATCCCACTTTGAAGTCTTTACTATTGACCTTTAATCATTAATAACCATATGATGACCAAAATGAGGAAATAAATAACAAATTGATAAGCAACTTAATAATGATAAAGAACTGTGTTTCTTTTGACAATAAATTTCAATCTAGTATCCACTCAAAAAAATGAAAACCGTCACAAATTTCAATTCCAACAAATAATGTAATAAGAACTCTGTCAACTTTTGTCAATTCAAGAAATACGTTTGTCTGCAAATATTAACATTAATGGCTATTGTCATTTGCTATTTTTAAGTATTTAAAATGGGAATAATCATATAAAAAAGCATGTTGGAAGATACATTGAAAATTTAAAGTTTGTAAATCTTTAAAAGAGATATTCATGAACATGTACTTGTCATTGTTTTGACAATTGATAAAGCTCAACTTCAGCTATCTGTAACACTCAAAATCTACCCTCTGGTTTGTCTACAATTAATAACTTCAGGTAAATATCAACCCGAAGTTATTACTTATAAAATGATAATATTGGTTATATCTGTATTGAAGAAAAGTTAAATTTACAAACCAGAGGTAAGATTTTCAATCTGAAAAGTGTTCTGGATAATTGAAATATTTTCCCTTATATGAACTAACAAAACATTTAAAGACCTAAACGCTCTCAAAATAATTCTTTAAATCCTTTAACAACATGGTACCTATCACCATTTTCTCACAATTTACAGTTAGTTTAGCACTACTATCATTTACTGTAACAGAAATCAGCACCAAAGTTCCTGAAGCAACAGTTTTTCCTGAAAATCTATAGACATTTTCATTACTTCCAGGAACTTGTATAACATTAGCTACAGAATGAACACACATACAGATGCTCTTAGCATCCTGATTATCTTTTGTTAGTGTTATTTTTCCAGAATTTTCATTCATACCAGAAAGTTTTCCTGAAAAAGAGATTATTTAACCTATGGAATATGATTATTAAAGATGGGTTCCCTTATTTTCATTTATTTATATATTTCCATTTTGGGACGGCTAATACTTATATAAATCGAAAGTAGAGTTGTTCTATTGATCGGGAAATACCAGTTTGTCTCACGAGTTCCTAATTAATTTGTAATAATGTGAGCTCGTTACAAAGGGAATGCAGATGAACTTTCTGACCAGTGACCCTGATAGAAGGATCAATTTGTTTTTCAATCCATGCAACTAAGTAATTATCCATGAACCTAAGTAATTATCGAAAAAAATTCAATAATCACTGATTTTTATGGACAGATTTGTTCAAATTTGAGAACTTAAATAGAATTCATTTAAGAGATAAGATATGAGAGTACAAACCTTGCTGACTGGTAAACTCAGAGTCTATCAATGAATACGGTTGAATTATCTCCCCTACTGGAGCAGAAATACTAACAGAATGTTTTTGTTGAGCTGTACAGATATCAAATTTAGCTGGTTGGGTTGTATCATTAAAGTTAATACCAATTAATACAGTACTCCTCATACCAGGAGCAATAGAACCTACAATTAATACAGTTCTTCTATGAGTAATTTGTTAAAGAGTCTGAAAGCTCACTTACTGGCTATTTTTTTTAATGACATTAAGTCAAAATCTTAAAAAAAAAAGAAATTTATACAATAGGTAATACAACAGTGTATTAAATAACTTTTGAATATATATTGCATATTGAACTGTATAATCATTTTTTCAGATTTCACTATACAATAATAAAGTAATAAAGAACTAACCTATTTCAGAAAATTCTTGAATTTCCATGCCAGTTTGTAATTTCTAAAATACAATATCAAATTTTTAATATATCTGTCATAACTATTATTTCATAGGTGCATGGGACAATGGTTATACCGTTTCTGTAGAATTGTAGGACAACCAGACATTAGATTTAATTTCTGAAAATGGGTATGTATAGCTGAAATTGAGCTCTATCAGCTAGTAATGAAAACATTTAGTTATATCCCTATGGTCATTTAATCAGTCAAAAAAGTCCCTTGAAATAATTCATTATCATTTCCATAGCCACAAATTTGTCAAAGGAAATATTAGGACAAGGGCAGTAACTTACAAACTATTGGTCCAATTATGTGGAGTTCAGAACAGATTCTGTTCCAATTCTGGCTTCAATCAAACAGTATGAAAAGGTCTATGATTTCTTAGGGACCCTGTTCTAACTTGTCTCCCAAACTTGCAGTATTCACCAATCCAGTGATCATTAAGTCAAGCATGAGACATAGAAAGTTTCATTAAAGCGCTAAAGCACTTACCTTTTCTCCTAGTTTGATATTAGTTAAAGGTTCATCACCACTATTAGTAAACATCAGTTCTATTGATACCATTTTAGGTGAAAATACTGATACTGTTCTAGTAAATTTATAATTTATACTTAAACCACTACCAGTTATACGATTTAATAACTCATAAGATTTACTCTCTACTGTTGAAGGTGGAATTATCTACAAAAAAATTAATTAATCATCATTACAACGTCTCCTAATTAATAGAGATTACTCATTTGTTCTATAGAATCAACTTTTCTTCCCTTCACTTTGTAAATGAAGATGGTCAACATTAACAAGTGTGCTGTGGGTATGCAATGAGAGAAAAACATCCATTTAGCCTACTCTGTGTACCTTTTAAGGGAATTTGTAGCATTTGGGCCTGCAGCTTATTGTCCTATCCAAACTACTAGATGCTATTTTCAGTATCAGTCCTGTGTCTTTGAATACTGAGGGTGAATCAAAAAATACATCATAATATACCCTGAAGTCCCAGGAATATGTTCACTATCAGCCCTTGGATATTTATTACATAATGATGTGGTTGGTAGAGCAGCTCTAATGAAACTGATAGATACCATTTCCACCCTTCCAAGATTGAATTCTCTTCAATTTAGGACCCAAGCATCAAATATTGAAGTCCCAGGATTCCTGAGGCAAAATCAAAAGAATAGAATAATACAAAAACTATGACAGTACCTGTGGTAAGGCTGTATCTTTAGTACCACTAATAGATAAGTTACTAATACCACTAGCTAGTGTTGGTGTTAACATATTACCAGCTGGTGTAGCACCAGTACTTGTATCATTACTAGCTACTCCACCTACTATAATTACAGAGGAGATATTAAAGCTCTACATCCCATTTGTTCTGTTTGAAATGGGCAATGTTAAATACACATGGATGTGGGTATATATAGAATGTATATAGATATATTTTATGTATTTAATATGAGTAGTAATGGCATTAATTTAATAAATATATTTTGAATTATAGTTGGAATGAAGAGTTTTGGAAATCTGACAGTTTTTAGTTCATAAATCAAGAATTATTCTACTTTTGTTGAATAGTAACTTGTTATTTTCAATCATTCTAATCTCTGCTCCAATTTATATCAAAGCTGACATTTCAATATTAACAAAAACCCATAAAATGTTGAACACCAGGATAAATGATTTATTATGATTCAGTACTTACTATCATCTAAGTCTAATAATAAATCAGCATTGGATTTTGGCTTGGTTTCAACAACTTTTTTACTTTTACTTTTTACTTCAGGCTGAAATAAGAATCAGAAAATTAAAGATCTAAATTCAACTTGCTGTTCCTTGGCCAAAACTCGTGGCATTGATCTTCAATACTCAGATGGAAATTAAAAGTACCTTAGCAGCAGGTTTCTTGATGACTTTATCACTATCATCACTAGAATCTTCCTCTGATGAATCACTGGAGTCACTATCAGAGTCACTATCTGAAGAACTATCTTCACTAGATGATTGTTTTTTAGAGGATTGTTTGTCACTATCACTGTTCTCAGCATCACTATCTGAATTCTCATCACTACTGTCATCATTATCATCACTACTATTACTTGATTCTTCTGGAAAAAAAGTAATATTTAACCAGGCAGTGTACAATCAGGCAAATATAACTATTTTAGAATGCCATTGAAATGCATAAGATTGCATCTTCAAAATTTGGAGACAAGAGACGGTGCTCTTTAGTTTCTTAAAAAACATTAAAACAAGAACTTAAGATATCATACCTTCTTCACTGGACTCTGATTCAGAATAAAAGGATTTGGATTCTTTTTTCTTCTTCTGTTGGGAGTGTTGAGGTTTCTCAACCCATGGCATGACAACTTCTACATTCCTGACACTAGAGTCAGGCGCTGATTCTGGCCATTCTGGTAGTTCCTGATAACCATGGCATTTAATATTCAATAAATGAGACAGAGTTCCCAGTTGATAGAGGTCACGATCTATAAGCAAAACAAAATCGTGACTGGGGTGTATATCGTGTCTACAGACTGGGGTGTACATCGTGTCTACAGACTGGGATAAAGATCTTGACTAGAGAATGGGGTGTATATCGTGTCTACAGACTGGGATAAAGATCGTGTCTACAGACTGGGGTGTATATCGTGTCTACAGACTGGGGTGTATATCGTGTCTACAGACTGGGATAAAGATCTTGACTAGAGAATGGGGTGTATATCGTGTCTACAGACTGGGATAAAGAACTTGACTAGAGACTTGGGTGTATATCGTGTCTACAGACTGGGATAAAGAACTTGACTAGAGACTGGGGTGTATATCGTGTCTACAGACTGGGATAAAGATCTTGACTAGAGAATGGGTTATATATTGTGACTGGTTATATATCGTGACTAGAGACTGGGTTATATATCATGACTAGAGATTGGGTTATATATCGTGACTAGAGACTGGGTTATAGAGACTGGGTTATATATTGTGACTAGAGATTGGGTTATATATCGTGACTAGAGACTGGGTTATAGAGACTGGGTTATATATTGTGACTAGAGACTGGGTTATATATCGTGACAAGAGACTGGGTTATATATCGTGACTAGAGACTGGGTTATATATCGTGACAAGAGACTGGGTTATATAGGAGAAGGTTGAAGCTTGTTCTCAATCCTGGTAATATTTTTCAGAAGAGTACTTCCGCAACCCCAATCAATACATAAATGCTTAAGAACATAATTCCTGGTCTATATCGCTCTATAATTGCATTGAGCATATTTTAACAGTGAAAATATTTTATTATTGTAATTCCTGGTCCATTACATAATGTGTTACAATTTCATGTTTGGCTATCAAAAAAAATCCTGGGAAATAAAATCAATGCATGAATTACATACCTTTAAATTTGGAAGCAAGTACAGGAGCAGGCTTAGTTGATAAAAATATCTTTTTGGCATATTTAGCAAGGACACTTCCGTTTTCACCAGGTAGAATAAGTTGGCGTAAAAATCGTGATCGGTCACGAATGTCATAATTTTGATCATATTTAGCCAAGTTGAATACATACTGACACAATAATTTACATTGCTTAGGATTTGTGATACATAATTTAGCTGCTAAATTCAATATCTGTAACTTTACAATGTCTTCCTGTAACAGAACAGCAACATGTATTAATTATGCCTTGCATTTTATTTTACAGAACAGAAAATGCTCTGTTATCTTTCATACAGATTTTATTTTACAGAGAAAGCCAATTGATGTATGTTGACAAAGAAAATTACCGAACTTTTTATGAAGCAGAATAACATTGAATTCAGAGGTATCATTTTGCACTTTTTCTTGGTTACTGGTATACTATTATAGGCAAATGCAGAAATTTTGGCCACGTTTCATGATCTTTTTAATGTCAATTCCATGATTATGCATAACAGATAAGCGGCAACCAGGTTGAAAAATGCTTCAACCCTATATCAAAAATTGCCCGACTTAACCCCTTTAACCTTCCATTATATCTGTAAATAATAACAAACATCTGGTCAAATGTTTCGAAATTTTGTGCACTCCCAGTTTGGCCAGCTCTGTTTAGTTAAAAAAAAACTGTGCATAATACATGCAAATATACAGTAGCAAGCAAAAACATAACTCACTCACAAAGAAGTATAAGCTGTAAATGTAGATCTTACCTCAGTAATAAATGTCTTAGCCATCTTTCTCAAGACATCTGGAGCTATTTTAGGTACTCGTTCACTGTATTCACCTATTAACCATAATATAGAGGCTCTAGCCATAGGTACTGTTATTTTATCTACCATTTTAGCCATATGGACTATAATATCTTTATGTTCTGACGGCTGAAATAAGATATTTTCTATTTATGATGATGGATTTGGCATCCTTAACATTAAGAAAATCAATTTTTAGCTGGTCTTTTAACTTAGATATATCAAAGTGGATTAAATTACAAACTTTACATAAAGAGTCTGAAAGAAGAGCAAGAGTGGTGAATAAGGTTATTAATTTAATTATAAAGTTAAAGGAAGGAAAAAGTAGAAAGATATAGCACAGATATGGCCATGATATAGGTTTAGTAACCTTTGACAAAGTTTTACCCTCTTCATACCTAGTCTAGTAAAAGATGCCCATCTGTTACCTGAACTATATAAATAGTCCAAATGTTGTCGACTTTTTAAAGAACTATATAAATAGTCCAAAAGTTGCAGACTTTTTTAAGAACTATATGAAGAGTCCAAAGATTCAAACTGTTATCTGAACTATTTAAATCAAAAGTTGCCCACTGTTATTAAAACTATATAAATAGTCCCAAAAGATGCCCAACTGTTATCTGAACTATATAAATAGTCCAAAAGTTGCTGACTTTTTTAAGAACTATATGAAGAGTCCAAAGATTCAAACTGTTATCTGAACTATTTAAATCAAAAGTTGCCCACTGTTATTAAAACTATATAAATAGTCCCAAAAGATGCCCAACTGTTATCTGAACTATGGAAATAATCCAAAGATGCAGACTGATATCTGGACTATTTAAATCAGAAGTTGCCCACTGTTATTAAAACTATATAAACAGTCCAAAAAGATGCCCAACTGTTATCTGAACTATATAAATAGTCCAAAAGTTGCTGACTTTTTTAAGAACTATATGAAGAGTCCAAAGATGCAGACTGATATCTGGACTATTTAAATCAGAAGTTGCCCACTGTTATTAAAACTATATAAACAGTCCAAAAAGATGCCCAACTGTTATCTGAACTATATAAATAGTCCAAAAGTTGCTGACTTTTTTAAGAACTATATGAAGAGTCCAAAGATGCAGACTGATATCTGGACTATTTAAATCAGAAGTTGCCCACTGTTATTAAAACTATATAAATAGTCCCAAAAGATGCCCAACTGTTATCTGAACTATATAAATTGTCCAAAAGTTACAGACTTTTTTAAGAACTATATGAAGAGTCCAAAGATGCAGACTGATATCTGGACTATTTAAATCAGAAGTTGCCCACTGTTATTAAAACTATATAAACAGTCCCAAAAGATGCCCAACTGTTATCTGAACTATATAAATAGTCCAAAGATGCTGACTATTAACAGAACTATATAATAAGTCAAAAAGATGGACCATGGAAATAATGGAAAAGATCTTATCTGACTATGGAATATACTTTTGACAAACACCTGAAGAGATGACAGTCAGAAATAGTTGGTTTTTATGCTGATTTTTAAAGATATTATACATAATTCAACACTATATAGATTGTTTATAAGACATGGAAATGAAATTCAAGGGCATGATTGTAATAAAAAATAGGGGAAAATTTTAACCCTAAACCAACCATCCCTAAAATTCATGTAAAAATAGGAAAAGTTCATGCAAAGTTAGATTTAACCCTTTTATTCCCACCAATGCAACACAAGAGCAGCAATATGTTGGAAACACAGAAAAGCATGCACCCATGATAATTAGCCATTATAAAGAAAGAAATCCTTGATCTCACAATCTTCACTATGTCAAGCTATCACAACCTTCAGCTCATACCTTGACTACAAAAGCTGCCTTTTTGTATCACGGAATACATCGATTTGATTGGATTGTATGCCAGCCAATACAGCCAATCAGAGCCCTTGACAGAAAGACTGTAAACATTATGGCTTAGTGTTAACATAATTTTTGTCGCTATCTCTTGATTGGCTGTTTTGCTAGTATACAATCCAATGAAATCACTGCATTTTAGCAAACTTTGGTGATACATGAAAGACTGCTTTTGAAGTCAAGGTATAAGCCACAGGTTCTAATGGCCTAAATCATCTTCACAAGCCATCATCATAATCAAACCCTTAACATGTTTAGACATAACCCTTCACCTTTGACGTCTGCATTTATATTTATGATCCAATGGAAATGTCTTATTCATTGGATATAGGCTATTCCTCAATTTGTCAGAAAATTTTACACCAAGTCAAAAGTAGAAATAGAATTTACATGATGGAAAAAAAAATGCAAGCTGAAAAATAAAATCTTATCAAAAATATCCCAAAAACCAAAAGGCTAAAAAATGTCCTACCGATTGCTTGCGTCCTGTTTTCTAATAGAAAGAAACGGTACTTATTTAGAAATATGACTAACAAATTCAATTTTTACAGAAAAAATGGTCAAATACACATAATTTATTATAATATAGACAAGCAAAGATATCTATTTAAGCAATCCATGAGCATTCAAAAAGTGAATATGACAAATAAGTTTTCTGACTACAATATACCGTAAAGGGACAGGTTTGCCATCTGTTTGATCAATCTAATCTTAGTCTGAGAAATGGGTATTTTTAACCTAGCTAATCAGTAATAGTGTTGAGCTTTCAAATCTATGTGTGACCAGAATTATCCACGTTAGATATTTATAAAGAGTACTCGCCTTTTCTTGAGTCTCTATCATATACAAAGACATTATAAAGAAATAAAAAGAGAAATTCCTAGTTCGAGATATTTTTGAAAGAATTATGCAATTTTTTGTACACTTTTAGTACCTCTGAAAACTATTCACATATATTCAAGACACAAATCAACACTCTTAAATGACGAATCTGTCCTTTTAACAATATAGACTGTTCTTTTTTATGGTTTGAATTGTTCCCAGATTTGCATTAATATCTTTGGCTGACTATAACAAATTTGTCAATACAAATTCAATATTCATAGAAGAGATATATCGTGTTTCCAGCAGACCAGCTGTACCGGAATGGTGATCGAAAAATTCCACAAATATTACTTACCCTCATTTGTAAGAGTTTCTTAATAACAACAACGCTTTCAGCTACTACACTCTCTGGAAAAGAAGATTGTCTATATTGTAATGGAAAAGCTTAAAATTAACTTAACATGCTAAAATCTTATGGAATGAAGCTTAGCTAATGCAAATACCAACAAAAACTGGACAAAAAGTAGGTTGATAAAGAGAAAACAGCAATGTGTAAAAGCAATATAACACATCTTGCCGATGTTTTTTGTAACATCCCCACCATTTTGTATTTAAGACATGACATGGATGATTTGTATATGATGTGTTTGAATTATTCCTCTTAAACATTTGATACAGATTTGGTGGATGTAACATAAACCTTATCAGTTTTGAAGTTGCAAAAATCCCCTTTAAATAAAGCCAAAAGCTTTTGATGATACCATCCATCAGAGGCTGGTGAGAATAAGCTTGTTTCAGATTTCTCAAAGACACTCTTGAACATCCAGACCGTCTTAAGATCAATGCACCTTGCTGTGTATTGGCCAATCTTTTTAGTTCATATTATTTATCTTAGTTGTTTATAATATATATAGCTTACCATCTCTATTAGACATAAGATGTACCAAACCATTTAAACAAGTATCAGTAACTTCAGCTATACTACTAGCACTTCGTCCAATAGCTTGTATAGTAGCAGCTGCAAAGTCTTTATCAGGGCTGGTTACATATGTCTACAATATTAAATACATCATTAATATTACAAAATAGGACTGGTTATATATGTCTACAATATAAAATACACCATTAATATTACAGAATAGGACTGGTGTGTCAACAATATAAAATACACCATTAATATTGCAGAATAGGACTGGTTATATATGTCTACAATATAAAATACATCATTAACATCATAGAATAGGACTGGATACATATGTCTACAATACAAAATACACCATTAATATTACAGAATAGGACTGGATACATATGTCTACAATATAAAATACACTATCAATATTATAGAATAGGACTGGTTACATATGTCTACAAATGTCTAAAATACATTTATTGATATCACAGAAAATTCTTGCATGAAAATTTAGGTCACATATTAAAGAGACTAAAAAATTTAAGACGTTTGACCTTGGACCATCTGTAAGACAAGATCCACGAGATTCTACGATATGGTTCTTTTTATCTGTTCATGTTGTTCGTTAGAAAGATATGAAGTAAAATACTCACTTGGAATTCTCGAAGTATAGTTGATATATTGGTCTCTGTAGCTAGATTAGTTAAGATCTCTAACTGTAAAAATATTCATATTCTTTATAATACAAGACAATTGATAAGAGCGTTACACATCAATGTTTTAAGGTGTTTCCAAAACTCTTGAAATCATAGTTTGACAAATAAAAGATGAAGAGAACACTTCTTAACCCATCCCATCTTCACAGTGGTCAAGGTATTACCAACTTTGTCTTAAGCTTCAACTACAATAGCCACTGTTCTTGTATTATGGAATATAGAACTTTGTTAGGGGCGATTACAGCCAATCAGAGCCATCAACAGAAAGACTGTAAACAGTGTGGCTTGTTATTTACAGATTTTTTTTTGTCGAGGGCTTTTATTGGCTGTATTCATTAACATACAATCCAATCAAATCACTGTGTTTAAAAACTTCCATGATACAAGTAAGGTGGCTATTGTAGTTGAGGTATAAAACACAGTTCGTAATACTTCATCATTGTGAATCTGCAACCATCCTAGCAGAAGACCTCCCAACTTTCTACATTAACGTATGAGATTCAAAAAATAATTTGTAATGGGAGAGCAGATATACAGCATCAGAAAATTTTCTTCCCAGTTGCGTAATAAAAATAGCAGCCTTAAGTTTTCAACACAACTCTTATCAACTGAGGTCTGAGATGCGTTCTGAACCTATCGCCACTTTCATTATTCGCAACTATACAGCATGGCATACACTACTGATGTCTGCTATGGTATGAGGGCACATTTAAACAGTACATACCTTCAGAAGTTTAATATGTAATGGATCACTCGAACGAATATAAAAACTTTTTAAATATGGTTCAAACATTCCTTTTCTTCGACTAGTCATAGTAGCTACATTACTTAATACCACGTACTGGATTTCTCTACAAAACAAACCAATAAAAAATTACCATCTTATACATGGCAGCCATTTTGGAAGCCATTTTGAATAATCATTTTTCAATATGATTTCTAATGTTGCAAATTTGATAGTGAAACAGAATATGGTTTCCTACTAAAATAGCATTTTTAATGATATTTAATGATAATATGAAATTAGGCAAAACCATTTATATGCTAAGGGCAGATTTTGAAAATGACATTTAAATATCCAAACCTACTTTTGACTGCGTAATAATCTTATTAAAGCTTTAGACATGACACCAGTTTCAGCTTTTGGTGCACAATGATGGTAGAGTTGTCCTACTGCCATTACAACCTAGAAGCATTAGAATTCACAAACTCATGAAAAAAAATAAAAGGCTCATTCATATTTTTATAACATCTATTAGCTGAAGAAAAAAATTTGGAGTAAAAATATTAATTTCATTGAATCCTAGAACACCTGAGGCCACTCTGTGAATGTGCACCCCCATTCAAGAGACATTCAACATATTTTATTGAATAACTTACAGCAGCATTTCTACTATTAAGTAATGGTTTAGCTTGACGTAATAATAATCTATGGTCAGGATCCATAATATATGGTGCCTTCTTATTCTTCATATCATCTTCTTTCTCTTCTTCTGAATCTTCTTTTTCTGAATCTTCATAGAATGGTTTATCTTCTTCTTCTCCCATATCCTACATAAATAGATTAAAGGATCCATAAAAAGCTTCAAAATTATACTTGGTTTTACAAGTAGAAAATTAAGAAGAAAATAGACCGGCCTAATCAAGATAAGATTCAGACTGAATTAAGTAAAAATTCAGATTGAATTAAGTAAAAATTCAGATTGAATTAAGTCAAAATTCAGATTGAATTAAGTCAAAATTCAGATTGAATTAAGTCAAAATTCAGATTGATAAAGTCACAAGATCCAGATCAATTGAAAATTCACACTGAATTAAGATTAGATTCAGATTGAATTAAATCAAGATTCAGATTGAATTAAGTTAAGATTTAGATAGAATCAAGTCAAGATTCAGGTTGATTTAAGTCAAGATTCAGCATGAATCAAGTCCAGATTCAGATCAATTTAAGTCCAGATTCAGATTAATTTCAAGTCAAGATTCAGATAAAATCAAGTCAAGATTCAGATCCAATCAAGTCAAGATTCAGATTCAATCAAGTCAAGATTCAGATTCAATCAAGTCAAGATTAAGATTGAATTAAGATAAGATTCAGATAGAATTAAGTCAAGATTGAGATTAATTTTAAGTCAAGATTGAGATTAATTTTAAGTCAAGATAGAGATTAATTTTAAGTCAAGATTCAGATTAATTTTAAGTCAAGATTCAGATTGAATTAAGTCAAGATTAACTTACATCAAGATTAGGATTAACAAACTGTGTTCTACAATATCTGGTTAACATATTAATAATAACAACTTGTCCCCATTCTTCAACATCCACCAGTAAATTACATAGTTTACGATAGTTTTTATGTATTAAGTCAATACGTTCTGGACAGACTTCTTCAAATGCTTGTATAGCACTACCTGCTACTAACTATAATAGACAAATTACATAATTTACCCGTCTTTGGACGATAATTTACAAAGAGGTTATTTAATCTGCCACACATATCATATTTAAGCACAAATTTTGTAATTAATACGTTTTCTTCTGTAATCAAACAAAACCTTTGTTTTAGGTTAATTTTCATTTAGGAGAGCAATGAGTATTTGAATTTCTACTTACAGTAGTTTTATCTCCTAATAATCTCTCAATAACTTCTATCAGCTGTTCTTTAGTTTCTGGATCTAAACTATCATGTAAAAACAAAATATTTTTACTGTTAATATAGTACATGATTTGTAGAGCGATATAGAGATATTAAAACAGAACCTGAAACATGTTATTATTTAGAGTTTTATCAAAGGCATAAAATGAATGGATGAATAAAAATAGATTCTAAATCGCAAACTTACCTATATAATTTAGGTATGGCATGAGCAGCTGTTTTACGAACATAAGGTGACATATCCATAACAGCTTCTTTAATAGCTAACATCATTATTGGTGTAATTACTGATACACGTATACTAGACAATACACGTAATGCACTAGCACGTATCAACTGGTTAGGATCCTAAAATACAAAATACAAATTACTGATACATGTTTACCAGACAATACATGTGCCTATTTTCATTTCAGCTATTCTTACTCAAAGTGTTTGTATCAAGTACAAGCAACCTTTTAAACAGAATGTAAAGAGCTTTTCTAAATTTTTTAATGTGTATCGCATACACATGATAGCATCAATTTACACCATTCCAATTTTAGATCAAACAGTTTCTGTAATTCCAGTGTTTGATGGCATTAATAATCTCAAAGGGCCTTATGTGATAAAGTATATTTTCCGTTAAGTAATAAAAAATTTAGAAAACCTCTTTACACTCCTTGTAAGGGATATATCTATAGAACTCCAAGACTGATTTATCCATAACATGTTTAAGAATTATATCATACTTAAGGTTCTCCTACAATTGAATAAATATTAAGAAGACTATATCCTTTTAAATTTTAGAATTGAGGTGAACTTTTGAAACAGAGAATATATACACTGGTTTTCAGAGTTGAAAATAATACTCACTCTTAAAGCTCTCTGGAAAGTACTTATAGATAATAAGGCTAAATCTTGTTGTTCTTCAGCATATCTTGTTAAATATACATATACTAACTTCTTTATCTAGAAATACACGTAGCATATTATCAATATTAAAGCAAAGTGACTTATTGGATTACTCTATGATATCATCTGTACTGAAAATACCTTCAGATCAATTTGTATAAATCAAATATAATAGTTGCTGTCACAGTCATTTTGATACTGAAACTTTCTTGACATTCTTGACTAGGGCAGGGGTCCCAGTATGGAACAAAAAAATTTAGGAAATTGACAAGATCTACTGAGGGTTACAGGCTACAGGGGACAAAGGGAGATTCTACCATTTAAAGATGCTTTGGAAGTCATTTCCTATATATATATATGAAATTGTTCAACCCTCAAACCAAATCAAATGAAACTTTCATAATAGTATAAATATACCTCTAGATTTTTGGCCACAACATTTTTAACAACCGCTGGGAATAACTCAGATGCATCTTTGCCTTTTGCTACCATCTGAAATTTTAAACAGAATAAATGAAAATTACAAAAAACATCCTTACTCTTCATTTTCTCAGTTTTTATGCAAATGATAATGAAACAGGCTTTGGGTAGATTTAACACAGACGAGGCCTTATGCTTCCCTTTGACATTCTTTTTATTCGAATCTGTCAAAGAGTCTCCAATGATCAGTCAGGACCTCAATTTAGCCTAGTGGGCATTAATTCTTAAACCTAACTCACAAATCCAACAACTAACAACTGAGGCTCAGTCTGCATTAAAGCCATAATAAACAGCACCGTACCCCAACAATTCTTTTCATAGCTTCTAATTTCTGGGCGTCTTTATTACTATCTAGCATTGTCTTTAAATCTTCATGCCTGTTAATTAAAGATTCAAATCAATAAGAAAAACACACGCTAACATATCTTCAACAATTCTCATGTTATAGTAATGCAAGAGAAGTATTACTACATGTATTGGTACCTGCAGTACAGATAACAAGTATTTATTAAAGTATTATGTCTAATAATATAGTGTTAAGAGTAAAATTGTCAAACAGAGGGATCTTTCACTCTCACAGTCTCTATCTTCCTATCAGGATAGCCTAGATGAATAGAATAGAGACATTATTCCTGTCTATGAACTTATCTCTGGAGTCTGGCAGACCTGCAATCACTGCAGCCTCTGGATGGCAGACCTGTATTTGCTGCAACCAATAACTCTATCCATAATCCAACTGTGTGATATCAAAGACTTTGACTTTTCTTTTAAAACAACCACATAAAGTTAGGAATATTGGGTAAATTGTAGCAATCTTTCTACCTTTTGAAGTCACTTGTGAAGAAGCTACTACTGGCTGGGTCAGTTGACATCTCAGCTTCTCCACTGCCTGTTGATGAAGGCGGCTTATCATTAGCATACGATGACTGGAAGCCATTTCCCGCCATTATTCCTGTATCAAATACCACAATTGGTTAAAAATGCTCAGAGGTAAACAGAAATTATTCAACAGTAAAAATTTTCTGATGCTTGTTTTCATTTGACACATTAACCGGAAGTAGATGGGCAATGGCTAATAAATATTCATAAGCGACACGTGCCATATGGACACACTTGATAAGGTCTCTTCGTATTTAGTGTGTTATAAAAATAAATACAATGTCATAGTCATTGATCAATTTATTATAAGAATAACGATTAATCTAAAAATCAACCTGAATAAAATAAAGAAATGACGTAATTTCATGTGATCGACATTGATGCGCATGCGTCATAAGTAATCTGCCATTAGAAAAACACCTCACAAATGACATCTTGATAAAAATCTGAATTTATGCTCGTTTCATGTGACATACGAATAATATTTCAGACTATATCTTATTATTGACTTTTGTTGTGTATTCCTGACAGGAATAAATAATGTCCGGCTTTGATAGTAACCCGTTTGCTGATCCAGAGGCGTCGAATCCGTTTGCGGTAAGATTTCTTTGACTCTTCCAAACAAAAAGTCCAAGGGAATTGGATTCAGACTACAACTACTACTTACTTCTGGAATAGTCCTACTGACTAAATATTCTGTTTGATTTTAACCTTTATTTAAAATCTGTAATTCTTGCGCAATCAGTACAAACAGCAAACAATTTGCTGTCCATGAATAATAGTTGGTAATATGGTGGTGCTAGCCTAGGCAAGTATAGCACTCAAAAAACAGAACAGGGACCAAGACACAGAACCTTTCATAGAATTACTGATACACAGGCTGGGGGTACGATAAGCATATTATCATGTTGTTTTATATCATGATGTATCAATTCACCAATTGTGTCTGCACTAATCGCTGATAACGACTAAAATGGTATTACATCGTCATTGATATAATAAGCCTGTTTTATCAGTACTGATCTGATGGCAATGGGTAGATTTGAGGCTCACAGTCCCTTTCAAACTATCATTTCCCCATTGAGTAGGGGTCAGGTCATACTAGGTTGTCCCATCATATTTAGGATAGGTCTCTGATGTTGAAACACAATGTATTGACAGGTTGTTTGTGTAGTAGTCCTACTATTGACAGGTTAACCTTGTTTTCTGATTTTAATATCCGTTAGTAAAACTCTTTTATCATAGATTGCCTCCCTTGAGCTTTAGAATTTTAATATTATTTGATTAAGATGGGTTTAGTATTGTTCAAATCAAATCATGGCTATTTTTGAGGGTTATAGTCAAAATGGCCCTAAACCAAAATGGTCTCACAATTGCTTTTTAAAAAACAAACATACTTAAACAACTCTACTTTCTAAAAAGGAATTCTGAAAAAAGGTTTTATTCTTGATTGTCCGTTTTCTTTTTTCAAATCTACTTATCATTAGAAAAATTTTTCATTGTAGTCATATTTGCAGAATAAAGATTATGCTTACTAAGTTCTGAATGGAAGTTTCCTAAAACTTGAATTTATTATCATGTATTATTGGAACTTGCTTCTATGCATTCACTGCCCTGATACATCATTATCTGTTCATATTGTTGTACTTTCTCAAAAAAATGGATTATCGTCGCTTGGAATTTATAATCGATTATCAAATTTCATAATCAATTATTATATGTCAAAGGTACAATTTCTTCATTGTACCAATTAACATGCAATAATCTTTCATATATGTTCCCTTCAAAACATAATATACCCACAATAAAAAATAAGCTTATTAAACGATCAAAGTAAGAATATACTTCTATGACCCAAAAATTGCCCATGAAAATAAGAATTTTGACATGTTATTAATTTAGTATTTACAGGGTTTTTCAAATGAATTATTGTGATTGTTAATTGATTATTGATGGGTAGTCTGCCATCGATAATTGATCTCAGTTTGCTTATCGATACCCATTTCCCAGCCTTGCATATTATTGACTTTATATTTGATACATGGGTATATTGACTGAAAGTACTCAATCTCTGCTGCAGACAAGAAAATAGAGTACCGGTACAGTCAGCAAGACGGGAAATATGTATGAAGGTGCCATGTGATACAGACTGTGTCATGAAAATTCCATTGACAGTTAGGAAGCAAAAAAGAGTTGGCTAATTCCTTCCTGAAAGTTTATATTCTATTTCCCTTTTGCCAAATTCAAAGGAATTTTTGATAGTTATATATAGGCTGCATAGTAATGTAATAATAAAAGCCATGCCTCAACAGCTGTTTGATGACAAATTATCAAGTAATCTTGCAGTAATAAGTATTGTAATTCAGTAGATGTATTGATCTCTACAGAATAGTTATTATAGTTGTTAAGTTTTTACCACAGATGCAATCAATAATTCCAATTAATATTCCCAAACTATATTTAGACAACCTGTATAACAGTCTGGATATTTTCAACATTATTGCAATATTTTGGATTTCAGACACATGGAAGAAAAATTCATTTCTTTAACTCATTATAATGATATTCTTTTTCTTCTTGCTTGATTCAAAGACTAAAATTGTGGTATTTAATTTACTGTTAAAATGTGTAGATGGCCATACCTAAACAAAATTAAAGGATATCCTGTGATAATTCATCAAGGAAATATTGCGTTATTTTCAAATATATATTAATAATATCAGTTCCTGAACCAGTACTGATATTTATCGTAATACAGTCAGTTCTAACATCTAGATGCAGTTTTTATTTAAAATTTAAATATAAATTATTAAACCTTAAAGATAGGCTTCCTTGTTTTTTAGTGTCAAATTAAGCAAACTATTTGATTAATTGGTGTTTCTAATGAATTATCATGTATTCTTAATCATATCATTACGTTCTTATGACATATATAAGAGTTTTAACCAATCATAAATTCCATGTATGTACAGTCTGGATAAACAAAAAAAGACTTTTTGAACTCTCTTGATCGGTCACTCATTGGAATTCTGCTTGTAATTCTTTAATTTAGCTAATTATGAATTAATTATGGACATGTGAGACAAACTCGTATTTCTCTAAGTCATCAGACCACCTCTACTTTCTATTCATATAAGTATTAGCATTTTCATGAATGAAAAAAAGGAACCCATCTTTAATAGAGGAGGTCCATTGCAGTGTACTATGTGGGATTATCGATACAGATAAAAAAAATGTCTACTGTATTGATAATCCTACAGCAGACCTGAATCTGTACCATGTCTATTCCATTCCCATCTTTGAATAATGAAAACTACTGTACCAGTATTTCAGATCATTGATTTGTGAACTTGGCAGTAATAATTGATTTTTTCACTACTGGTATGTCAAATGTCCATATGATTAGCTTATATTGTAATTCAGCTTCATGGTTACTGACAAGTTATTTTTTTCCATATGGTACTATAAACAACAGCCTGTACGGTACTAATAGTAATCTTATTGAATCTCTTAAATACTTAATAGGTCAAACTATATTGTTGGAAATCTGAATTACTGAATTGTAGTACTAGTGGGTTATTGATGTGGATAATTGTGAATAGTAATGATTAAGTACACATGGGGTAAAGTTAGATGGCCTATCATTTGAATAACAGTGGCTATTGTAGTCAAGGTATAAGACAACGTTCGTAAAACTTTGACCATTGTGAAGATGCTAGAAAATAATCACAATTTTGCCATTGAAACTTTACTGTGATAGTGTTGTCACATACTATCAAGGTTTCTGAATTACAGATCATAGATATGGTATGGAAAAGGAGAATTAATTAGGCTTAAAGGGACAGGTGTGCCACTTTTGGGGGTTGATTTGAGTCTTGACTATAAGGAGACTTCAGAAGTACTAGAATTGTATGAAAATCACATAATTCCTTCAAAAATATCTCAAACTTGGAATTTTACTCACTATTTCTATATATTATGTCTTTTCTATAAGCTTATATCACAGAGTATTTTAAATTGACGAGTCGTCATTTTAACATTCAATCACGCATAATTCTGTACACACATGGATTTGATGGCTCAAATTTAGACAGTGAGCTGTGAACACTATTACTGATTAGCTTAGCTATAAAAAAAAGCCTGTTTCTGAGACTAAAGTATGATTGGTAAAAAAAATGGTACACCTGTCCTTTTAAAGACCTTGATTGTATCCATATATACGACATTTATCCGTTGATAATACCTTGCAATCTCTGTTATCAAATATACTATCTCTTGACTGTAATTAATGTAACAACTGAAAATAGTTTCTTCAATTACTGAACAAAGATTATGTCTAAATTTTGCCTGATTATTCTTAATTTGAACTCTAAATGTAGGGTACTGTCATATTTACAATGACGGTCATATCCTGATCTATGCTAATTGTTGCTGAAAATGGACTAAAAAGGATTGTAAAGGGGTTTCTAAATTTTGTGTGTGTAGCAGGGACGCTGATAGCATCAATTTAGACCATTCCATTTTTCAATCAGACATCTGTGGTTCCTGTAATTCCATTCAAACTAAGTGGTTGATGACTTCACATAAAATTTTTTTTGTTAGGAAGCCTCTCAACAGTCTCTTTAAATAATGAGGTACTGTATCTACATGTATCAGCATGAGGAAGGCTATTGTATAGAATGATATGAAAAGAAAAGGTATGACACACCCAAATTGAAAAAGAAATATGAAACATAGTTGAGTTTTGAATCTTGTTAAATGAAGTTATTATCATGTATAAAACAATTGTTTAACACTAACACTTAACAAAAACTTGTTGTCACTAGGTCTTGGTTTAGTTTAATGTCCTATAATACGAACAATTGTAAGCTTAAAAGTAGAATGAAAATCAAAGTAAATTACCTCTTTTCTCAGTGTCTTCTGCATTCTTATCTTTCTTGTCTTTTCTTGATTTCTCATCATTATCACTGAATGCTAAATACAACTTATCCACTTTCATAGTTAGTGCCATTATGACATAAACTTCATTAAATCTGCAAGTATTCCATCAAGTTTGGTAGAAATTCCACAACAAATCTAGCTGGAGATAGGATTTTGTCCTATGAATAATCTGAAGTGATGTTTATAAGCGATACTATGATTTTATTCTGAAACGAATTGGCAATCCATCAACAAATTTTTGAATTCCATTATATTAATGTTTCAATGTGTTATATATAGACAGTGAAATACTTCTATTTATGTATGCTAATAATGATTATTAGGCCAGCATTAGAAATTGTATGTTTTTCATGTGATACAAGACTTTGTATTGATGTTGGATTTTTATCATCATTGAAACTTTGTCAAGGAAATCAGCATTTGAAGACATATGTAAAGATTTCCTTGTTCAGCATTTTTTGTTGCAGTAAGAACACATTTGTTTTTTAACCACCTTCCTTTTCAAATCGCTGCATTCTGTGATACACAAATAGTGACTGTGACGTATATAATCTTTCAACGGCATATTAGGTATAAGTACCTTTACTAAGATTGTAGTAGTAAAATGTGAAGATGCCATTCTCATAATACATGTACAAGGGTTGTCTTTATTTTGTGATAATATAAAAGTCAATAGTTAAGATGAACAGAAACAAAGATTAATATATGTACAGCCTTATGTCACAGCTGGTCCAGGAGTGTTTATTGTAAATTTAATGTACATTTTGAAGGTTCCATGACTATATGAAAGTCAATCAATACATGTATAATGTGAAAGCTCACTAATATTTTCATTATTTTGTATTTCATCGCTTCGATGACTATTTCATGTTCTGATTATTGTATCATGTGCTAATTTTGAATTATCATATTATTATTGTTATTATTATGATCCAAGATGTATAATTTATATAATGTAAGTGCTTATAATAATTTAGGGTGATGGTATTTTGAATCTCATCTTTACAGTTGTTAGGACTTAGATTACAATATATTGAGTGATAACCATGATTAAGCGTATTTGAAGGTTTCTCTTTTGGCTTTGTATCAAGGGAAAAGTTGAGTGTGGTGAGCTGAAAATTTATCAAGTGTTCCTTCTACAATATCCCTTCTACATCGTAGAATTTGGTCAATACTTGAATTGAACTCTCAATAATGTGCAGATTAGTGAAATCAGACAGTAAAAAGAGATACTGTCTGTCTGGTCCTGTTCTGTACAATTTCTACTCTTTTTGATAGAGAATAGTCACCCAACGTGGGTTTTTTAATCTACAGTACCAGAAACAACCTATGTTTAATGTATTCAAATCTTTTAAAGTTTTCCATGACTTGGTACTGCTCCATTTGTTTTTTCTCTGAAGTTTTGTGGGGTTAGGCCATGTATAATGTTTGTTCTATTGGATCATGTGAAAGGGGCTGGATTGGTTCTGCCATTTGTATTTTCTGATGTTTTCTGTTCATAATGCTTGAAATCTTCAGCAGACAACTCTATGGATATGTTAAGCAATGTTCATTTTAATCATTGACTGTCTGTTATTTTGTAGGATCCGTCTGTACAACAAGCTACAGGAACAGGTGGTAATAGAACTGGTGCTCTAGATGATTATAATCCATTTGATCAAGGAAATCAAACCAGACCTGCTGCTGGTGGAGTAAGTTTCTTCTTAACGTAAATAGAATAGGAAAGAGGGTAGGCCTTGGGTCTCCCTAAATTGATGTCCAAATTTCAAAGAGAAGTCACTAATCATGAAAGTGGCCAAAATTTGTTGTCTGACAATTCCAAAATGCTGAAATGAGGAAGATACATCTTATTGTTTCTGACATAATTGAAAAGCATTGAAAGTGAGGCTGAATAACCTGTGCTTCCATTACTGTTCATGGTTCTTCAGATATGAAAATGGATGTACGGTATATTTCTGAATATAATGCATAAGCGTGTATATTGGGCACCCCTTTCTTGCCCCATAAAAATCTGGAAAAACACATTTACCTGTATATAATGTGTAGCCCTTGTTGATGAAAACTTTGAGGCTGGAAATGGCATAACACAGACACCAAAATAGTGAGCGATAACAAGGCAAAAAAATAACAAGGCATAATCAACGTATCACCTTACTAAGATCAACATGAAATTTTTGTACAATATTTCTTGAATGCAGACCTTATTTGTTTCAGGCTGGTGTTCCTCCTCCCAAGTCATCCCAGCCTGCAATCATGACACCATCTGAAGACCCCCCTCCACCTTACTCTCAGTCTTCAGCACAGAAAGTTGATACAAGTGAATTACAGAGGAGACAAGAGGTAAAGATCAACTTGGAGAAATTTGACCGTGTGTCAATCTAATTTAAATGCAGATCAAAATGCTTGGTTTTGTGTTTATTGTATATGTTACTATGCGCACATGCCAACCATGATCCGAGGAAATGCTTTTTAAGATTATGTTCTCTTGAATTTTTAACAAATAGCATAATTTTTTTTTTCGAATGCACTTTATCAGGGGGTGAACACTCACATCCAAATATGGATTTCCCATTTATAAGAAGGATATTAATTGCTATCCAATTCTTGTCAAAAATTTTAGTTTCTGGTGAACTTATTTCAGGAACTAGAAAAGAAGGCTGCAGAATTACAAAGAAAAGAACAAGATTTGAAAAACATGCAAGCTGGAAGTAAGTAATTGCCAAAGAGACAAATAATTTGAGAAAAATAAAACTGTCATTAATGGGCTGATATCTAATGTCAAAGAGAATACTTTGTGTGTTAATTAATTTCTATATTTTATTTTTTATTTTCAGGTAGAGAAAATAATTTTCCACCATTCCCCAAGTGGTTTCCAGTTGGACCCTGTTTTTACCAAGATTTCAGTGTAGATATTCCCTTAGAATTTCAACGTATTGTTAAATTTGTCTACTATTTATGGATGTGTAAGGCTTCATTTCCTACATATTTTCGGGGGAGGGGGGTCTTGAATCCAAGTAAAGGATTATGTTGGCATTTCAGCAGTAAGGCAACCACATTTTTACAATGTTCAAGATATTACGTCTTCATCTTATACCTTGACTGCAATGGCACACTTTCTTGTTTTAATGTCAGTGATTTGATTGGATTGTATGCCAGTGATTATAGCCAACTAGATCCCTCAGTTTCATGCATAATTATTTTTTACTGTCTTTCTCTCGAGGGCTCAGATTGGCTATATTCACTAGCATACAATCCAATCAAATTGCTGCATTGACAAACTTCTGTATGAGATGCAGCCACTAAAAACTTGACACTGTGAAAATGACTCTACCCTGATTAGAGTGAAAGGCTAATCCATTATTCTATCCTAGAAATCCTCAGTTTTGATATGTTTTTCTATTTCAGTCCATACAGTAGTGTTATTTCTAAATCTATTAGCTTCATTAGCCTATTTTATTGTTGAATCATCTGGTGGAACGTGTTTTGGATTGTCTATATTATGGTTTGTCCTGTTTACTCCTTGCTCATTTGTCTGTTGGTATAGACCATTATACAAGGCGTTCAGGTATGTAGCATAAAACACAATTTTCACTTTCATGGAGGTGGTCGTTTATCAATTGTTAATTGAATTGATAAAGAGTGACTTTGTTATTGTTATTGAAAGCGATTGCTTAATAGAGGTTGTTGCATAATCAATTGATGATAGTAATAGTTAATGTGAAAACCATGAAGAACTAGAAAAAATTAGGCAAAGGTTTAGTTTTCCACCAAAGGCTTTTGATTTGTTTGAAATAAATCTGAATTGATTAATGGATAAAAAAAAATTAATCATACTTAAAAGAATATGTCTTTTATTTTACAGGAGTGATAGTTCATTCAACTTTTTCGTGTTCTTTTTTGTTTTTTTCTTTCAATTCTGTGTATATGTTATACAATGTTTAGGATTGACCGATTTCACAGTGTAAGTAGATCAAATCTTCCATATATTATTTCATACCCTGGGCTAGCTTACTTTAAATTAGACCTAAAACTCCAGATCTGAATCTCATATGGCAATCTTTAATATTTACAAATGTTAATGTGTCTAAATGTGCCTGGCCCAGCAAAATAGACCTGGAATGCAAGATAAAAGTTGATCTCATTCGGATTTGGCCGTTCAACTTGCTATGTAAATGCTAAAATGAACCAGACCCAGTTTCTATACACATACAAATTATTATTATTGTCGGCCATTTTGATTCTTTGTTGACCTTTTCTACACTTTTTTGTTAGAGAGCAACTCATATTTTGTTTGAAGTGAGCCAGATGCAGCACAGATATACTGGTGTAAATAGTTATTTTTATCAGGGCAAGATACCCTACACAAACACGGTTCACTTTATCAGGACCATTTGTAATATGGATGTTAAAATTAGAATTGGTTATTATTAAGAAATAGCATAAGTTGAAATGATTAGCTAATATTCATAGGTGGCAAATGTAGTTACCCACAGAAAATACATGAAACAAAACATCTATGTAGATTTGTGTTTGCTATAAAGAAAATATCTAATATTTCTCTGTACATTTCACCCATTTTTTCAGTGGAATCATCAGTGGACTGGGAGTAGTCAAAACAAATGTGGCTGCAGGACTTATTATGATCTTTTTGGGACTCTTTTTTGGCTTCTTGGCTATTATAAGTTTTGCCACATTAGTCAAGGTATACATCCCCTTAAATGTGGTCAAGATTTTGTCATGGCTGTTTATTCTCCTGAATGATTGCATGCAGCAGACGTTGATTTAGCCTAACTTTAATTTTGGTGTATTTTTTCCTGGGTTTAAATGACCATAAAAAATTTCTTTTCACTTTGAGGCACAAATTATTGAAGCCTCTTTCAGTCAACAAAGCTCCAAATGAAGTCTTAAATAATGTGCTTTAGAAATGAAAAAGTAATTTTAATGGTCATTTTTGTAGGTCTAGATTATGCATGGTTTAAGATTAGTATTCCTTTATATTTGTATACGATATAGCTAATTGTATTGGTGTTTTCTTAAAATCAGTCATTTGTAAGGCATTAACGAGAACTATGTATTTATCCTTGCTTAAATAGTGTCAAATAATTTTAAAGTTTTAGAGTTCGACTGATAGTTTGACTGTTGAAGCTAGCTATATCATTTCAAATGTAAAAGAATATTGGTGGGATAAGAAGGGTTGCAAATGAATATTTCAAGGGAACATCTCAAATACCAATGGCATTAAAAAAATAATTTTATTTAATTTCTGCTACAATGCATACTGCCTCTTTTATATATTGACTTATGATCCATGCTGTTTAATTTAGAAGTAGAATCTGAACCAAATTTTTGCTCTAAGAATATGTGATTGAACTTTTGAAGTATTATTGCAAACCTTCCTTTCTTAAGCTGCCATCAGATAAAGTCGTCTCTTGCTTAACCTGCTAATAGAGCTCAATTCCATCTACTGGTATCTCACAACACTTTTTAGAATATAAATCAATTCACTGGTTTGTCTGCAATTAAAGAAATTATTGATTAGTGATTAGTGGCTATATAGACATTTGCCACTTTTACATCTTAATTGCAGATGAACCAGAAGCCAATTTTTCTAAATTAAGTTTAGCTTTATTAAGCAACTATCCAACGACTTTATCTTTTTCAAGCCATTTGTATTTAGTCTCTATATGATCAGGCATTATTTTGTTAACCTTAAACTTACTAAATTATTAATCAAAATGTTCAAAAATTCATTTTGAAAAACTTTGTTAAAATAGTTGAAGTCATTTCTTACCATTTTTTCTTAAAAAATACTTTAGGGAAAACAAAATATGCCTTTTCATAGTCAAATGAACATGTTTTACTTTCAGCCCCTTGCTGTCATTTTCTTTTTACTTGTGTGTACCTCTGGTTTAGTTTTTAGATTTATGCATGACAGAGGGATAGCCTAATCACCTTGATGAACCAATACCCACTATATTATTCTGCATATTCTTTGCTCACATGCTATATTTTGTTTGTAGAGGGTGGATAAATGGATTAAAAACCATCGGTACCAGTTCCGGAGCGGGTGCTGTCATGTTATTTGTAGCTTTATTCTTCACATTGGAAGCTGTATGCTCTCTTGTGTTACTAATAAAGGTAAAGTCAGTGCAATGAAATGAAAATTGAAGGCAACTTTCTCCTAAACCATTTCTCTGCTACAGAAGATACAGTGTGTGAATCAATGAATCTTAGCTTATGGCTGCACCACATAATATTTGCTTGGGAAATTTTGTTTCAGAAGAGAATAAGATCTTATTTGGATATTTAAGTCATAGGTCGATTTCTTATAGATTTGTAATTGTGTTCCCAATGAGAGAAAACCTGTCTTTAAGCCAGTTTTAATCTAGCTTTCGTGTGTTTCCACTGGGAAAATTGCCAAACGATGGTTGATTAGGGAACTGAAAACCTCTCTTTTTGTGTTTGGCAATTTATAAGGGGACAAAAGAAGGCTACATTTAAACTGGTTTACACTTTATTCAATGGAAATGCAAAAGTCAGCTTTATCTCATTCGTATTGGTAACTAATAGTTCTAACTTCCAATCAAACAGCAGTCTTGTAATATGTGACTTTATGATCTTGCCAGCTTTTCTTCACAATTCTCAGTGAAAACACAATTATTTATATCGTTTTATTGTATCACATTTTCATAAAAACCAAACTTGATATTTTTTGCCTTGATATTTCTGAATTCAAATTAAATTTTTAATGATTCAGTTAAGATCTTATGTTTTTCTGAAAGTGGTATCTCTGTATCTCTGGTTCCCTCTTTTCCATTGGCAATCCCTTATAAACCAACTGAGGTAGTACACTAGTAATAATGTATAATTATATTTATTTACCATAGTTTAATAGAAGTGTGTAGTAAATTGCATGATTGCCTGTTGATATTGTGTCAATGTTTTCATTTTCATGTGCAATTTTACAATGATTCTGTTATCAAATTAAACTTGAATTTATATCATAGACAAATCATTATTATTGAAGCAAGGAAAGATTTTAAAACTAGCCAGTTGCATTTTCAAAATGAAAATTTGACATGTGGTTTGTCTATAATTAAAGATGAAGATTTAAAGGAAAGATAATATGATAGTTTCCAGACTGTTATGAAGATTTTCGTGTTTAGTACAGTTATAACTTCATGGAAGAATGGTAATATCAGTCTGGAAATGAAATTATCTTAAATTGTAATTAAACCACAAGCCAGATTTCCATTATGAAATGTGACATAGATAGCTCTATCAGATGTGAGAGAAAATATTTGGATGAGGAATTATCCACAAGAAATTCTCAAATTGAAAGAAGATCAGTACAACAGGTAGCAAGATATATTTAATTTTATTTTCTTGTAGGTTCATCGAATCTATAGAAGCACTGGTGCTAGCTTCCAGAAAGCACAGGCTGAGTTTGCTACAGGTGTCATGAGAAATGAAGGTGTACAAACAGCCACTGCCCAGGCTGCTGCAGGAGCTGCTAGAGGTGTGGCCCAGCAATATGGCACTGGTGGAAATCGTTATTAGAAGATAGAGAAAACTTACTGGAGTATATCATGAGATAGGGAAAATCAGTATTTAGACAGGCGAATTATACAAATCCAAATCTGTTATGGAAATTTTACATGGATGCCAATTTTTTCGTGATTTTTTTTTCATGATTGGAAAAATTCAATTATTGTAAACAGACAGTGTTCGTCTGTCCAAATACTTTGATTATTGATAAAGAAAGTTGAAGATTAGTGGTATATGATATATGTGATGATACGCAAAGTTTAAAATCTTAATTTATTTTGTGCAAATGTTTATGCTTTATTATTATTATAGTTGCTTTTTACAAGATCACCTATGTGACTAAGAAAGATGAGATGAACTGATAAATTTTAAAGCTTATTTGGGTGGTCTTAAAAAATAAAACATTATGATTTTTGAAAAATTCTGTTGTTTGCTATAGCTATTATTTTTCAACCATATTCAATACTTAGTAGCAAGTTGAGGAAACGTTCATTTCAACATTTTTTTTTTTTTTTTTTACGTGTGTCCCTCTTATATTATCATTCCAATCTGTATGTTTATATGTTGTGAGCAAATCTTATGAACTTTTTATGATTCAGCCTTTTCTTCTCTTAAACAGAAAAATGGTAAATTAATCTATGCTTATTTTTGCTTGTTCGAAACAAACTAATAAATAAATAAAATTTTGCTCAATCTATATTTCGAAAATTTACTTTCATCACAAAAGAATTCTAGAAAGGGAGGTAACTCTAAAAGCAAAATCTTTTTGTTTGGTGATAATGTATGCTTTTGTTTGTATGTTTCCATGTAATATGTCATATACAATATTCATTATCAAATGAACCAATACCTGACCAAAGTTACACCAATTTAAACCTTTATTTAGCTTTTCCAGACCATGTACGGGGCAATAGAAAAGCACCTTCATAAGAATGTAGAATTTATGATATAGGACACTAGCTCTGTTAAACACTTTTTCCATGTAACTTAGATTTTTGATGTACATGTATTAAAAGAGATTCTTAAATAGTTCTTTAAATCTATCCTTCTATCATTTACTATTGTGGTTTAAGTATTGTGGATTATTTCATTGCAGTTGTGAAGTAGCGAAATCACTGGCACAGGAATATGTAGGTATAGACTCCAAGATTAGTGATCCCATTCATCTGTTGGGTACAAAATCCATTTGTGAACTCGGCTAAGAATTAAGTACAGAAGTCTAAAAATAAAAATATTAAAACAGTGGACAAGTGGACTGTTCGAGTCGATGGTCAGGATATGATGAACTTCTGTTTTATACCTTGACTACAATAGCCACCTTCTAGTTTTGTAAATGTAGTGCAGCTAATCAGATCCCTCAATAAATTGTCTGTAAATGATAATCCATAATGTTAACAGTCTGTCTGTTGAGTGCTCTGATTGGCTGTAATCGCTGGCATACAATCTGAACAAATTGCTGCATTCTGTAATCCAAGAAAAATGATTATTGTAGTCAAGGTATAAGAGAAAGTTTATAGTATCTAGACAAATGTGTGTCTGTACAACTACCGATGTTAGATTTTGATTGAAATAGTCCAGATAGCATTGCATAAAATTCTGAGTAATATTAACTAGCTTCTGTTTTAATATTTCTATATATGGCTCTGTTACTAATTAATTAACTGTGTTATTGAATATTGAAATATATAATTAAAAATATGCAGATTATGAAGTTTCAGTGTGCTTGTGAGTAATGAAATTAGTATATACAGTGAGAGGGTTTCTAACAATAACCATACCTATTTTAATTGTATTATATATTGTTGTTATTTGTATTATATTCATTGTAATTGGACTAATGAAATTTGCGGTATATATAGTTAGGGAGACATCATTAATTTCTTGAATTAACCCACTGAAAAAAAGGAAATAAAATATTTCATATTTAAAGGGAAAGGTTCACCATTTTTTTAAAAGAAAGCGTAATTCCTAGTTTTTGAGGGTATTTTTGAAGGAATTATGATTTTCATATTTTTCTAGTACTCTTGAAGACTATTTACATATATTCAAGACCCAAAATAAATCCCCGAAAATGGCAAATCTGTCCCTTTAATATGATTGCGGGTTCATTTGCTTTATAGTGTTTGCTACAATTGCACTATTATACAGCATTGTATACTTTCTGAAACAATATATATATGATAATCTTATTTGTAGGTACATGCATTAATATGCGCATACATGCATCTTTCAATCTAAATGCTATTTCAATGTGTACTATTAAAGGGGTTGTAAAGAGGTTTTCTTAAATTTTATGTGTATCACCATTCAAATTATTAATCAGACATCTATGGTTCCTGCAATTCCACTCTAAGTGTTTAATGACATCACCAAATATGCTTTATCACACAATGCCTTTGGCAATCAGTGATGTCATCAAACACTTAGTTTTAGTGGAATTGCAGAAACCACAGACATCTGATTGAAAATTGGAATGGTGCAAATCGGTGATATCAGTGTCCCTGATACAGATAAACTATTTAGGAGACCTTATTACTATCTCTTTAGTGTCCACCTATTTCACTTCACATTCAATACATTGTAAGTAGATGTCATAGACATGCTAAACCTTGAGGAACCCTTTCCTTCCAGGATAGATGTATACTGCAATGGCAATGCGTACCCAAGTTCCTTTCATTGGCGGAGAGAATTTGGGGTTCCAAAAAGGTTTACGCTCAATTACATAGAATTGTATATAGAAGCTTCACTAGAACATATTTGGGTTATGTTTGTTATTAGGTACATTTAAAATTAATATTGAATTTGACATCAGTGTTATCACTAATAATAGTATTTACGGCTTGACTCTAATACCTATTGGGGTTTCATTACACTATTTAATGTAATGATTGATAAAGAACAACCTGAGATACCAATATACATTTCATTACATCTTTGGTAATCTGAGAAAAAATATCCGGGGATATCCATATTAATGTCATAACACCTTGGCAATTTCCATGGTGTCCAAATTTGGTGTTGAAGTTCCAAGGATATCTTAAAATGATAATAAATAGCCATCTTGGGATACCGATATTTGGAATACCAACATTAATGTCATTACACACCTCAATAAGTTTGTGCTAGAATAAAAAAGATATCCATCTGTATGTGAAATTTGTATTAGTTTACATTAGTCATATAATATGATGTAAAAATTATGTGGTAATGTGACATGTAAATAATCTATATATATATGATGTCAATATTAAATAATATATAAAATGGTCATCTCTTTTCTTTTATTCAAGACTCTGTATTCAAGACTATAGCCTTGATTATCCTGAATTCAGCCTCCATGATGTATGTTCATTCAGATCAATTTTGAGACTAGAGGGCTGCTATTTGTGCATTATCAAGGGCGTATCTGAGTAAAGCCCGGGAGACAAGGGGCTGCCAGAGGCTCCCATAAGCCAAGGAGAATGTTGAGCTCAATTTTTACTTCAAAATAAGACCTAATGGCCCTCTCCTTAAATATGCTACTGCGCATGCTTCTCTTGTCTCTGGGCAATGAGATGTAAAAGTGTCCTCATAAGGAGTTGTGATATATTTGGAAACAATTTAACTGTAAAGTAGAGTCCAAACAATTTCAATGCATGTAGGTCACAAGAAACCTTCAGAATGATTGTCCGTTTACAATTTGACCCCAAAAAAGCACAATTACTATCCAAAGTTCCAAGCACAATCTAACTAAATGGATAAAATATTTTGTATGAGTCCATCTAGTCACTGACCACAGAAATGAACTTTCTCTGATAGTTCAACATGAGCTTTGATGGATCATCTGAAGTTGTAATTGTCTGCCTTAGTCTGCCCTTTCTAAGCAGTTTGATTGTATTCTTGTCACATATACACAGCCTTGGACAGTACAAATATCAGCTGCCAGCTGGGCCATTATTATGAATTAAATCATGCCATCTTAAACAAAAATGTGTAGGATATTTTAGCAGAATAAGAAATGAATACAAGGTCTAAAACTATGTTGCGTTTTAACATTAATTTGTGGCAGATATCCCCTGCCATATTGTAGATTAGAAGGTGTATATTGGCTAAAACTTTTGTATAATTATAATATAATTTGTAAGCAAACTATGTCTATACACGTGATTCATTTGCGTTGAATTGATTTAGTGTCTTGCCATATATTACATTTAGTGGGTCTATTTCGGCAGAATAAGAAATAGGTATTTATTTTTCGTAATTCGGTGATGGTTGTTTGATGTTGATTTGTGGCACTTATCCCCCGCCATAATACAGTTTTGATCGGGTCAAGAGTTTGATTGGGTATTTATTCTATAATGCACTGATTTGTTTATAAACTTTTGCAAAAAATAATTTCATGTAGAGTCTGTCTATTTTTTTTAACTTCAATAAGGGTGAAATAGCATTCAGCTATGTTTTATTAATGATAAATAGTTGTGGTCTGGAATCAAAATTGTTTAGAAAGACTGGATATTGAAGACTAAATACATGTCAAAAAAAATCCGCATGGCTAAGTAGTAGAGTTTGGGACACTCACCGTAACAACCGGCTTTGGAAGGTAAACAGAAGAAAATAAGGCCGATTTTGATACAGGTATTGATTCGTTAACGTAAAAATACAAGCCCTAAAAGTTTATTAACATTGCTTTGTGGCTGGTGGGGAGAAAATAACGGGTGTGAAAACCGGTATTGGTAAGGCGATAAGCCCAAGCTAAGGACTGAAAGACTGAAGGAGTAAGCTCAAATTCAATGTTGTTATCCATTAGAATTTAGTCTATTGTACTCAAATCAAATGCTTTAGATCTATATAATTCGAATTTTATCAATTATTTTTAATGAGATTTGGAATATTAGCCTAAAAATGTTGATCTTGAACTTTCTTTGCCTTAATAAAATGTAAACATTGATTTATGATATGAATTTTTTTTTGTTGAAAGAAGTGTATGCCTATTTCTAACTCATGTAAACTTACAAAAGTTTAAAGTACTGTTTTAAAGTTGATATTCAAATCAAAATTGGCAAATTTCACTGTAGGCTACTGTAACAAATACAAACAGTAAATTAGCCTAGATCTAGTAAGTAAGTTTTTTATAAACGATTCATACATTAGGTTACAATGTACTTGTATAGACTTTGTACTCTTCAAACATGCCAACAAGGTGTGTATCAATCAATGCTAGAATAGAATTCATCCAGCTTTATTGTTATGCTGTACCGACTAGAGTCAGAGATTAGGGTGGTTGAAAGGTAACAAGGTGTTCAGGCCACACTTTTTGACCTTTCTTGATCGGTCACTCGTTGGACTTCTGCTGGCAATTCTCTTCTAATTTAGCTGTGAGACAAAGTGGTATTTTTCCAAGACATTAGAACAACTCTACTTTCTATTCATTTATGTATTAGCATTTTCATTTTTATAAATGAAACTAAGGGAACCCATCTTTAAGAGTTCTGGAGTATTAACAATTTACAGACTAATTTTCTAACTAAATTTGTTCGAAAGTAATTTGGATTTTTTTTGTACACAATAAAATATTTGGTAAATATTCTATTGATTTTAGCCTGTGATATATTATGGTAACAATCTTTAAAAAATAATTGAAGTTTCTTTACTGGCTCTAGGCAGACTTCATATATTTTAGTTATTAAATTTTGTTGAGTAAAGAAAAATGTGTTCAATGTTTTCGTGGAGATTATCCTATCTCTCTAGTAGTAAGTTTTCTGGCTTGTGGGTTGTTTTATTATGAATACTAAAAACAAAAATGTGTGATAAGAGTCATTAAGTTATGAACGAAACCCTTTGATTGATATGTTGATTTAATTATTTGATAGGGAGGTTACCAGTATTAAATATCCATTTATTTATATGTATTACATGATACAGCTGGTTAATTTTATATTTGTAAGTTCCCAGTACAAAATCCATGGTCCAAGATTCAAAGTCTTGTTTTCGATATTTTTTAGAGACTGCCTTGTGGCAGGAAGAAAGAGACTACAATAAAAATATATATAATTGATATAATAAATGACTTAATAATAGTAAAATTGGACAAAACAAATTGATATAATTTACAGTGAAATAATATTTATAAGGATTTATAAATGAACAGAACGATAGTAATTAAAACTAGTGAACGCAAAAAGTTATAATATGGAAATTGTTGAAATATTGCAAAAAGTATAATATAGTTAGTGGATATATATCGTTGATGTCACAAGAAAAAGGTTGTAAGTTGAGTTTCTAAAAATTTTCACTGAGATAGATGTACAAAAAGTTTTGAATCATAGCCACTGAACAGATTTAAACTTTATGTACTAGTAATGAAAGTTTTTAAACCATTTTTGAAAAGTTGCGTAATATAATTATCAATATGATAATTTTATTTTACAGCAAAGTCAACATACAACAATTTCACGCAAAAACATATTTGTGTCCAAACAGTATGTCACCTTTCAGAGATCCAATACGCTTAGGGACAGTTGCGCCTGTTTTTTACCAATTGTACCATTGTCTCAGAAACGTCAGCTTTCTGGCCAAGCCAGTCAGTAAAAGTGTTCACTGCTCACCATCAAAATTTGAGCCTTGAAATCTATGTGTGTAAAGACATCTATAGAAATGGGAAAAGAAATTCCTGAAGTACTTCTGAAGACTAATTACATATTTTCAAGATTTTGTCACATGTCATGGCCAACAACAACAATCACTGTACCTTCATTCTACTACTAGGTTCATTTTTAGATCACCTTTGTTCAATTTTCTGATCATTTGTTGTGACACCTTTAAGCCTGCAACAATGTTCAGACAAGTTTCATGGTAGGACAGAAATCAAAGGAAAAATGTTATATTTTAAGTCAAGTGGAAAAGTCTTTGTTATTGTCCTGTCAAGTGGAAAAATTATTATACAGTGTTATTGTACAGTCAGAGAAATCAGTTAGTGTACAGAAAAGTGAAATCTATTATTGATGAAAAATATCCTTTTATTGTACAGTCAAGTGATAAAATCTCCTCTTATTGTACAGTAAAGTGATAAAATCTCCTTTTATTGTACACTCATGTGAAAAAATCTTATGTACAGTCTAGTAAAACATCTCCTTTCATTCTATGTACAGTGAAAGATATCCAGTTATTGTACAGTTAAGTGAAAAATTTTCCATTTCTGTACAGTCAAGTAAAAAATCTCCTGTTATCAATTGAAAAATCTGTTATTTTACAATTGAGAAAAATTGTCTGTTATTGTACAGTCGGGTGAAAAATGTCTCATCATCATTATTTAACCTTCAATCTATATGACCTTTAATGTTATCTTCTATGTTATGTCACTGATATGTGTTAATGAACAAACAAAACTTATTTGACTACTATTTTGGTTGTAAATACCTTGAAAAAGGGCAGTTTTAATGCAGGCCAAACTTTATATTTCAACCTTAGGTACCAAGCAGGGTATGCGTACTCTTCTAGACACTTGATACCACTTTTCATAATGAAATATTCCTCATTTAAGATTGATTATTTTGGATTTGAGATTTGCTGTTCAGATCATTAGTACTGTACTGGTACTTAAGCTGTGTTTCTTTTAAGTTGTTGAATAATGGTCAAACTTTTTAAATTTATTTAACATTTTTAGAAAATTTTATTTGAAATTTTAAATGCCTACATGAATGAACATTTTTTTGCTATCAGAAATTTCTTTCAATCAGTGAAGATTTCTGGAAAACTACATATTTATTATGTTAACATTTTCAAGTGTATTTTTGATTGGTTAGATAATACTAACATTAATGCTTTTGTGTCAATATGCCATAGCACACAATTTAAAGAAGAATCGCATCAGATCATGGTTTGAAAGAGAAGTACCCTGCACCAAAAATGGGAAGTGAAACATCCAGCTCTGCATCAGATTGAGAAAGCTACACCTATCAAATTTTTTATTTCAGATAATTGATTAATTGGGTACTGGCAGAGATTGAAGCAATATGGCCAACCTGTTAACATCAGCTGTTAGAAGTTATGATGAATTGATGACCAAAGCCGGTTAGTATCTTAATATTCTTAAGGGGTTTAAACACCAGATCTGACTTGACAAGGTTTGACAAAACAAACAAATAGAAATAATTTAAATGCATTAACTAAACATACGGGCTGCTGTCCAACACAACATGGCATAGCATTCTCCAAAACTACAACGCGAAATAGGAAATGGTTTAGGAAGGAGGCTGGCCCTGTTTTTTCCAAAACAATTATCTGATCATAAGTCTGTTGTCAGAGTAGTTCTAGCACTTTTTCTAGCGTTTTTTTGCTTATGTCCAAAAAAAAGATAGGTTTTTGCCAATCAGTTCGTCTGGAGTTGGTTCCGTTTGATGTCAAAACAGAGTAAAAATATTTGGTGCTCTTTTGGTGCAGCGTTTGAAGTAATAATAATCATTTTTACAGATTCTAGAGTTGAAGGATGGACTTTAATGTCATCACCATGGCCAAGTTTATTTATATGTCTAGCTTATTTTATTATTGTTAAACTGGGACCATCATTCATGGAGAAGAGAGAACCAATGAATTTAAAGAACGTCCTAGTTGTTTATAATTTTGCTATGGTTATATTATCAGGGTATATCTTTGTTGAGGTAAGTAAATACAGGAGAAGTTATTAATTAAAGGGACATGTTTGCCATTTATTCCACCAATTAAACTGTAGTCTCAGAAATGGAAATTTTTAGCCGAACTACTCAGTAATAGTGTACACAGCTCACTGTCAAAATTTGAGCTTTGAAATCCATGTGTGTCCAGAATTAACCGTGTTTGAAGGTTAAAATGATGACTACGCCACATAAAGAAAAGACATATATGAAGTGAAATTTGAAGGGACTGCGATTTTTGTGCAGTTCTTTTACTTCTGAGGACTATTTACACATATAAAGACCCAAATCAACCTTGAAAAATGGTTACCCATGACCTTTAAAGGATTATAATTCTAGTTTCAAATTTGATAACATGTTTTAAAATTGTATGAATTGCACTCAGTAATATATCAGTATCAATATTGTCAGATTTTTCACAATATTTAATTAATCTTATATTCATATAGCTCTAAAATATAAAATAATATAACTTCATTATATTTTGATAGTTTTTGTTATCTGGTTGGATGACTGGTTATAGTTATGGTTGTCAACCTGTTGATTATTCACATTCACCTAAAGCTTTAAGAGTAAGTAAATCATATTGATCTTTGAGATGAATTTAAATAGTTGATGGTAGATCAAATGAAAAATAATGAAGATTAACAGAAGAAAACTAATCTGACAGCAGATCTAGATCCCCTATTCCAAATTCTCAGTAAAGTATTTGTTCCACCCTAGGTATCTAGGGTGTATTTAGAGGGTAGACTATTGGGCTAGGGCCTCCTCTTCAGGCCTCTGAAAGGTCTTTTTTTTGTAGTGAAAATTACCTCCTTTCAATGCTCAAAATTAATCTCAGGCCATCTGAAATCTGTAGTCGACAGAACCTGGCCTAGGTGAGACCCTTGTCATTTTTGGCTTTTTTAGCTCTTGCACTTTAAATCCATGATCCGATGACATTTTTCTTTGTATTGTGTTCTGTGGAATTTCATTTAAATTTCTTTTATTATTTTACAGATGGTTAATGTTTGTTGGTGGTTTTATTTTTCTAAGTTTATAGAACTCTTTGATACTGTAAGTTTGGTGTAATATATTATATTTTTGAAGGGTTCCCCTCAAAAGCTTATAGCTGCATCAGTAATTTTCTTGTCTTGAGATGGGGCAAGTAACTAGCAGACGACAATCTAACTCACTTCTGACTGAGCTAACTCTGAGGAAAAGCTAGACATTGAAATAAGAAAAAATTCAATATCTTACTGAAAGGCATTTTCACAATGTCAGGCTATTGTGAACTGCTTCTTATACCTTGACTACAATAGCCACTATTATTGTATCGCAGAAATCTGTAAATGTAGCTCTGAAGGTATAAGACAAAGTTCGTAATAGCTTGAATTAGCCCAGATGGTGCAGAAAAGTACGTAAAACTCCATTCAACTTTATTGTTATTCACATCCATAAAAAATTGTGTCCCGGTTGAAAAATTTTGTTCTTTTTATGACTTCATCTGATTTGTTTTCAGGTTTTCTTTTTGTTACGTAAGAAAAACAATCAGGTTTCCTTTCTACATGTATTTCATCATGGTATTATGCCTTTCTCCTGGTGGTTTGGTGTCAAGTTTGCACCTGGTATGATGATATTTAATCTATTTTCCTTGGGAGCCGTAGTGGCTCAGTAAGTTAGACGCTTGCCCTCTAGTTCCAGGGTTCAATTTTCGCATAGGTCTAGACAATAGTTTCAGATATTTCTACCTGGTTTCCACCTGATAGGACAATTAGGCCCTGTATGTTACAGTTTGTGCAGTCAATTGGAAATAGAAAAAGTGCAGACTTCTGCCGCTTTCAAAATATCCCTCATTATACACTGCATGGCATTGTCCAACCTCATTAGCACAAATAAGAGCAGAAAAGTAAAAAACAATTTTTTATCTTGTATCACATAGTCTTTTATAAGACATGACATGAAAGTGAGTTTTAACGGCTAACTTTTCTAATCATCAGAATTTCATTCTTTAATTTAACTTTTAAATTTCAGGAGGATTTGGAACATTTCATGCATTATTAAACAGTTTTATACATTTTATGATGTACACATATTACGGTTTGGCTGCACTCGGTCCAGCCTTTCAGAAATATCTATGGTGGAAAAAATACATGACCAAAATGCAAATTGTAAGTGTAAAAATACTTTCAGATCTAACTTATATTGAACTTTACATGCGAGAAGTAGATTAAAATAAGAGCTACAACTGTCTCGGAGTATATTTTGAGATGGCATCTTCAATGTACTGAACAGACAAAAGCCATCATTAGAAGTATTCTTACAACTGAAAGAAAGGAGATAACTTAATCTTTCAACGATCTTGTCTACCAAACCTGTAATTCATTTTTCTAGAGTTATCGGCACCAATTAAGGCTGACTCAGAAAGGAAAAATGACGTTCACCAAACTTTCTCATGCAGACTTTAAAAACATAGATTTAACCCTATGACTCTTTAGTTTGGAAATTTGTTCTAAAATTGTTTTTGTTTTTTTGCAGACGCAGTTTATATGTGTGGTCATTCATTCATCTCAGTTATTATTTATAGAATGTAATTATTCCATGATTTTTGTATATTGGATAGGGCTGTATGCCATTATATTCTTAGCCCTCTTTGCTGATTTTTACCGTAAAGCATATCAAAAGAGTTCACAGAATAAAAAAAGCAATGGAATAACCAAAAACGGTGTGAAATCCAAGCACAGTTAATTATGTAGGTTTTTTTAAAGAAAATGATTTGTTATTTAAAGGAGCAAACACATATTGAAAAGCAAAAACATTGTTCAAAATAGAATTGTTAGTTGGATATGGCAGATTATATATCAGTTCCACCTAATCTTGACCATTATATATAATCATTAAGTTATTTTTTTCCATCAATGATAGGGGATCCTTTGATTTTTCCGAGCTCTTTGTTATGTGTGACGATTTCAGTCCTTACTCAACACCTAGTGTTGCTGTTGTTTTATGTCATCCATATTTTATGTCATCTTCACACTGTCAAACTATTACGGACTGTGTCTTATACCTTGACTACAATAGCCACATCTCTTTTATCACTGAAGTGAGTTTATGTAGCAATTTGGTTGGATTATATGTTAAGAGATACAGCCAATTGTAATTTTTTTCATCTTTCTGCCGATAGCTCTGATTGGCTGGATCGCAGGTGTATAATCGAATCAAATTGCTGCATTCAGTGATACCAGAAAGGTGATTTATGAAGTCTGTGACATTGTGACCATCAGAAGTTCAAATGCAAAATTGATTGTTCTGATCTGTTGAAAGGAAAACCAATGGTAACCAGTCACTTTGTTATCAAAATTGCAGATAAACTCACAAAAAAATGTCTTCACTCGATTGATCAAATTGTGTAATAAAAAATTGTCTTTTGATATAAGGCATTATATTATCTTATTTTACATATTTTGATTGTTAATATTTAACTAACAGTAATAATGTTATTGAGGTTAAACTGCAATGTTAATTTCTGCTCAAAATAAAACTGTGTGTTTTGTGTGGAATAATCATCTACTAAAATATTGTTAGGTAGAGAATAGTAAAGGAATACTACCTCTTAAAATGGACATAACATTCTCAAACTTGGTCAAAAAGAGTATAATATTTTTCAGTTAATTTTACCAGGTGTCATGACTAAAGAATAGAATCTCTAAATGAGACGATATCTCCATTAAACTAAATAACTATTGAAAAACGCTTTTAAGCATGTTTCAATATTACTTAGTTTAATGAATAATTACTTATTTTAATGAATAATTACTTAGTTTAATGAATAATTACTTAGTTTAATGGATTTATTGGAATTTAGAGGGGATTCTGTTGTATAGTTAATGACACCATGTAAGTCCACTGTATAACAAAGACTCATATTGGCAAAGTTTAAAAATTTCACTTTTTTGGCTCTTCTAAAGAGGTAGTATCCTTTTAAAGTGTTATTATATGTTTTGTAATTTATCCATCATATTGCATGCTAGTTAGTTGTATTATATATTCTGAATTATTACGTTACACTATGCCAAAAAGTATCCTGAATTTTACCTTTAAAAAGATTGTACAGAGGTTTTCTCAAAGTTTTATATGTATATGGGACACTGATAGCATCAATTTGCATCATTCCAAATTTCAATGAGACATCTGAGGTGCCTACAATTCCACAAAAGCTAGGTGTTTGATGATGTCACCTTTGTGTTTTATGATACTAGTTTTAGTGGAATTGCAGGAACAACAGACGTCTGACTGAAAATTGGAAAGATGCTATCAGTGTCCAAGATTCACACACAAAATTTACAATCCCTTTAATATTTCTAAATAATTTTATGGTCAGTTAGTGATTTATAGCTAACATTTAATTGAAGTTCTATACATTTTTATTTGGAATGGAGAAAGTTGATGAAAAATAAAATGTTTTTCAACCCTCAGTTGTCAGGATAACTTGAGATTTAGAAAATCATGTTTACCTTATTGCTTCAGTTGTGTATCTTTTTATATAATATAGTATTTAAGATATTTTTCACCTTTTTATATCACATACTTCTGTTTAATAACCTTTTATAGTTTTTCTTATTTACTTTGTATATTTCTTGATTTCATTTCTCCCGGTGCATTTTTTAAAGGGACAGGTTCCCCATCGTTTGAGGCTTTGAGCTAACCAGTAATGGTGTTCACAGCACCGTTGAAATTTGTGCCTTCAAATCCATGTTTGTTCAGAATTATCCATGGTTGAAAGTTAAAATGACGACTTGTCTTTTCTTGAGACGCTGATATATACAAAAGACAAATTTTATAGAAATAGAAAGTGAAACTCCGAGTTTGAGGTATATTTGAAAGATGTCAGATGTATCTTGTAATTGTACATGTCTGATGTATCTTGTAATTTCTACATGTCTGATGTATCTAATAATTTCTATATGTCTGATGTATCTTAGTCATAATTTTTATGTCAGATGTGTCTTAGTTATAATTTCTATATGTCTGATGTATCTTAAAATTTATGTCAGATGTATCTTAGTTATAATTTCTATGTCTGATGTATCTTAAAATTTCTATGTCAGATGCATCTTATAATTACTATATGTCAGATGAATCTTATAATTTCTATATGTTAGGGGTTAAGGATTTTATGTACTCTGAGCCAAAATAAACAAATATGTCAAATTTTAGTTTTGAATAGATCTGACATAATACAGAATTGATTTTGAAGAATTATATCGGTTGCTTTCTGTTTCATATGAATGCTGTTTTATTTATATTTTTGATATAATTTTTGACCAAGCTTTTTTATTTTTCACTTTGTTAGCTTTTTTAAATATTTTTCCTAGTGTTAGAATTCTAGTCTAGGTTGGTATATTATTGTCAAGCATCAAGATTGGATTCAGAACTATTTACTTACTTTCAGTCCTTATATTGACATTAATAGCAATGATTTTTCTGTGTCATTTAGGTGTAAAGACAATCTTAACATAATTTACTTAAAAAAAACTTAAGTTGATCAATGCTTAACCATGTGCATCTTCTCTTATACCTTGACTTCAACAGCCACCTTTCGTGGAATTTTGTAAATGCAGCGATGGTTAGGTTGTATGTTAGCAAATACTGCCAATCAGAGCCCTCAACAGAAATTCTGTAAACAATGTTTACAGTCTTTCTGTCAAGGACTTTGGGCTGTATGCTTTGGCGTACAATCCAATCAAATCGCTGCATTCTATCATACAAAAAAGGTGGCTATCACAGTCAAGGTTTAAGATAAAGCTAGTAATAACTTAATGCACCTAGTGTTTCGCTAAAGGGTATCCACAGATTTGGATCGAGTAAATTTGAAAGCTTTGTGTGTCTTATTGAACATATAGGGGTAGAGATCATATTAAATAATAGTAATGAAAATAATCAAGTGTTGAATTCTTTGTAGAAACATTGTGTTCAATAAAAATTGTGTTAACCAATTTCGAAGGAAGAAAGGCTCTTGTATCCATCCCAAATAGCTACCATCGTAGACAGATTTCCAACTACATGTATGAATCTGAAAGGGACAGGACATTCATTTGACCAGTCTTACATTAGTCTCTGAAACTTGAATTTTAGCTAAGCTAATCAATAACAGTGTTCACAGCTCACTGTCGAAATTTGAGCCTTCAATGTCATCTGTGTCCAGAATTATCTGTGTTTGAAATATAAATAAACAACTCAGTCTTTTCTTGAGGTATGTTGTAGGAATTAAGTGATTTCCGTACATTTCTAGTACTTCAGAAGACTATTTACATATATTCAAGCCCCAATCAACCCTCAACTTAATGCCATGATTAGATTGTGTAAGGTTTTGATTTATTGAAAGAGATAAAAAAAATCCGAACTTGTCACACTAAAATTTAATTCTCTCAAATAATTTTACAATTTCAATCATATAAACCTACACCTGGTACGTTGTCCTTTTTTCCATAAGTCCTTCAAATGTATCCAAAAACTGCTCACATTGATATTCAAATATAGTCCAACAAAGGTATTAGTGAACAATCAGAGATCAGAGATCAGATATGGTTTTTAGACTAAAAGGTAATGAACCTATAAAAGCCATACTTGTGTGTTCAATTATCTTCGTAAAAAAAGGCTGCATGTGTTCATGTTTTGAATCATCTCCAGATGTGGACAAATATATTTGCTGGACTATACATATTAACACAATATTTGTCTCATTCAGTTATTTGTAAATTAAATAGCCTCCACAGAACTATTAGCTTTAGCTTGAATTCTCCTTTTTCTTTCTAATAGTCTTCTCTCTCTTTCGTGTTCTTTATGTCTTAAAATTGCACTGAAATAGAAATCAAATAAGTAAATTTCTAGTCTATTAAGTGGGGAAAAAATGCATCAAATCAAAATCTAGTACTAACAATATTTATCACACCATCCATTCAATCATAGAATTTCTCTGATACCAATATACAAAAACATATAAACTGTTCATAACAATAGTAAACTGGCTTTTGCTATTGCAGACAAAATTTGATAGTACTATTAAAATATTGTCCTTAATTCCGATACTTATTAATCACACAAGCAAAAACATTATGTTATAAGCTTATTTATGACATATACATTTTTCTATCGAAAGGGGGTGATTTTTCAGGGGAAAGTGATATCAAATAAGCTGAATACATACTCTGCTTTGTGGCAGTCTTCTAAGTGATGCCACTGTGCATTACAGGCCCATGTGTTGAAAAAGCTTTGTTTTGATAGACAACTTTGTAAAGCAACATATTTATCAACACAATAATCACGGTACATTAATGGGACCAATGCATTGTCCATTTGGTCCTGTGTTAATGGTGCAACTGAAAATATAATAAAATAATAATATAAACATTAAATTCACATGAAGAAGGTCTCATCAACAAATTCAAACTTGACTGAGATATCATCTCATCAATGTATACCCGGTACATGCACACCAAGTATCATCAAGATCGGATAAAAACTATACCCCTTATTGTGTTTACAAGCCAAATTTGATGTGTTTTTATTAAGTCATGGGTAATAAATCAGAAAAGGTTCACCCAAACCGAGATAAATCAAACTTAACCATCAGCATTTTACTAGGTGGTAGAAAAGATCTTTCCATTCTTGGACAGTCATTACTCCAAGACTGGATCTACTGCCATACTATTTTTTGGTAAAACGAATGTTGCTGATATTTGACTTAGTCTTTGTTCCAAATGAGTATGACAACTTAAGATAGTAGCCTTGCTCTTAGTAAGTTTACAAAGTGACAGTTTATTAGAAATAGGCCTAATAAAATGGGTTTGCTTTTTCGATATAAATCAGAAGGCACAAGGCAGTCGTACCTCTTTCCTTTCTACCATTGGGAAAACCTATCATAGGATCATTTGACTGATCCTTTCTATAATCTGGAACAACTGTATCCGGAGAACTTGATACTTGCCCCATGATGGCAGATACAAGTTAAGAGCAACGAAAAGTCAACAGACTTTCAGAATCGTTACCCTTGTCCTTGACCTTCGGTGATGTACCTTATAGACTAACAACAATTCGATTCTTTTTTAATAATGAATCTTTTGGTGATAAATTGGGTAGTTTTTTAGATAAACTTTTAAGGGAGAGATAAATTTTTAATTTTTAATTTTATCTCTAAATAATTTTGCATTGTTTTATCAAAATAATTTTGAGCATCGTATTTGAACTAGTCTTGATTACTAAGACACACTCAGGGACTAAAATTAAAATTTTGCATGACTTAAAATGTCATGAGTAGAAAGATATAATTAAAGAACAGCCACTAGAATAGATGACTCCAAATAATTTGGTTCGACGCGTTGGTAATTTTATATTTTTAAAAATATTTTTAGTCCGAAACCTCTGAATTTTTGTTTCACGCACATAGCGCCATCTATGCAATGTTTACTTCCGGTTATAGATGCACATGTGTTTTAAAATAATAACAAGTATTTTAAAGAAAATTAGATATGACGCTTTTCAAAAAATTTAGTGGCGAATTATCTGACCCAGAGAGTAGTGACTCTGACAGTATCGATTCCGATGAAGAGGTTTTTAGTTTGTCTTTTTTTTTTTTGGTCAAAACAAATAGCCATCATGCCAATGTTACCGATCTTTGTACATAACTATTGGATACCCATCATATCAAATGAGAGAAATTGAAATGCATGAGGGGTGGGGGCAACACTGCTGAGACTTAAATAAAATACTAATAGATGTAACATGTTGAAGGAGATTAATCATTCATATTACAGTTGCAGAAGGCATTTGCTGAAGGCAAGTTAAAATCAGGTTTTGTCATAGAAGCTGCTCCTAAGAAACAGCTGATAAAGAATAAGGTTTGTAAAATTTATATTTGAAGCAGTAGAATTGTTTGAGTGGCTAAGTTAATAATAATTTGAACTTGACAATCAGTACATCATCATGTTAAGGTTTCTGCCAAATTTCAGGTGAACCAGAAGTTAGATTTGTTAGTATTAGAGACACAGATGAATATAGCATGTCTATCATGTATTTGACACCCCTCATATTTATATTAAACACTTCCAAACATGCATACTTTTAATGCCAATCAATATGAAACTGTCTATGTATCAGCACATTTGTATAAAAAGAGATGATTTCTGTTGCCTCTCAAATAACTAGGCTGTCCAGCCTTTTGTTACATGTAGCTGAAAGTGAATATTTATTAAATATTTGCCTGCTCAAGCTGGATATCATAAAGTAACAATTTATTTTTGAAATATTTTTATTGAAGATTGGGCTGTTACAAAAGTTAGATGAAATGAAAGTGAACTTAGATTGGATTGAGAGATTAGATATGGTTAATACACCAGCCAGAGTTCTACCCGGTATTGAAGAAGAGGATAGTCAACAAGATATTCATAATGATTTCAAACGAGAAATGACATTGTAAGTTTGGTGTTGTGATAATGAATTGAAAGTGATAATAGTCTAAATTGATGTATATTTTTGTTGAATTGTACAAGAACTAAGAGTAAAATTTGATAGAGTAGAAAGTGATATTGACAAGTGAAATTGAGCTCTACCAGCTGATAAGGCAAATATAGAAAGGGCTATATCTACTGATTGTGTGGAAGCCGCAGCCCCGTAAACAAGTGGCCCAGCCACTGGATTTTAATCAACTATATATTTAAGAAGTTTCTTTGTTTTCAGTTACAGACAGGCACAGTCAGCAGTTTTAGAAGCCTTACCTAAATTACATAAAGTAGGTTTAAAAACTAAAAGACCTGAAGATTATTTTGCTGAGATGGCCAAATCTGATGATCACATGAAAAGGGTAAGGTTGTGTTAAGGAATTTTTTCTTGTTGATTTAGTTGCAGCAATCATTAGAAAAAATATCAACTTGACAACTTGAGTTGTGAGATAAGATGACTAGAGTCATGAATAAGATTAAAATGATAACAGGTTACATGTAGTAGTTTGATGCATCTTCATCACTATTATTACAATTTTTCTATGTTTTAGGTACGAGAAAAATTGTTAGAAAAGCAACTTGGTATGGAAAGATCGGAAAAAGCTAAGAAATTAAGAGATTTACGTAAATATGGTAAACAGGTAAGAAAATAAATACAATTTTCCACAGTATTTTTAAGAAAAATTACAAATATCAGCTACAAATACTGTTGAAAGTCTTTTCCGATTATTTTTTAAGCAAATTAGAAAATTGGCTTCAAATGATATTGTAAGTCTTAGAAAATTTTCAGTTGATATAAATGGGCACATATTTTCATTTTGTACTTTATACCTACCATAGAAAGCAATTTTCAACCTAAATTTTTAATGTTTTTGTCAGGAAAAGTGATTTCAGATTAAAAGTAAACATATAAAGCCTAATATTTTTTATGATTTTAATTTGAAGACTGTTCTGTTTTAAAGGTAATATCCTGATTTTATTTTCACTATTTTTCTGTATGACTTTGTGGGGAAATTTACTAGTGATATACTTGTAATTATTCCAACTCTTCTGACCTATATCTTTTATTGATTTAGGTTCAAAAAGAAGTATTACAGAAGAGACAGAAAGAAAAAAGAGATATGCTGGAGGCTGTTAAGAAATATAGAAAAGGTCAGTTAAATTTTAAGACGTTCCTTCCATACAAATTTGAAAAATGCTCTGAAATGACGTCATATTGTGATGCTTTAGATTGCTGTATTCTAAAGCTCAAATTATTAAGCCTCCATGCATTGCACTGGAATTTATTTTGGTTATTGTTATGTTTGTAGGACAGAAAGATAAGTTAGATTTTTTGAACAATGATGATTTTGAAGAGAATGACAGAAATGGTAAACAGAATAAAAAGACCAAGAAGGGTGAAAAATATGCGTAAGTTACAAACTTTTCAGTATCAGCACACAATAACAATGTGATTGGAAAAACTCTGGTATCTTTTGAATTTTCTTTCATACAAAATGAGAATTTATTTAAGGCAGATATTACCAGTTCCATAAACTTTGTAGGGCAGGGTTGTTGAATTGGCTCTATTTTCCAGACCTAAGAGACTGGACAGCTCAAATGTCTGCAGATTTATATCCTTTGTAGGTTCCACACACCTAAGCACACCCAAAATATGTATCACTTTTCAAATACAACTTGCTCACACCTATAACCAGAGCAAAATCATTAGTATAACTGTTTATGTTTATATTATATATTATAATGCAGGCCCAATAAGAAAAGGATATATAAAAATGCTAAATTTGGTTTTGGTGGCCAGAAGAAAAGATCTAAAAGTAACACGAAAGAATCAGTCAATGATGTTAAACAATATGGAAGAAATTTTTCTAAAATTAAAAAATCTTCCAAAAAGGGTGGTTCAATGGTAAGTTATACAGTTATTGCAATTTATACTTGCAATCATCTATACTACTACAGAATCCTTTCAAAAATTTTCTCTGGGTTGTTTTCACCCCCTAGGGGTGTGGGACTAGGGTGTGGCCAACTAGTGTAGGAGAAGAATTAATTTTGAATTGAGAGAGCACCAAACATCATCACATGCTGGAAATGTGGATGAAACAAATTTTTCGGGGTGTGAAAGGTCCAGGTGATTGCTCCAGGGGTGTGAAGGCTGAAAAAGATTGGGAACCACTGTTTTAAACAGAGATCATAATAGTTTGACATTAAGAAGATGAGGTTTGTAGCTAGTTAGCAACCTGGAAACACTACCTTTTAGAGTTTAATGTTGATATGATTCGAGTAAATGTAAATTTCCTAACACTAAACATTATTCTTATATTTTCCAGAACAATAAAAGACTGGGTAAATCAAGACGACAAAATGTTAAAAGTAAGAAGTAGTAAAGAACAACATGACTATATACTGTATATATTTTGTACAAAGAATAAAAAAAGTTATGGAGAAATATTGTTGTCATATATGTCATCCATTGTCCCTTTATAAAGACTTTTGGCTTGGCACTTAATACAAGTCTTTATTCATTTTTATGCACCTACATAGAATTCTGGATGTATATTAGGCCCTACTGTTGCCTCCATTGCCCGTCCACATTACCACTTGAGATCTCGGTCATGTTCGAATTTAGTAATAATTGGATGAATCGTTTTGTAGTTATTGGCCATAATTTAATAAATATAAAGAGACAAGAAAGAGATTACAGCAAGGGCAGAGAAAAGGAGTGGGTGGGTGGGGGAGATGTGAATTCCTGTTTCTGAAACTAAGGTATGATTGGTCGAACGGAAAGTGAAGGTGCTCCTTTAACGACAAGATAACTTACTTTTAGTTAAAATTTTCATATATTGTAAGGGAGACATACGTATAGATTTTGATCTTTCTAAGCATGTTTCCTGTGTCCGACAAATGACCAAGCTTGGTTGAGTAGAGTGTCTGTTATAGACGTAAAAAAGGCACAATTTGGCATCCGAGAACATCAAAGTGACGCACTATTCGAACATTTTATGGTCGAGTGACAGGAAAACCATTCGTTCGTTTTGGGACCCATCTCCACCCACAGAAGCGTCGTTACGAAGGAGCACGCGTAGCGAATTTTATCCTTTGCATATTTGCACTGGATGACAGTAATTCAGTAAGATGCAAGAAGGTGCATTTCTTTCTATAATATTTCTGAGGGCACAACTGAAACGTTCTCATGCCGCTGTACTCTGGAATCGAATTCGCACCTACGGTCCGACCCCTTTTGAATAAATCCGCCCCCCCTCCCCCCTGCATTGAAAAAGCCCCCGATTTCACTAGTTCATAAGTATGCTATATGAAAACTCTGTACTTTAGTTTACAACAATTACCAGAAGCTCGGACTAACAGTGGCGTAATACGGAACCTAAAGATTTATTCAGTAACCGAAAATTGATCAATAAAGCTGACTAAAGACTCTCACTCTCTGCTGTAAGATGAATAAGGATAGAGGAGCCATGGTATTCAAGCTGGTCGATATCCATGAAGGAATCAAAATATTTCCACTCATCGATAGAAAACACATTTGGAAGCCTTATTACTGATCCAAGCCTTATCATTAAGAGTGTTTTAACAAATATTTTACATCGGCACCAAAAGGATAATGGTATATCTGTGTGATAATTACTAAAGAAGAGTTACATTCATTTACAGGAATAATTCCTCCATGATAATATTTTGGTTTTTAGTATTCTTAATTCATATCTGTAAGTAGTTTGTTATACAATGTATATATATGACGGAGATATTGTTATCACCGGAGATAATGTCCACAGCACTTGGACGTTTTAGCGGGCGATAACACACTTATCGAGATAACATCTTTGGAATATTCCTCCCAGAAATAATTTTTCTAGAACAATTAGCATAATCTCAGATGTTTTTGAATAACAGAATATGGAGCACCCATCTGATAGACCTCCATAAGTGAGCTATTTATGGATGTAAGAGCACCTAGAAATGAATATAGGTACATCCGGTATGGGATATGGGCCAGCCTATATACATATATATCTGGTAATTGGATATAGGACCCCTTTCACATGTAGGCCAACCGGTATATATATATGAGTCAACCTATTATGGATATAGGTCCCACCAGTATGGACATTTTCGATTTCCAACTGTCGAGGGATCTTTAACGTACACAGCCTGTAGCAAACGAAACCTCTGTTTATTGTCCCATCCGAACGACTAGACGCTCTTTCCATATCAGTCCCTCTTACCTCATTACTGACAGGGGGAAACTGGGTTGAAAAATTCGAAGGTATTATCTTCGAGTTATACCGGGATTAAACCCCGAACCTTCAGGTTAGCGAGCAAGCGTCTTACTCACTTAGCCACCGAGGCTCCCAATTTTATGATTAAACGCCATCAAGTATATGCATATGAGCTTCCTTATATGACTGTAGGCCAACCGGTAAATGGACATGGGCCAGTCTATTATGGATATAGGCCAGAGTGCATATTGATAGTTCACCCTTATGGATACATGGGCAAAGTAAGGAAAGTATGCAAAAATCCCGACCTATTATTAGATCCGTTTGAATAAGTTGTTACTGTTTAGGCTAAATTAACAATATTTTACATTACAGCATAATAGTTTGGTGGTTTCATCGCGATGCTCAAGACCTATTGAAGGTGCGTACATACATTTAAACTCTTACATATAACAGAACAAAATTCCTTAACTCTAACAAGATTTCGATTTCCATTATATTGTCCTCATTGCTGTATTACACTTAGAGATATTCCTTGTACAAATAGAGAAGGCAATGGTATATAAATGAGATATTAGCTGTGTAACGAGTATACAGACCAATTTCCCTAGAGTATTGACGCTAGACATTAATCTACTGGTCTCAACCATTAAACTGATAATAAATTCTCTTATATAGAACCTTAGTCCTTAAGCACTAAATAAAACTGATTTTAAAATCTAAATTACAGCTAGACATAGCTCTACTATTGATATTTTTTCTGCATTTCACGACTGAAATAAAATATTAACATTCAAGGCACACAGCTACAAATTGGTAGTTAAAAAACGATTTTTCCTATGACTAGAAAAACAAACAGACCAATTTTCCTCATTGGCTTCAGAAATATTAAGATACCAAAAATGATCATATATTGTCTGCAAGCTAATACAGCCAGTTCGAGCCCTCGAGTACACGTGTAGCCATTTTGTTTTCATTCTATTTGTCTAGGGCTTGAATTGGCTGTATAAGCTGACCAATTTTCCTCATTGGCTTCGTAGATAACTGCTTGCAGTTTTACAAGAATTTAATGAAAATACTTAATATTGTCTTCGGATATTTGTAGATTCAGATTTGATTCTCTTTCAGAAATATTAAGATACCAAAAATGATCATATACATATTATGCAAGAGATAAACCGATCTACAGATAGTAGTTGTAGAGATAGGGAACTATTGGATGTTCTGTTACAGAAAACAGACGAACCAAGGAGTGACAATGGTTCCAGAATAACAGCTCTATTAAACAGAACCAATGGAAATCTTAGCAGACCATCCAGTTTTTCAAGGCGAAGTTTGAACCTGTCGCATCCAAGTCTGGCAAGTGATTCCCACGTTTCAGTGGCGGAGCCGGCAGACAACAGTGCTGTCAAATTCCTCTACAGTTTGGCAGTTTTATGTTTGGCTTCGTTAATTCTTTCCGCATTATCATTCCAAGTTTTGATATCACTTGAGAGCTTGGAAGATGGGTTAAAGAACACTTCCGGTGATGGAATGCTCAATTCGTCCGCCATGTATTCTATAGTGTATGAAGCGACCACATCTTTAGCCACCCTTGTGATTGGACTCGATCTGAGCTGTCTAATGGTGTGTTCTATGCAATGTTTCTTTACTGCCAAAATTCTTCGCACCTATGAAGGATCTGAAAGGTATGATACCCATTGTGGTATAATCTTCACAATGTCACGCTATTACAAACTCAGTTTAACATCATTAAGGCCCCTTTCTTGTACTATTGAAATTGCAGCACAACAACTGGATTGTCTGCAAGCTAATACAGCCAGTTCGAGCCCTCGAGTACACGTGTAGCCATTTTGTTTTCATTCTATTTGTCTAGGGCTTGAATTGGCTGTATAAGCTGGCAGATGCTAGGGGCTGATTGGCTTTATTTGCAAAAGCACAATTAAAACCAATCCAAAGGTAAAACTTGCAGAGAATTAATGATCCACATGAGCAAACATCTAAACGTTCACAAATTTGTTGGAAACTAACTCTTGATGATTTTCTGAAAAAAATGGTCACAAACAATGATTTTTATCTCATCTCCATCGGAATTGTTGTTAAATATATTTCAGGGCTTTCAAGTACCTTAAAGAATGTTCCAGTAGTAGGTTTATAGCAGTGTTTAGTTTTTTCTTATCTATACCAGTTTATATGGTTGGTAAGTAAATTCTAGAATTTTTTTTTTTTTTGCTATTCATAACATTCGCGAAATTCGCGATTCAGAGTATCTTATCTGATTAGCTGTTACCAATGTTTCGTCAATATGTTGTTTTGGATTTTGGATTAAATACATAAGAAATTGTCAGAATTATCGCGCAAAGGCTGTTAGTTTGGGTTTGGATTATATTCAGTTGCAATTTTACTAATACTTGACAAATTATTGCCGGAAGTAAAGAGGCAGACCCAAGAATACACAACGAAATCAACCATCATATCCGAGACCGATTCAGCTTTACGGAAACTACCAAGAATTGACCTAAATTCTTTATTGAGACAGATGCAGAAACTGCCGAAGATTGCCCAATAAACGAATCGCTTTTTTCTTAGACGAGGTATAAATTTAGTGTACGGAAACTATAATGAGAGGAATGCTGCAATTACTATTTTATATTTCAGCTTTGGCTTTGTACATTTTAATGAAATTTAGATCAACAGCAGCTTTATCATGTATCATCATACTGTGTATCTGTGTGTTGTTTTGTGTTTTGAGTGTCATGCAGAACATCTACCATTGGAGAGTTGAAAAGAGTCGGTCAGACGAAGGGCTTCCTGTTTACGACGGTCATGTTTCGAGCGGAAGAACTGTTTCCATGGCAGTAAATAGACATGAATTATCTACCCTTGTATAATTCCTGTCAAATATAATAAATAGAAATGAATTAATCCAGATTAGACTTATTCATTTTATTGTCGGTTATGTCCACACTAGCTCAATATGGACAAAATTTGCCCTCGCATAATATTATAGGTCCTAAAATTGGGTAACAATCCTGCCTAAAAAAACCACACAAATGGATAGATCGCTTGGATCCCAAACGGACACTAAAGTGACAATCATTAGAGAATATAAAAACTTTAAAAAAAAGTTATAATATAATAGGCCTATATATTGTGATAGGTATGCTTGCCAGGCAATGCGCACAAGTTTCATCAAACCGGATATGAACTCTGGCATAGATCGTACCAACAATCCGATTTTGAGGCTTCTAGGTATTGTGGGCAATATTAAAGACATTTTTTCGAAACGTCGGCATATTCGAACTCCTTCAAGATCTAATCGTTCGTCATGTCCATTGCAAGTTAAGTAGTAATGGGTTTAAAAGTAAAGTGTCCCGACTGATGGAGCTAGAGTGCGTTCGTACGCCCACATTCTTATGTAGGCGTATACAATTTTTAGTATAGTAGCTTATTATCCAATCATTAAAAGAACCGATGCGAGTGGAATGTTATAAATGAAATTGATGTCATTGTCTGCGATATCAGCTTTAGCTATATAGCTCGGACGTTAACTTATCTTACTGTTAACGAAGGCCGTACGTGTGATCGGTGTCTTCTACTATCACGAAAACAAAATACGGGTAAGTTAAAATCTATTTGAACAACCTTTTTTCCATTTTTTCTCTCAGGATTGCATTACCCCCATTCCCCCTATAAATCCTAACTATTTAGAGATTTTCCTCTTAGGATTTAATTGCACTCTTTTTCATGTCGGAGATATAGCCTGGCTGAAAAAAAACCACATAAATTCTAATTATCCGAAAATTTTATGCTAGACTACAAAGCACCTCATTAGGCTACCTCCAAATTTCACAATATTCCCCACGTTGAAAACTCTTGTATCTAACTATGGTGCCATTGAAAAAAAGATAAGAAATAAAGGGGTTTTTTTTAAATTGAAAAGCGAAATTTATAGGCTGCATTAACTTTTGTTTGAATGGAATTCCACGAAGACTAAAACCCGTTTCCATTTAGTTGTCTTCTCAAAATAATTTTAGAAGATAGATGTAGGTCTCGAAACAGAGAGCTACGAAGTAGGCCATGTATTCTCGAAACGATCTTAGAACTAGGATGTCCTAGATTCTTATCTTCTAACAGTGATTCTAGGACATCCTAGCGCTAAGATCGTTTCGAGAATACGTGGTCTGGATTTCCCAACCGCTTCCCTTAAAATTTCGCATTGTCTTGTAACATTTTGCTTTACAATACAAATCTGAAATTAAGGAGCTAATAATTGTTCTGATTTAAGAAATAAACGTCATGGTAAACTATTTTATGTAAGGTAATATAATAGAATTATTCATTAGGAGGAAACATTAATTCCTAATTATCAAATTATTGTAAATATACGAAGAATAATTTTTCAATCTGAAGAGTAAAAAAATGAAAATGAAATCAATGGAGTTTTACGTCCTACTTGTCTGCAACATATCTGAAAAGTAATACGGTAACTTAGATTAAGTTCTCTCGGTTGGTAGTGTACAATTAGACAACTTGGAGACATTTTTACATTCACAAACCTAAACGTAACAGGTAAAAGGTTAGTTTAGTTTGGAATATCTTCACAATGTCAAATCAAGCTATCACCTTTCATGATTCACATAAATGTTGCGATTTAATTGGATTGTAAGTTAGCGAATACAGCCAATAAGAGGGATCGACAGAAAATCTTTAAACATATGCCATATTGTTGACAGCCTTTCTCTTGAGAGATCTGATTGGCTGTGTTCGCTGGAGTACAATCCAATCTAGTCGCTACAATCCGTGACACAAGAAAGGTGCAGTCGAGGTATAACTATACGAAATTCGTAATAGATTGATATTGTGAAGTTTTGGTGGGAGAAAGTTGTCTAAACATGAATATAGAATCGCGATTTCCTTTTCAAAAATCCTAATTTAAGAAGGAAAATATGTTTTTCTCGTATGCTATCAGGTCTTCTTTCCTGTTAAAAACAACGACAGTAATTTAGATCTTCCTGTTGAAAAAATAACTCATGAAAACGAACAATTACTTCTACAACGGATGTAGTCGTACAGTATCTTCTACAATCAGAGAAAGAAGTACAGAAGTACAAACAGTGTAAATTTGCATAAAATAATGTTAATACCGAACTGTATGCTGAAGATTCTCGATACGCTTTTAAAATTGTAGGCAAACTGGACGTCGAATTTTCTTTTGTAAAATAAAATAAATAACTGAAAATCAACTCCATAAAATTTCAGTAGAAAACTTAAATTTTCGTTTCAAACCGAAATTAGTTCTCTTTTCGTATTGCTTTCCTTCTGTTTTCAGATTAAAAATGGGTTCAACTGAATCGAAGACCTTTTATAAAGTCACCCATAACAAGCTTCGTTTGTCTGATCATCTGAAGCAAACTAAAAGAAAAGACAGAGTCGCTATTGGTTATTAAACCCAGCATCGTCAATAAACAAATTCAGAGTTCAAATGAGTTTTATCTCCAAAATGAGAAAAGTGATTCCGCCTAATTCTGTAACAACAGAAAGAGGAGACCTTATCGGTAGTTACTTACAAGATGACAAGAACGAAGCATAGGCTTAACTTATGGAAAAGTCTTGCTGGAACTAAATGAAACAGTTAAATGGGTTGTAAAGAGGTTGTTTAAAAGCATTACGTCTAGAACAATTTGGACTATTTCAATTTTCAAAGAGATAGTGACGTCATAAAACGCAAAGTTTTTGTGTAATTGCAGGAGCCACAAACATCTGATTGAAAATGGAATGGTGCAAATAGATTTTTTTAAATTTTATGTGAACGATTGTTTTAACATCTCAATACAAATAACTCTGTTGGCCTTCCTAATTTTTTTTTTAAAATTCCATCGCCATCACGTTGCATAAAGGAGAAAAAAAAACAAATATTGGTCAGATGTCGGCTTACATCATACTGCTTTTAAAGTGAACGTAAAAGTTTAATTCTAAAATTTGGCAAAGAAGAGTGCGTATTCGACTATAATACGATAAATCCATAAAACTTCGTAATTATTGAAAAACGCTCAAAGAATACTTGTAGTTTTATGGGTGATTAAGGCTAAATAGTTTGTCTAAAATAAATCAATTAATGAAAATAGCCAGTAAAAACAATTATCCAAAATTGTTAAAACAAGTATGTATGTAAGTACTATATTCATGTGTGATTATTTGTATCGGCAATGTTATCTGGCATTGTTATCTATCGTTATGTTTATTGAATAAATTTATTTCGTCTTGAAAACCAACCGCAAGAGGTCGAATTGAAATAAACTATTCCCTTACTATGGTGTTATTGTGGTGAGATATAATATGACGTTCTTTATGGTGCATGTGGCTTCTGTTTCTTTATAATTTTAATGATTCTTTGTCTGTAGACAATATATCAGACTACGTATAATGTATCATTCCGACTTGAATTATCTATTAATGAATTAACTGAGATTTCATAAGACCAACCAGTCACCAGTTAAAGGGCAGTAATGACGTATATGGAAATTTTCTCAGTGCACCTCTATGTCAACAATGACGTATTAACATTGATAGTATCTACTTGGAAAATTCCCTTATTGAACCTCTATGTCAACAATGACGTATTAACATTGATAGTATCTACATGGAAAATTCCCTCATTGCACCTCTATGTCAACAATGACGTATTAACATTGATAGTATCTTCATGGAAAATTCCCTCATTGCACCTCTATATCAACAATGACATATTAACATTGATAGTATCTACATGGAAAATTCCCTTATTGCACCTCTATGTCAATAATGACGTATTAACATTGATAGTATCTGCATGAACAAATTCCTTATTGCACCCCTATATCAACAATGACATAACATTAACAATTACACAGCATTGATAGTATCTGTATAAGAGATCCATTTCATGACACCAATATATTAAGAATAACATATTAACATTGATAGTATCTGCATGGAAAATTTCCTTATTGCACCTCTATATCAACAATGACATAATATTAACAATTACATAGCATTGATAGCATCTGTATAAGAGATCCATTTCATGACACCAATATATCAACAATGGCATATTAACATTGATAGTATCTGCATGAAAAATTCCCTTACTGCACCTCTTTGTCAACAATGACATATTATATGAACATTGATAGTATCTTCATGAAAAATTCCCTCATTGCACCTCTATATATTAACAATTGCACAGCATTGATAGCATCTGTAAAAGCGATCCATTACATGACACCACTATATCAACATTGATAGTATCTGAATAAGAGATCCATTTCATCACCCCAGTATATCAACAATGACATTAACATTGGAAGTATCTGTTTGAGAGATTCCCTCAATTTACCACTATATCAACAATGAAATTAACAATGAGAGAATGTGAATAAGAGAATTCCCTTAAATGCAACTGTAAAAGGGGGAAATCAAGAGAAAAGTCTAGTTTATATAAATTATATTATTACAAAATTTGATAATAACAATAACAATAATTGTCATGAACCATAAATATTATAGTACCATCAATTTATTTGTGTAGATCCAGGGACGATTTAATTCATAAACATGATCAATTGATCAGTCCACTTTATCATGAGGTAAATTAATTGTCATTTCAATAATACAAGTTAGAAATATATTAACCACCTAACAACTTAAACTACCTAAAGTAATAATGGACTGTTTATGTTTTGAAACCTCCGCTCCCTGTACATGCACAAATAATTTTGCTGGACTATACATGGCTAAAACGGTCAAGAACTGGAACTATAATTATAACAGGAGAAAGGTGACAAATGATTTCTCAATTTTATATTTGGCACATCGCATCTACGTTTAAATTTCTCAAGACTTTTTCGATAAGAGCATATTCAATGTAGTTTAAGTGTTAATTCCTAACTTTCTGTTCTGTTATTTTATACCCGTTCTAGAATAACAGCAATACCTTGTCCACCACCAATACAGGCTGTTCCTAAACCATATTTACCATTGATTCTCCTAAAATATACAACATAGGGCTTATGAGTCTTGGATATTATAATAAACAATTTCATGTTTCGTCAAAATACATCAATTGTGCCACCAACGAGCAATTGTGGACAGATGGACATGGGTGCATCCAATATATGCTGCAGGCATTGAAACAATCTACCAGCTGAAATAGATCAATATATCACTTTTTCCTTTGCAGCTTTCCAAAAAATTCCATTTTCCTTACCGTAGTTGATGTGTTAAATGAGCAGTAATTCTAGCACCAGATGCACCTAGTGGATGACCTAAAGCTATAGCTCCACCACAAGTATTAGTAATATCTATATTTAATCCTAATTCTTTCACCACAGCTAAAAACTGAGGTGCAAAAGCTTCATTAACCTGAAAGACAAACAAATAAACCATAGTATTTCTCTATGTTCTATTTTAGTCCTATAAATTATCACAGAATGGTTTCCATGTCAACATACTCCAACCATGGCTGGTAAAGTAAGAGTTTGCAAATTGACCGACATTGAGAAACTCAGTTGCCATGTGGCATCATGTGTAATTCATAAGTTTGCACTCACCTCTACAAGATCCATATTTTTCAAATCCACACCACCAGCTTTCAATGCTGCTCTAGAAGATGGAGCTGGTCCAATACCCATGATACTAGGGTCACAACCTACAGAAAAAAATCAAAAATAATACTTTAAGCATGATTTTGCATCAGCTCCTCAGAAACTTTTGTATATATCTACCATGTTTCACTTCAGCAGGTTAACCTGGTATTAAGGACTGGTATTCATTAAAATTATTCATGATTTCAGGTGTTTTCAAACCAGCCAATCTACATGCGTTTACATAATGTTTGTTTTGTAAATATTAACACAAATTCAGTGCCTCATTAAGCTATTTGGATAAAGTATGTCCAATCTATGGCATTATAGGGCCAAGTCAAATATAAGATCTCAAGATAAAGCACAAGGCACTGTACAGATGGCAGATGAACAGACAGGAGGACAAATTATGCCAAAACATCAAGACAAGCAAATCACAAAAGATACAACAAAAATTGAGCCATAAGTAAATTTTGTTACTCTCATTTCTAAAAAGTTGAAAGAAAAACATAAAAATCAATATGAACAAGTTAGAGTTCTTCCGATATATACAACATTAATTTTACCTGATATGCCATAAGAAACAAGTCTAGCTAATGGAGTTAAATTATGTTTTTTAACTGCAGCTTCACTAGCTAATATCAAGGCACCTGCACCATCACAAACACCCTGAAATAGATACCATTTCACATTATGTCAACAAAAACTTAAATCCCCAGGTTAGCAAGCAAAGATCCTATTCACTGAGCCACCCAAAAGAGAAACAGCACTTTTGACATAGTGGTCATGTGAAATCAAAAGGGATTGTAAAGACGTTTTCAAAATCTATGTCTATCAAGGACACTGATAAACTCTGTTTTAAAATTTCGTATTTGTCTAAAAAAGTTCACGGATATTGACATATATTGTCAACACTTACGTCAATCCGTCTCAGCACATTTCCACTAAAAGAATCTACTATTTTCAACAGATTGAGAAAAAAAAGTTTCTTAAATGCAGACCAAGCCTGAATGAAAGATTTTCCATTCATTACCAATTACAAAGCAAGAGAAATCAGGGTGTTAAGTGAAAAGAAACTGCACAGAGGCATTTCCAGCTGAAACTGTACCATCTTTTTTAAACACAGGTGCTAACTTGGCTAACTTTTCTACTGGTGTCACTCTAGGATGTTCATCAACTTCAAATACTTCTTCCCCTTTTCTACCCTTCACTTTCACAGGAGTAATCTCATCTTTGAAATATCCATTTTCATTAGCTGAAAAATAAATGAAGTCAATATATAAATACGAAATCAAAACTTGTCAAAATATTTGATGTACTAGTGCTCACTTTCAGTTATCCATAGCTCAAGTCCAATTCTCTACAAAACAGGCCGAAAGCATAGACTAATGTCAAGAGTGCCCTGCAAGAACATTACACAGTTTTGTTGTGAAATGTCCAGTTTCCTTTGTTAGAGTGATATGAGAATAAAATTTCCATAAAGGCAAAGGCCTAGGTCACAAAGTTAGAACAATATATTCCTAAGAACTGTTGTTGATTAAGTAGTATCTTGTTTTTACTCCATTCACGAACTCTGGCATAGTTCCCATTTCATCCCTTGTTGAACAAATGGACCATGCCATAAAAACTCACCTTTAATCCAATTGGTCTGTGTTCTAAAGGCATATTCATCACAATCTTGTCTGCTAATGTTATATTTCTGAGCTAGATTTTCAGCTGTTATACCCATTGGTAGTTTAATATACTGATCTGTCAAACCTGCCCATAGTGTATCTTCAAGCTGAAACAGACATTACTCTTCAGTAGAACTGAAACAGATATTACCATCAGTTGGTCTGAAACAGACACGGCTTATCAGTGGGACTGAAACAAATATTGCTCAACTGTCGCTTTGAAACAGACACTCATCAGTTGGGCTGCAACAGACATTATTCATCAGTGGGACTGAAACAAACATTGCCCAACAGTCAGGTTGAAACAGACAACTCATCAGTGGGGCTGAAACAGGCATCACTCATCAAAATACCTAAAGAGACAGTAGAGTTGAAACAGACATTACTCATCAGAGAAGACTAAAACAGGCATTAATTCATCAATTGGGATGAAACAGACCTTACTCATCAGTTTGGCTGAAAACTCACTGTTGTAAATAAACACCTTTATTACAAATACAGTTTGATTAAGAAGATACATAGTTATGAATAGCATACTTTGAGAATTTTTTTAGGTACAATTTATGATGTTTTTGATATGAAAATTTGCATACTGTTCTTTAAGGAATACTACTTCTTAAAATGAGCATACCATTTAAATTCTTAGACCTGACTAATCAGATTCATCAGATTGTACAGGAATTCTGTCACCTGGTAAGTCTACTGATGAATATACTCATATATACTAAATTTCCTTATGTTACCTTGAGGTCTGTTCCTAACTTGGTACCAAATCTGATGTTTCTGACAGCATATGGGGCTTGACTCATATTTTCTGATCCACCAACTAAAACAATATCACATTCTCCCAGTTCTATTTCCTACAAAAGCAAAACATGACATAAACATAAATAGGCATTATAATGTAACTTGATTCTCAGTCAAAATTACAAGCTATGTTTAAATGAATGCAGTTTCAGATATTTTTTATCCCCTAACAAGAATTGATATATTTTCTGATAGCTTCTTGCCTATGACATTTCAAAAATCAATGAGGTAAAAGAAACCAACCTGTGCCCCATTGACAACGGCCTGAAAGCCTGAGCCACATAATCTATTAACAGTTAAGGCTGGTGTTTCTACTGATAAACCACACTTCAATCCAACATGTCGTGCAATATAAGCTGCATCACTGGAAGACTATAAAATAATGAGAGAGTATAGCAATTATAACAGTGTTAGAAAATTTGATTTAGAAAGGATTCAATTTGTCAGCTACCAGTTCGTCCTCATTTAGGTTGGAAATGACATGAAATGAAGTTTTTTTGTCCTGCTTTTCTACTTCTTAGACTGATAAAAATTCGAGGGAAATCTTGAAGAAGATCTGCAACTGTATCAGGATGAAAAAACCAGGTTGAAAATCATCTCTGGAGAGAACACATGGTTGCAATGGATAGCGAGCTAGTGTGTCGCTCTCAACTTAATTGCACATTCAATATAAAATTCCACAATAAAGACATAAGCTTACACTTAATAATAAACTTAGACCTACCTGAATAACGTTACCAAACGTAACAGAGTTAATAAGTTCTGGTTTTAGATTAATACTTTCTATAGCACTCTTAGAAGCCAAGGCAGCTAGGTCAGTTGAAGACAACCCTGCCAATTTACCTCCATAGGTACCGAAAGCAGTTCTTTTAGCAGCTACTATAAACACACCCTTTACAGCTTAAAAGAAAAAGACTGAAAGTAACAACAGTTAATATGCAACTGCAGAGTTACTTTTTTCAGGGAGTATAGGACCTACATGTGCCCATGTGGTTTTTTGCAGGATCTTCCATTTCTAGAAGTTTTTTTCCCTTTTCCATAGCATTTATCAAAATTACCTGAACATACACTTTTACTGTAGGTTTTGGTCCCTAGTCATTATAGACATGACATAACATAGTTCAGTCCAAAGTCCAAGTTCCAAAATTCATTAGGAAAAAGTTTGCAACAACTCAAGACTCCACATCACGACGAATTCCGATATTTGTTTGGCTATATGGCAACAGTGTCTGGATTTAAATGGTTGAATAACCGTAAAACCATCCGTGACATTGTTTTTAAGAAAGATTTTCAGATTATTTTCTCAAAAAATCAAATTTTAAGCTTACCTCTCGACAGCGCCATGTTGTTTTTAGGTGACCTTCACCTTCAATTGTTGGGGTTAAGTCGGGTTCTTTGGTCCGATTGGGCAAATAATTCGTTCTGTTCTTTTTCTCATTTCGTAACGATTTTTGGTTTCGCTCATAGAGTTATATAATTATATAGTTTATATATTATTATATGGTCTTGCCACTTCGTTTTAGATAGCCTAATATGCATCCACAATTCCAAGAAATCACAAGACTATTCGGTAAAACAAGTTGGGGAGAATGGGGGTAAATGGTTTTCCTTCACTTTACGTTTAATAAAGTAACTAGAACCACCTTTTGATACTGTATGATTTTTCAAAATATTAAAACAAACTTTAGGTGTACATGCATTGAATAAAAGGGAACAACACTATAAACTATATCATTAAGGCGGCAGTAGGCTAAAATGCCTTACGAAACGTATCCCAGGGTTAATAACGACTTAAAATCTATCCAGTTTAATCTCAACAAATTAATCTTTGCCATCCAAACTATTAGATCATTAAAATCAGTCTTCTGTTGCCAAATAAAATGTATTTTAAACAAAGAAGGTTTAATAATTTAAAGAAAGCATGTACAGGTATCGCCCGTTCCACTTCTGGCTTCTAACGACATCAATCGAACGATACGAAACCGGATAGGCTATGTCTCATTAAAAATTAACCCTTCTTTATTCTGTCTCTGTCATTTTGAATTATGTATGGCGTTCATCTAGTTTTTCCGTTTTTAACGAGCAAAACTCTCCAATTGAGCGCCCCGAAGATAATTATAGTAGGCTAATAACTGGCGTTGGTCGATCGGCTGATTAATTTTAAACAATGCGTAATTTGAGACGCAAAGTAACAAAGTTACCACACTATCAATATATACCTATAGGACCCACTTCTTTCTTATACAGTGGTAGGCCTAGTATCGTATCGAAATATCAAGCTCTGTTCACATTGTTAAAATTATAGGCAGATTGGCTTTTTATTCCATTCTTTTGTTGGTACTTCTCTCGATATCTGAAATTATTGTTTCGATCAAATTGTGTAATGTATGGCCATGATTGTTTTCATTCTACGTTCATCAAAACAAAATCTGTAAACCAATGACGCATCGTAACTTGGACAGACAGCAGTGGGAATGGACCCTTAATTAAGCTTTGTGACATATTGAAACATTGTTCACGATTTTGGGCTATAGGATATAAAAGAAGCAATATTGTGGATCTGATGGAATACCTTACACGATACACGGAATTCAAACGATTTAAGAGGCGACAGAAGAAAGGTACGTTCGGCATAATATCAAACATAATTCCTGGTCGCTTTGAAATAGGTGCAGGTCTACAGTAGATCACAATTATTTTTTTTACTGTGTTGTAAAACGTGTACTCTAACTAAACTGAGACATCATATCACCAACGAAAATCTCAGGGGATGTTAATAAACGAAAAACGTCGAGGGAGAGTTAAAGTTACGACACACTGAATAAGATGGTTTCAAGCTAGTCTAGGAATTTGAGATGGATCCTGGATCCATTGATAGGTCTAGAGATAATAGACTAAATTGTTCCCCGCTCAATAATCAAAGATACAAGAAAGTAAAAGTAATTGAAATTTTTGGATGAATAAGTTTTATAGCCTGGTAGTCTGGCAGGCATATCTTAATAATTCAAATGAGGTTCAGCTAATTCGATTGTTTCGACATTTCATTGTGACGTAATGAAACTAGAAAATGTTTTACTTATAAGATATGGATCACTTGATAAAATCAAACTGTGCCGTGAAACTTGTAATATGGAAAAATCTTTATGAGAGCCCTTTGGCAGGGGCGGGCTCTGCTGAAAGTAAGTGTAGAGATCAGATGTGACCAGAATAAATTTGGTTGTGGGTTTTAATCTCAGTTGACAGGAGGGGTAAAACAGGTCATCTTCACTCACAATTGGAAAGGTCAATAACAAGAGGTTTGGCCAAGGACCAGCTGGTAGAAAAGAACCTTCGTGAACTTAAGTTGTCATCTGGCTAATCAGAGGATCTCACCGGATCGGTTGCAATCGATGTGAACAAAAGACTACTGGTAACTGCGAACAATTGGTTTAGGTGATAGCAAAATATTCTGACCACTTAGTTTGACGACAAGAAAGCATAACGTGAGCAAGATAGCAAATGGTATTTTCATACTTTTCATTCATTTTCATTTCAGAAACTCGCATAAGAAATGAGGCCAGTAAACAACTAAGTCACCAATCACCTGTATATTCTAAAAAGGGATGCTTCAGATATTCAGCTGGTCACAACAAACAAGGGTATCCCTGGACCCAACCTCATTTTTCTACCAAGCTTTCCAAGAGAACAAACGATGATTCATCACAAACGATCCTACCATCAATAGAAACAAAACAGAAACCTTTTGCAAAATATGCAACAGTAAAGACCACCACAGAGGTTCCAAAGGTTTCGGAAGAACAAGAAAAGTCAAACAGCCACATTATGTTACGTCGACCAACAACTATGATTCCTCCTCCTATTTTAGTGAGTGAAGATAGTTTTAAGTCATTGGCCAATTCTACACAACTGCGACCCATTATCATTGACGAATCGCAGGCGAAAACGTTTGAGTTTTATAGAACTCATTATCCACTGTTATTAGAAAAATCCATTGGCGAAGATCGCGAGAAAATCTTTAACAAACGGAACATCATTCGTGATACACCAGAACAAGTTGCTCAGAAACGGAGTAAATATGTCCATGAGAGACTGGAAGGTCTTCATCGAGATTTGCAGATCTTGGAAGAGGAGATGACTGATGGTAAATTTCGTACCGAACTTCGAAGAAAAATTTATGATCCTAGAGTATGGCCATGGAACAAGAAACGTTACATTCAACCCATCGATTTTTATGATGATTGAAACAATCATTTCAAGTTGCTCCGACAATCAAAGCAGTCATCCAGGAATGATTCGATTTACGTAATATTGAAATACGTAGCATAAAAGGGTTTCTATACATGGCGATTTTCAGCGAAATTTTTACATTGCCACCTCGGCCTCTGCCTTTTAAAGTACAACTTTCGTCAACTTTTTTACAACTGTACATAGATTTTCTAAAATAAGTAAAAATGATTTCTAGAGAAAATTCCTTAGAATTAGAATTTTTCTAACAAAAACTTTTTGAGTAAGAAATGAGAAAATGGGGTTTTGGTACAGAATTGAAACTAAAATCTTTTTTATTTTCATATATGTGTCTTAAAATTTCAAATTGAAGAGTTGCTTTTTTATAGAAAAAAAATGATTATAGGAAAGTACCGAATTTTGTTTAATTTAACATGTTTATTTGTCAATGACGGATTTCAATTTATATATAGCAATGATAATTATTTATTAATATCAATTTCATATAATAAAGATTACTGAAATAAAACAGCTTGATTACTAATTAGCAAGGTGATTAATTAGGCTTAATGATTCCATTAATCTATACAGTATCTGATTGACCAATTAACAATCATGGCGGAAAAGGCTAATCCCTCTCGATATTGAGTCTACGAAAACATATTTTGCATTGGCTTTGATCCCGAGGGTTTCTCCGTGTGCAATATAAACATGGGAATACCAAAGGATAAGCGGACATGTTTGATAATGGTTTCCCAGAATGGTTTTGGACTCTGCCGATGCCACCATGAAAGGGATGCCGAAAAGGTATATATATTTTTTGAGCATTCCTCATCATACCATCCTCGGTTACTCAACTTGAGCACACCTAACCATCCAATTATTTACCGTGACAATACGTTATGGATTTTCGTCAGCAAACAGCCGACCTCGCTCCCAAAACCAATTATTGTGGTTTGTCAGCTATCCCTATTGATGGTCACACGTTTCAGCTTGTCAATCTGACACCCGCTCATAGCTCAAGTGGTAAGCAAGGATTCTTTTCAATTTCTGTGTCTGCGGACACAGCAGTGTATTCTTTGCATCAGTCAGCACCAGCCTCCTTTGCCTCTCATCTGACCAGCACCATTGAGCACCAATTTAATCTTTCATATATATACATTATAGATAGGGACGTTGTTTGTGCTTTTGAACCCCGATACATAACATGCGATTGAATAATTAATTTACTTTTTCAGACTACCAGAATGGTTCACATCCAACTCCGCCCGCTACACCAAAAATCCGCCTCTTCTCGGATACGTTTTTAGCTATGTTGTCTGCGTCCATGGATTCCAATTCTGAACCACCAACTACACCAGACCTGGCATCTTTAACTGATCCATTCCAGTCACCTCTTACAGCCACCAATTCCTCTACTTCATCCATAAATTTTTCATTAGATGGTTCCTTTATTGTTGAAAGTCGTCCGCTTAATGATTCCTTTTCCTTTCCTGATAGTTTTGGAACCCGATCGACCAGGAATGCTTCTTCTATATTATCTTCCGTACCACATGATAGTCCCCTCTCAAATCATCCATATTTTACAGCATTGTGTGATGTTCTCCATACGGATTTAGAACTGAAGAAGATGGTCACCACGAAACCGAACATCGCTGACATGGAAAAGAAACTCTATGATCAGTTACAACTTCTCGAGGCAGTGAATCCTTATCAAGTGACAACTATACGTACCATGTACCAGTACCAGACCGCTGCCAACGAACAGGAACGTTTCGCTGCTTTATCAAAGAATAGTCGTGATATTTACTACAGTGATCTTCTCAACAACCACTACGACGACCAAAGAGTTCAAATCATCAACCGTGTCCATCAAAGTGTACAATTACTGTGTCAGTCTCTAGTGAGTTATCCTATTCACAGCGTCATCAACAATGCCATTTATTTGGAACCGTCTACCACACCATGTACATCAACACCTTTTAAGATGGGTGCACCTACGCCAATTCCAACAGCCTCGGTTGCTGTTCAATCTCAAGCCAGATGTTTGTCGTCTCCTGGTTTGATTAACCTAATTCAAGCTTCCCCAACACCGAAAAACACCAGTCCATCGACCACCAGTTCCATTGTTCCTAATCAAGTGATTACCACTACCACCAGTTCCATACCCGTAACCCCACCTGTGACAAACTCATCGATCGCTAGATCTAGACCAGTACTTTCCAAATCCACCATCCAGAAGCTCGAAGCATGGTACACAGCACACGAAGAGCATCCTTATCCCAACAATGAAGTAATTGAAGATTTATCTAATGCTTGTGGCATCACCTATAGTCAGGTTAGAAAATGGTTTGCTAACAAGAGAAATCGTTCAAAAAATACCAAGACCCTTTCCGCTATCGCCTGCCGAAAACGTCAAGAAAAGTATGGGTTGTTTGTGTGAACGGGTGTGTTCAATATACAGATTATGATAGTGCTCGGGGGTCTACTTTGTTATCAATTGTTATTTATTTGACTCTCTGTTTCTGTGTGATCTGATGGAGAACTTTTGTTATTTATCTTAAATGTTATTGTATGTTATTTATTCATCTGTGACAAAATCCTGCTGAAAGATCTATGTCAGATTGTTATTTATCTATTATTAGTTCTTTTTTTATTAATTATGTACTCACGTGATTATTGACAATTGAAGGACCTCAACAACTGAACTGAACTTCCGTAACATAACTAGAGTATTGCAGAGGAACGGTTGTTAAAAATTTATATGCTTTATACCTGTATGAACTTGTTGATTGTTATCTCTTCTATTTTTGTATGTTATCAATATTTAAATCAAGTAAACATGTAAAAGTTCATGAATGTCTTATTAAAAGCAGAAAGGGATAGGTTTCTATCTGGTAATGTAGAAACACATTATGAATAACTGTCACGATTTTCTTATTGTCATTAGATGTTAAACCTTCCATCTTTGGAGAGATTCTTTTGTAGTGCCACAAGGGAATGTCTTATATAAAACTTGTAAAGAGATTGAAATAAGCAGTTCATTCTACAAGTAATGTCGGTAATATATTCAAATCAATATCAAATAGAGACAAAAAACATTTACGACTGGAGAGAACAGGATGACAGAGCTACGAGTCATTCCACATTCTTCAAATTTTGTATCATGAGTTGCGTATCTGAGCTGTCATTTGAATTAACAGCTTTGTGTCAACACATCAAATTTTCTTTAGATTAGAATTTGTCTTACACTAAGACCTTCAACTAGACTGAAACATCTGACACTGACAGCTGTCCGAGGCAACAACAACTGTCGAGATAGCTATCAGACACTGAGATGAGAACTGCGGGATCGTCGTACCTAAATTTGTTTCAACTCACGGACACCAGTTTACGCCCTTTTAACTGAACAATATTCACAATTTCATTATTAAAACTGTTCTATTGTGGCTGCCAGCGGGTCAGGAGGAGTGGTACGATAATGCGCTGTGGATATAGTTGAACAAGAATCTGGTTTTTTAAATGTTTATATAATTAAAAGGATAAAACATAAGATGAATGAAAAGTTGAATTATTATACATCTGATAACTGTAGAAGTAGAGCGTAGAGCGTAGAGCGATTAACGTATTATTAGACATTCCTGGCCCCTTTTACAATATTGATACAACAATCTGATAAAGTCTGAGAACTAACTGAAAACTGATAAGTTCAAACTGATAAAAAATGTTAATTTGAGAATTCTACATTCTGCCATGATGGTTCATTTAAAAATGGTTCTTTTTATGCATCAATTGTCACAATAAGAAACGAAAAGATAATATGATATACTAAATTTCAGGAATTAGCTTGTGTAATATTGTGAAAAAACGAAATAAGTTTAAAACGTTCAATAAATGCTAAAATGGCCATAACATGTTCTACACGACAAATATTGTACCAAGAGTTTAAAAAAATGCTTATTACTTCTTTGTACAATATTTTCAAAAGATTTCTAAAATATACTCTTATACTACTATGTATCTACTTGATCAACCTGAATATTAAAAAGAGTAATTTAAAAACCGAATGCACTTATTGATTAGTTAGCAGTTTGCACTAAATTTGGTGTTTTACTTTACTTTAAGCGTCACAGAACGTCTTTTTTATTAGTTATTTATTCCGATAAATATAGACTTTTAATGGATAATATCGACCACAAAAAATTTTTCTTGTTGAAAAATGAGATCATCGACTGATATGTTAATAGCCGACATTAAATTTTTTTTTTTTTATCACAGTTCTAAATATACATATAATTCTACATATATTTAGTAGAAATATATACCAACAGGGCATTTCCTTGACAAAAAAAAAGAACATTTTCTTTCGTAATAACTGGTTCAGACTTTATGTCTGCAGTTATGTCAATATTGTACAAAAAGTCCCCAAAGAAATCGTTCTTTCTTTATTGATTGCATTTTTTATTTCTTTCTTTCTTTCCCAGTCAACTGTGACAAGAACTTTTTCTCTGAATCTTCATCATAAATCAACACCCTGGAATCCATGACTACAACATTCCTGTATATGTTACTCTGTAGGAGTCTTTGTATTTTTTTGTTTCTCAGCTTGTAACCAAGTATTTGCTGTTTTTGTCAGTTTGTAACTCAGTAATTTTTACATTTTCAGTTTTGTAGTTGTAATTTATTGGTTTCTCAGTTTGTAACTCAGTAATTGTCTGTAACACAGTATTTGTCTGTAACTCAGTAATTGTCTGTAACACAGTAATTGTTTGTAACTCAGTTTGTAACTCACTATTTGTTGGTTTCTATATTTGAGACTTGTAATTTGTAATTCTCAGTTTGTAACTCAGTATTTGTTTGTAACTCAGTTTGTAACTCACTATTTGTTGGTTTCTATATTTGGAACATGTAATTTGTTTGCTTATCAGATTGAAACTCAATGTTTGTTGGTTTGAAGTTCTATATTTGTTTGTTTCTCAGTTTGCAATTCAGTATTTTTTGCCAATTTGTAACTGAGTATCTGTTGGTTTCTCAGTGGGATATTTGGAATTAGCTGGTTTCTCTCAGTATTTGTCTGTATCTTTGCATTTGTTGATTGCTTAGTTTCTTAGTTTGTAAACCAGTTTTTTTTGGCAATTTGTAACTCAGTATTTGTTGATTTCACAGTTTGGTATTTGGAATTCGTTTGTTTCTCAATACGTAGCTTATTTGTTCAATTTTTAATTTTAGTTTTATAAGGCTTTAGCTTATATAGTATGATAAACATATATACCGATACAATATAAATACATATACAATGAATATAATGACAATAACCATATTATACATTTAAAACAATACTACGATTAAAACAGTTAACAATTAATTGTAAGTTTCTCATTTTATAACTCAGTATTTGAAGGTTTATACATAATAATTCAATAGTTGTATTTGTATGCTATGCCAAAGGCCACAGAGTATATGTGAAAGCAATAATTATAGATTAATATTTACAATCGGATAATAGATTTTACATATTAATTTTTTGTACAATTTTTTAATTAACAATTTATTTCATTTCCAGGATATAGAGATTTCTCAGTTTGTAATTCAGCATGTGTTGGTTTCTCAGTTTGTAACTCAGGATGTGTTGGTTTCTCAGTTTTCATCTCAGTATTTGTTGGTTTCTCAGTTTGTAACTCAGCATGTGTTGGTTTCTCAGTTTGTAACTCAGCATGTGTTGGTTTCTCAGTTTGTAACTCAGGATGTGTTGGTTTCTCAGTTTGTAACTCAGTATTTGTTGGTTTCTCAGTTTGTAACTCAGGATGTGTTGGTTTCTCAGTTTGTAACTCAGCATGTGTTGGTTTCTCAGTTTGTAACTCAGGATGTGTTGGTTTCTCAGTTTGTAATTCAGTATTTGTTGGTTTCTCAGTTTGTAACTCAGGATGTGTTTGTTTCTCAGTTTGTAACTCAGCATGTGTTGGTTTCTCAGTTTGTAACTCAGGATGTGTTGGTTTCTCAGTTTGTAACTCAGTATTTGTTGGTTTCTCAGTTTGTAACTCAGGATGTGTTGGTTTCTCAGTTTGTAACTCAGCATGTGTTGGTTTCTCAGTTTGTAACTCAGGATATGTTGGTTTCTCAGTTTGTAACTCAGTATTTGTTGGTAGATCTGTATTTGTCTGTTACTCAGCATTTGTCTGTAACCCAATGATTTTTGCTTTATCAGTTTGAAATTCGCTGTTAATTTGTTTGTTTCTCAGTATTTGTTGGTTTCTCGGCCAAAGCTTCAGTATTTGTTGGTTTCTCCGCAAAAGTCTCAGTATTTGTTGGTTTCTCAGCAAAGGTCTCAGTATTTGTTGGTTTCTCAGCAAAACTTTCAGTATTTGTTGGTTTCTCAGCAAAACTTTCAGTATTTGTTGGTTTCTCAGCAAAACTTTCAGTATTTGTTGGTTTCTCAGCAAAACTTTCAGTATTTGTTGGTTTCTCAGCAAAAGTCTCAGTATTTGTTGGTTTCTCAGCAAAAGTCTCAGTATTTGTTGGTTTCTCAGCAAAACTTTCAGTATTTGTTGGTTTCTCAGCAAAACTTTCAGTATTTGATGGTTTCTCAGCAAAACTTTCAGTATTTGTTGGTTTCTCAGCAAAACTTTCAGTATTTGTCGGTTTCTCAGCAAAAGTCTCAGTATTTGTTCGTTTCTCAGCAAAAGTCTCAGTATTTGTTGGTTTCTCAGCAAAACTTTCTTTCTTTTGTGACTCGATTTTGCATGATTGGTACTTATCTGTCTGACTATCTAAATAACCACCCGCCAGAACAGTTTTGCTTGTAGTATCATACAAGTAATATTTGTTACCAGTAAAAACGACCGCCATTTTCTCATTAACCATGGTAATAGCTGTATGACCTATCGGAATATTGGTCCACATGTTCGAGTCCGCGGGATCGTCGACTTTTGCCTTTTCAACTGCGATGTACTTGACGTTTTGATCCACTTTAGTGCTATTTTTCTTGACATAGTACACAACCTTTCCAGAGAAAACATACAAGACATCAGGAAACGATACAACAGCATCCAATGGTTTACCTTCGTTTGACTCGAATATTTCATGAAAAAATGTGTACGATCGACTTTCAGTGCACATTTCATATCTTGTGGAAGATACTTTGTTGAAACACTGATGTTTTTGCCCTGAAATGAAAACAAAATAGATTTTACAGACAAGCAAAAAAATCAAAAAAAGAAATAACAAATCCGTCCTTTCGGAATATTGCTTCGCTTATCTTTTTTGTAAGTGACTATAACACCCCATCCAAAATAATAGTGCTTTTAAACAACCTAAATATTCCATCCTATGAACAAATGATTATTAAAAAAAATTAAAATGTAAAGTTACACAGCAAACCGGTATTGATCGGACAAAATTCAATTTAACAATTTTACTAGGCTATTATAGTTCTGAAACATCAACAGAAAATCTTTAGAAATTTTCTAAATATGAGTTCTAAATCTTTGATTGAATCATTTTCTTGGTTGCATACTAGAGTGGGTATTCGTCCAAAATTTGGGCGCATGCTTAAATTTTGAAAACGACTGGAAAAGAGGAACCTGTGTGTTTGTTGGTTTTATGGAATCCTTAGAGTGAAAAACACAAAATGACGACAATGAATTTGCAAAAAGATGACAATGTTAGGCGTAGTATATCTAGAAAATAGTAGAAACATACCGTTCCCTACCAAATATCCTACAGCGCATCAGACACAGCACCTCGTCTATTCGCTGCTCGATAATGGCTTTACGTGACAACAAATAGTCGACTATATTTTTTCTCGAAATGAATGGTTCATTCATGCCAATTGCATATGATTCAATGAAATGCTTTAAATCGCCAGTCATCACGCGATGACCTCTGACAATGTTTTTAGATTTTAATTTAGAAAAATTTAAGGTTAATGTTGATATGAAAAGTAACTTTATGACCATTCATCGGGCGATCGTGACCATTATTGCATTTAATTAAGGGAATATTTGAAATAATTAGCCGGGAAATAATTAAAGTTAACCCACACCATTGTACAATAGTCTTGAATGTCTGACACGATATTAATTTATTACCCCGTTTTATTGTTTACTTGTTTATTTTTGTTTGGATCATGGTTGGTTACTATTATATAAATTAAATGATTAAATTGCAAAGTTGAAATGCAAACGCTCTGAACAATTACTTTTTTTAGACACCATAATAAAGAAAAAATACTCCGGTGGCCATTATACTCGTCATCTAGTAGAGTTAGATCATGTGAACTGTTTGTTTATTTCAATCTGAAAGTTTGTCAAGTTACTTTAACTTAAAGAGATAAATTCGTTTAAATATTAATTTTAGAAGCTAACGCAGCTCGATTCTCTCATAGCTGATTGAATGTTAGACGGGACCATTTTACTCCTATTATTATTAATATTATGATTATTATTGATAATGTTATCATCATTATTATTATTATCATTATTATCGTATTATTATTATCATTATTCAAGTGTTGCATATAGTAAAACAAACCTACCATTTACAAGGAATGTTACATGGGGAATAGTAAAAGAAGCTTGTGGCGGCTCGCTCCAACCTGCATACATTGTTGAGAGGGTTAGACTAGACTCTAGAGTTCCTGTAATTCCTCTTTCGCCGTTGATTTCAGTAATTTTATACAAGAAGGCATGTGAGTCGGTGTTCACTACCAACGTGCTATCAGCGGCATAAAACTGGGCTGAATTTACAATACTAGAAGATGGACTGGCTACCTGCAATGAAAACGTGCATAATATCAGTGACAATGTGCATGATATCAATTAAAACGTGCATAATACTAATGAAAATGTGCATGATATCAAGGGAAATGTGCGTGATATCATTGAAAATATTCTTGATATCAAGGGAAATGTGCGTGATATTATTGAAAATATGCATGATATCAAGGGAAATGTGCGTGATATTATTGAAAATATGCATGGTATCAAGGGAAATGTGCGCGATATCATTGAAAATATGCATGATATCAAGAGAAATGTGCGTGATATCATTGAAAATGTGCATGATATTAAGGGAAATGTGCGTGATATCATTGAAAATATGCATGATATCAAGGGAAATGTGCGTGATATCATTGAAAATGTGCGTGATATCATTGAAAATGTGCATGATATCAAGGGAAATGTGCGCGATATCATTGAAAATATGCATGATATCAAGAGAAATGAGCGTGATATCATTGAAAATGTGCATGATATCAAGGGAAATGTGCGCGATATCATTGAAAATATGCATGATATCAAGGGAAATGTGCGCAACATCATTGAAAATATGCATGATATCAAGAGAAATGTGCTTGATATCATTGAAAATATGCATGTTATCAAGGGAAATGTGCGTGATATCATTGAAAATGTGCATAATATCAAGGGAAACGTGCGCGATATCATTGAAAATGTGCATGATATCAAGGGAAATGTGCGCGATATCATTGAAAATATGCATGATATGAAGGGAAATGTGCGTGATATCATTGAAAATACGCATGAAATCAAGGGAAATGAGCGTGATATCATTGGAAATATGCATGAAATCAAGAGAAATGTGGGCGATATCATTGAAAATATGCATGATATCAAGAGAAATGTGCTTGATATCATTGAAAATATGCATGTTATCAAGGGAAATGTGCCTGATTTCATTGAAAATGTGCATGATATCAAGGGAAATGTGCTCGATATCATTGAAAATGTGCATGATATCAAGGGAAATGTGCGCGATATCATTGAAAATGTGCATGATATCAAGAGAAATGTGCTTGATATCATTGAAAATATGCATGTTATCAAGGGAAATGTGCGTGATATCATTGAAAATGTGCATGATATCAAGAGCAATGTGGGCGATATCATTGAAAATATGCATGATATGAAGGGAAATGTGAGTGATATCGTTGAAAATACGCTCGATATCAAGGGAAATGTGCGCGATATCATTGAAAATATGCATGATATCAAGGGAAATGTGCGCGATATCATTGAAAATATGCATGATATCAAGGGAAATGTGCGTGATATAATTGAAAATGTGCATGATATCAAGAGAAATGTGTGCGATATCATTGAAAAGTATGCATGATATGAAGAGAAATGTGCGTGATATCATTGAAAATATGCATGAAATCAAGGGAAATGAGCGTGATATCATTGGAAATATGCATGAAATCAAGGGAAATGAGCGTGATATCGTTGAAAATATGCATGAAATCAAGGGAAATGAGCGTGATATCATTGAAAATGTGCATGATATCAAGAGAAATGTGTGCGATATCATTGAAAATATGCATGATATGAAGGGAAATGTGCGTGATATCATTGAAAATATGCATGAAATCAAGGGAAATGAGCGTGATATCATTGGAAATATGCATGAAATCAAGGGAAATGGGCGTGATATCATTGGAAATATGCATGATATGAAGGGAAATGTGCGTGATATCATTGAAAATATGCATGATATCAAGGGAAATGTGCGTGATATCATTGGAAATATGCATGATACGAAGGGAAATGTGCGTGATATCATTGAAAATATGCATGAAATCAGGGGAAATGAGCGTGATATCATTGGAAATATGCATGATATCAAGGGAAATGTGCGTGATATAATTGAAAATGTGCATGATATCAAGAGAAATTTGTGCGATATCATTGAAAATATGCATGATATGAAGGGAAATGTGCGTGATATCATTGAAAATATGCATGAAATCAAGGGAAATGAGCGTGATATCATTGGAAATATGCATGAAATCAAGGGAAATGAGCGTGATATCATTGGAAATATGCATGAAATCAAGGGAAATGAGCGTGATATCGTTGAAAATGTGCATGATATCAAGGGAAATGTGCCTGATATAATTGAAAATGAGCATGATATCAAGGGAAATGAGCGTGATATCAAGGGAAATGTGCATGAAATAAATGAAAATGAGCATGATAGCAATGCAAAATTAATGTGCATGAAATAAATTAACAGTACGTGATGTCAACGAAAACGTACATGTTAGCGAAGAAGGTGTCTTTTTCGATACTGTCACAAAGATTTGGCATAACACCTGTCATTTTAACATTCAAATACGGATAATTCTGGACACATTTGAATTGATGGCTCAAATTTCGACGGTGAGCAGTGAACACTAGTAATGATTGGCTTAGCTAAAAAATTCATGTTTCTGAACCATGATTGGTTAAAAAAAATTGGCGCATCTATCCCTTTAATTTCTAAAAGTGGAAGGAATTCCAGATTTACAGACCAAAATTAAAGTTTAAAATAAGTTATTTGTGTATCAAATTTTTGATGATTTTACGTATTGTCTTCAAACCAGGATTGCATTTGTGGAAAATTCATTGCTTGCAAATTCTGTCAGTTTTGATGTCGACCTGGCGAATGATTGGGCACATCATTCCATTCAATTTGGAAATGTGCTCGACGCAATTATCTATGGCGCTGACAAAAACATTCACATTCACGGCCGTCAGCTTATTAAAAGATCATATTCCAGAATGTCAATGTGATAAAAAATATTGAAAATTCCACCAAAAACCACAACAATTATCAATAATAATATAAACAAAACAACTTAAGGCTACAAATAATGGTAGTAATTTGTGTTATCAAATTTTTCTGATATTTGTAGAAATCGAAATTTTTTCATGTGATTTAAAACAGGTACAAATAACTGTAAACTGGTGCTAATGTTTGACTAAATTTGAAATCTCTATCGCTTTACGTTTCCTATTCGCGCGAAGAGATAACTATTTTTGGTGACATTTCGAAACATTTTGATGAAAATATAACTCTATCGATTTGAGTTTCCTATTCGCGCGAAGAGATAACTATTTTTGGAGACATTTCGAATCATTTTGATGAAAATATAACTCTATCGATTTGAGTTTCCTATTCGCGCGAAGAGATAACTATTTTTGGAGACATTTCGAAACATTTTGATGAAAATTCAACTCTATTGATTTGAGTTTCCTATTCGCACGAAGAGATAACTATTTTTGGAGACATTTCGAAACATTTTGATGAAAATATAACTCTATCGATTTGAGTTTCCTATTCGCGCGAAGAGATAACTATTTTTGGAGACATTTCGAAACATTTTGATGAAAATATAACTCTATCGATTTGAGTTTCCTATTCGCGCGAAGAGATAACTATTTTTGGAGACATTTCGAAACATTTTGATGAAAATATAACTCTATCGATTTGAGTTTCCTATTCGCGCGAAGAGATAACTATTTTTGGTGACATTTCGAAACATTTTGATGAAAATATAACTCTATCGATTTGAGTTTCCTATTCGCGCGAAGAGATAACTATTTTTGGTGACATTTCGAAACATTTTGATGAAAATATAACTCTATCGATTTGAGTTTCCTATTCTCGCGAAGAGATAAGTATTTTTGGAGACATTTCGAAACATTTTCATGAAAATATAACTATCGGTAAAAATTTCATTTTCAAAATCAGTGAAAATATTTTCTGGTAATATCTGCTGACAATTTGGCGTTAAACTTACCCTTTCGTAATAATCAGCATAGTCATTTTCAACGAGATCATTGCCCGCAGTGTAATTATTTAAGAATACACAGGCTATCTTCCCTAATTTTGTCCGCTGCAGATTTCGAAAGAGAACGAAACCAGCACAATTTGAATCCTTTGCACAAAACTTGGCACAGTGAATGACGTTGGAATATTCACCCTTTTTAAAAGCATTTTTACCATAATTTCGCTCATGGTTGGGTGCAATATTGCGGAACACATAAGTACACGTTAAACAATGGATCCGATAGAATGTGAAGAACGAAATTAAGAAAATTATCGTAAACATTGAATGAATTTCCATCATCAGATTTTTTGCTTTAGGTAATTACCACAAATTCGACCTTATCGGTAGGGCATTCTGTATCCGTTTGAAAGATTCTTGGATCAAATGAAATATTTTCAGAAAGTCTTCGCATTACCGAATCACACTCGGCAGTCATGTTAACTAGAAGAACATATTCGATTTTGAAAGTCGAAATCGACCTTCAATGAAACATATCAAGCAATCCATTTAACATGGAAACAATCAAATGGTCTGTACACTGTCTTAAAAATATATCAGGAAAATGAATTGAAATTGTTGGCATAATGCAAAAAGCTTGTTTTTCTTAAAGTGATATTAATATTGAACTGAAAATCATTTCTAATCAAATCCATAATCTTAATCAATCATAAGGTTGGGTGTCTGATTGTAGAGAGGAATTTTATATCTAAGATCAATGATCAAGCTATTATGTGAACAAATTTATAATTATCGGATAAATTTCATTAAAGTCTGATGCATTGATTTCCTATATTTAATTAAAAGGTATGTCTAGGTACCTGCAGTAATTCAACACCCAATTGCCACTTTAACCACCATACAACTTTTCCCCAATTACAAGACTTACCACAATACAACACGACCACATTTACAACATTAAAAATGATAACCAAAATACGGAATTGCAAAATTAAACCATTTACAACAATACCACTTTAACAACAATATCATATTTACAACATCTAAAATTTTACTATATTACAACATGACATCTTTTTCATATCACATAATCCGATCCACAACATTTCCCCTCTTAGAACTTTTACAACTCGACCAAATATACAACATTATAACTTTTACCACATTAATAACATTATAAATTTTACCACATTAATAAAATTATAGCTTATACCACATGCTACCACATTTGCAACCACAGTTGTATCATGACAATTTTTGCCACATGCATAACATTAGAATTTTATAACTTTTATTGTACGTATTTCTATTTCTATATTGCTCTACAATTGTATTGAGCACCATTTTAACTTATTGTATTGTAACTTTTATAACATTACCAGTTTAGTTATTTTAAAGGTTATTGACATATTCTCCTAGTTTTTGTTATGAGGTGATATTTTACTTTGTTATTGTTAGTTGTTATTAATGTAATAGTAACCAAAAGAATGGTTTTTGAGGTTGTTATTTTACCTAACTTTTGTTACTTGCTTTTGTGCAGAGTATTGTGTTATGGTTGTTTGTTATTAATCACGTTATGATATTATTTTACCAAGTAAATGTTATTAGTTTTTAAACGGGTTAAGATATTATGTTACCACGTTAGTGTTATTTGTTATTAATCAGGTTGTGGTAAAATCCTGTTGTTCTTTTAATTAGCTGTTATCCAGCTTGGGGTAGTATGTTACCTAGTTATTGTAAATGTTTGTTATTATTCAGGTTGTGGTGATATGTTACCTAATTATTAGTTATTATTCATGTACTTAGTTATAATTTCGAATGTGGTGATATTTTACCTAGTTATTAGTTATTGTTCATGTAATTAGTTATTATTCAGGTTGTGGTGATATGTTACCTAGTTATTAGTTATTGTTCATGTAATTAGTTATTATTCAGGTTGTGGTGATATGTTACCTAATTATTAGTTATTATTCAGGTTGTGGTGATATGTTACCTAGTTATTAGTTATTGTTCATGTAATTAGTTATTATTCAGGTTGTGGTGATATTTTACCTAGTTATTAGTTATTGTTCATGTAATTAGTTATTATTCAGGTTGTGGTGATATTTTACCTAGTTATTAGTTATTGTTCATGTAATTAGTTATTATTCAGGTTGTGGTGATATGTTACCTAATTATTAGTTATTATTCATGTACTTAGTTATAATTTCGAATGTGGTGATATTTTACCTAGTTATTAGTTATTGTTCATGTAATTAGTTATTATTCAGGTTGTGGTGATATGTTACCTAGTTATTAGTTATTATTCAGGTTGTGGTGATATGTTACCTAGTTATTAGTTATTGTTCATGTAATTAGTTATTATTCAGGTTGTGATGATATGATACCTAGTTATTAGTTATTGCTCATGCAATTAGTTATTATTCAGGTTGTGGTAATATTTTACTTAGTTATTAGTTATTGTTCATGTAATTAGTTATTATTCAGGTTGTGGTAATATTTTACTTAGTTATTAGTTATTGTTCATGTAATTAGTTATTATTCAGGTTGTGGTGATAAGTTACCTAGTTATTAGTTATTGTTCATGTAATTAGTTATTATTCAGGTTGTGGTGATATGTTACCTAGTTATTAGTTATTGTTCAGGTTGTGGTGATATGTTACCTAGTTATTAGTTATTATTCAGGTTGTGGTGATATGTTACCTAGTTATTAGTTATTATTCAGGTTGTGGTGATATGTTACCTAGTTATTAGTTATTATTCAGGTTGTGGTGATATGTTACCTAGTTATTAGTTATTATTCAGGTTGTGGTGATATGTTCCCCAATAATAAGTTATTGTTCATGTAATTAGTTATTATTCAGGTTGTGGTGATATGTTACCTAGTTATTGTTCATGTAATTTATTATTACCTATACTTATTATTCAGGTTGTTGTTATAATTTTTTAAGTAATAATTTTTTGTAAAATATTACGTGGATGTCGTGCTTGCTAACATTCAGACTGTGTTACCTATTGTTATTTGTTGTTATTTGAGCTGCCGTGATGTGTTACCTATTGTAATTTGTATTTAGTATTAGTGGTATCACTCTCGAAAAGTGATGATTGAAGATTGACTCTTAAACGTCTGTTGATGGGTATAAATTACAACAGATTGCACCAATGTTTGACATTACAAATGGAAAATAGCAATCAGTTCTAAACAGTTTAGCTCTTATGATGACCAAGGTTGTGTCGCAGATCATATTGGTTTGACACGTGCAAAAATCACACCATACGTGCAGCCGATTTCTGTCAGTTATTTGACAGAGAAAACGATCCATTTACAATTTTCTTTGGTGAGAAATCTCCCAGACGCTTCATGGGAGGCTTGCGCCTTTAAGCTTCGCATTTTGAATCCGAACCTCGACAATTGTCAGCCTGCCTCCTAATTGTACCACAATTCTTGGGAGGCTGGCACCCCACTGTCTATGAGTCTCTATGTCTTATTTTGTTGTTTAGGTGGGATCACCAAAATCAAAACATTTAGTGGTTTATTTATACCATTTCAATCTGTTGTTTTACAATCTGACCAAACGACCGGCAGCTTGTATTTGGTGAACGTTTGGCGCCTAACTGTATCCAACAGGTCCGGCCGTTTGGAGGTGGAGGGTTAATGGTTTGGGGTGGCATATGCGGTGACGTCAAAACGAGGCTTGTCGTGGAAACCTGAATGCACAGCGTTATATTGATGACATCCTACGGCCTGTTGTAGTGCCCTTTATTCAGCAACAGCCTCGTGGACTCCTTTTCCAACATGACAATGCAAGGCCACACACAGCAAGATTGAGACAGAACTTCCTTGCCAACACCAACGTACAGGTTTTGCCATGGCCCGCATGTTCACCGGACATGAATCCCATCGAGCACTTATTGGACCACATCGATCGGCAAATCCGACGTCGCCGTGTGCCTCCAGTCAACGTCCAGGACTTGGAACGATGTCTCCTCGAGGAATGGCAACGCATCACTCCCAACGTCATCAGACGTTTGACGGCATCAGTCCGTAGGCGTGTTCTGGCATGTATTGATGCTCACGGTGGACATACCCGCTACTGACTTGACTTTGTGACGTGTGGTGTGACATTTCCCGTTGTTTCTGTGATCAGTGCTCTAACGAAATGTTCTTTTTTCGACCCCACCCATCTTTAAAGGCTTGTCATATTGGTTGAACAGATTTTATTGAAATGAAATTTTTGTACAGATGTTGTGAAAGGATTTCTCAAAAGCATAACACCAATCCTAAACTTCTGCATTGTTTAGTTTTTCTTTTATGTCGTTGCAAACAGGTGGTATCGTTTCTTTTGGACACTAGTTTAGTTAAATTTGATTGGTTAAAGCAAACGTCATCAGGTTAGATCAAAAGGTTAATTTCACGAACGTTCAAGACTCCGGTCGTTAGATCCTACTGTGAAGTGGCAATGCTAAATATAAACACCAATAAAAAACCGAAACGAAAGTAGGGTCTTATTTTAATTTGACTGGGGTTTCTGTATTCAGCACTTAAACTCTATCCTCAACATAAAAAAACAAAACAAATCATTTCTTCTGTTTTCGCGAAAGCAGCATCGTCTGGAATGGCATGTTTCACGAGTGATACCACCATATCCGCACTCGGTTCTTGGTAGAGCATCACACCCGGTGGCTGAAAGTAAAACGTTATAAAGATGTTTCTTCTAATCTACATAATCTCATAGGACTTGCTGTATTCTGCAGTGCAAGGTGACAATCTACAATCATGCCAGAGAGGAATGCAGGGATGTTTTGTCAAGCCAAATCGTTATAATGACGAAGCCGTACACGAACAAAACAGTTTTGACAGGATATAAATTGTCATACCGTGACTACAATAGAAACCTTTCTTGTATCATGGATGGCTGCGAAATGACTGGATTCTATGTTTCGGAATACAGCTGATCGGGGCACGCGTCAGAGAGAAATAAATATTATGGCTTATTGTTTACAGACTGTCGAGGACTCAGATTAGCTTTATTCGCTAGCATTCAATCAAATTAAATCGCTGATTTAAAAACTGATACAAAAACAGCGGCTATTGCAATCAAGTTCTGAAACGAAGTTTGTAATACCTTGACATAATGAAGATGACTAATTGGTTGATGACAGAAATATTACGTGGTTGAATAAAGCCGTTATGTTAATATTTAAACGACTTTTTACTGCACTCTTCTACGTTGTTATGCCATCAACTCAAAATAACCCAGCTTTTATAACATTAGATCTGTGTTTTGATGGCATCATATCACAAAGTTTGTCTTTTAGAATCAAGATAGTTAGATTAATGTCATCGTACAAAATATAGACTCTTGATAAAGTTTACTTACGACTTAATGGAGAGAAAGTTTGAGTACCAATATCTGAGGTTACAGTATCATCTGCTAATAACATTCTATCATATAAATAACAACGACTAACATTATTGTTGTAAGCGAACGAGAAACAGTCAAAATCAGATTCCGATATACATCTCATTGCACAAAGACTTTTTAATGTAGTATTATAGGAAGCGTTATAATGTATTTCTAGTTTATCCCGCATAAGAAATTCAAATCCAAATTCTTCTTGAGATATTATCAATGTCGGCACCATGATAATCCCGAGTGTGAAAGTCAGTATAATCCAAGATTTCATTGTTCTCCTATAAATATGTCGTTTTGAAAGAAAGAAGAGTACTTAACTACCAGAGGGAAATTAAAAATAAATGAATCATTAAAAATGGACACGCTTTTAAAAGACCACTTCCTTGAAGCCACAATTTCACATTGAATAGAATATAGTAATGAATGGAGTTGTCAGAAATTCATGGCCAGGAACAAAGATGTCTCATTCCTTTTATTATTAATGAATTTCTTGTCGTAGTAATCTTTTCCTTTGTATTTTGCATGAAAATTATTAGTTCTCGGAAATACTAGCACTTTTGATGTTTTTGATCATTTCACTCTACTAATTAACAACTCTATATGTTGTTCTCTTCGAAATAACCTACCACTTTTGTTGTTATTTCTTAAATATTATTATAGTACTTTTGTTGTTATCTCTTAAATAATCATAGCACTTTTGATCTTTTTTATGATATAATCACAGCACCCTTGTTGTTCTCTTCAGAACAACCTACCACGTTTCTTGTTATTTCTTAAATATTATCATAGCACTTTTGTTGTTATCTCGTTAATATTATTATAGCTCTTTTGTTGTGCTGCACTAAACAATCATATGAATTTTGTTGTTATCTCTTAAATAATCCTTGCATTTTTCTTGCTCTTTTAATCATAGCACTAGTGATTTTCTCTTTTAAATAATTATTGCACTTTTGACAGACATAGCAGTGTGAGTTCTTTCTCCGTATCTAGTGATTGTACTTTTCGTGATCCCTTACTAAATGATAATTGATTTTGTAAAACAAAAGTATCCTCATTTCACCATTGGCTAAAGCAGAAATTCTAGAGAGACCTTTTTCTATCTAAAACTGTCTCGTGGTATATGTTACGGCAGAAATATTAGTACAACGCTTGTATTAAGAGTAACGCATTAAACGAAGTAAGCCCTAGAACTGTAAGTTGCACTATGATCAACGTAATGAACCGCCTTATTAACAAACGCCGCCATTGTTTTATATTTCATAGAATTCTATTGATCATTAATTAACGCATATACCCCCTCACAAGTTGTAAGTGTAAAGTAATAATGTTTTAAATACAACGTTAACGAACATATGAATTAACGGCAATATAATTCCTGACATGTCATTTAAGCAATTTCATATTTTAAGACATTTATGCACTAAGCCTCCCCACGTGCATTGAATTCATCATAGTGACTGTTGTGGTAAATCTTTTACTGATATTAAAGAATATGTATTTTTGTCTTTACAGCTAAACCACGTATTTTCACGTCTTTTCACATCGTTTTATATACCCATATTGCTTAACGACATACTGTATAATCATCTAACGCATCAAACGAATTATTTGTGAACTGTGTGTGTGGAATGTGAGGTGTCGTAATAAAACGTAAAAATAGTAACTGAATTGTTTCTCCTTAATTCATGAAAGGAACGAACGTCCCGCCCACAGTGGGTGATGCCTTGCTGCATCAGTATACTTTGAATAAGGTATAATGAATGATTTATAAATCAATCGCACTGAAATTGAAATGTAACTGTGTTTATGACGTTTTTGTTCAACTTTCGTTGCGCTTGTCGACTATGAAGAGAACGGTTCTGCTTCATGGACACGATATTCAGAAATAAAGCTGGCTTAGACCACGGTTCTTAAGTCTTTTTTTAGGTATCTTCTCAGTTTCCAAGATAAAAACTTCAGTTGCTGGATAGCTCGGAACAGCCGAGTTTATATATTTCGAGAACGGCTGTGTATTTGACATGGGGCTTGAAATATTTTTTAAGAAAATTGTTATAAGACATCATAAACAAAAATACAATTTTTGTGATTAATTTCGTACGACCATGTAGTCTAACTTATTAAATTGTGACATACCTAGCTAGTTGCTATGTCTTCAGAACATTAACGAATGTAGAAATGGTATGAAACATTTTGGTTTTACTATACAATAGATCTGAGAAAAGGGTGTTTAGAAAAAATACAATTAAAATTTCATTCATTTTTCATCCTTTTTCAAAACTTGTATCTCGTTAATTTGAAATTTCTGTACTTATTAACAGGTAAGTAACAGTACAAAAACAATTTATTAACAACAATAACGGTAAATATTTGTACAATGAGGTATAAATTATTTAATAACACAGTCAGATAATTCTATTGAATTGGTTGGGAAAAATAACATCGGGGCTTAAATGGTCTACAAAAAATTTGTACTCTTAAGCCTTCGAGATTAAAATGCGGCAGAAACATTTAGGGTTAGCTAGAGTTAGGACTTTCATTTCTCACAGAACCATTTTGTATACTTAAAATGGAAAATCTGTGTAAAACAATGAGAAAGGGTTTAAATGTTCCACAGACAATTTGTACCCTTCTAGCAAATGCATTAAAATAGGGGAAAGTCAACTAGGGTTAGCTAGGATAAGACCTTTCAGTTTTCACAGACCCGATTTATATACTTAAAATGATAGAACAATCAGTTTTTGACATTAAAAAAAGAATTAAAAAAAAAATTGAAACTGGGACTCGAACCCGGGACCCCAAAGTTACCGAGAAAGTGCCAAAACCACTAGACCCAGGAAATAATATGGATTAAGATTGTATTCATACTGAAATAGTACGTCGTTGCGTCCCTTCTAAATACAATTCGCTTCGGATAATGGTCTTGAAACAGTTTGTACCCTTCAAGCCTTCTAGATTAAAATGGGGGTAATGGTAATTTGGTGTTAGTCCTTTCATTTTTCACAGACACATTTTATATACTTAAAATGATAGAAAAATCAGTATTTGACAAAAAAAAAGAATTAAAAAAAATTTCAAACTGTGACTCGAACCCGGGACCACCAAATTGCCGAGAAAGTGCCAAAACCGCTAGGCCACCGAAGCCCAAGCATAAAAATAGACTTAAAGTAACATATGAAATGAAATATCACTTTTTGAGCATCTTCTCAATAAAATTTGTTGTGCAAAATAAGACAGAAATATGACTTTTTTGAGCATCTTCTCAATACAAATTTTTTGGGAAAAAATATGACAAGGGTTTAACTGTTCCACAGACAATTTGTACCATTTTAGCGAATGTATTAAAATAGGGCAATGGCAATTACAGTTATCTAGGGTGAAACCTTTCATTTTTCACAGACCCGTTTTGTATACTTAGAATGATAGAAAAATCAGTATTTGACAAAAAAAAAAAGAATTTTCAAACTGAGACTCGAACCCGGGTCCCCAATGTTGCCGAAAAAGTGCCAAAACTACAAGGCCACCGAGGCCCAAGCAGAAAAATTGAAGGAAGCATGAAATGAAATATCACTTTTTTGAGCATCTTCTCAATACAAATTGGTTGGGAAAATAAGAAAGGGTTTAAATGTTCCAAAGACAATTTGTACTCTTCTAGCGAATGAATTAAAATGGGAGAAAGTCAACTAGGGTTGGCTAGGATTAGATCTTTCAGTTTTTACAGACTCGATTTGTATACTTAATATGTAATTGACATTAAAAACAGAATGCAAACCGGGACTCGCACTCAAAACCCCAATGCAACCGAGAAAGTGCCAATACCACTAGACCATTGAAGCCAATGGAATTCACTAGGATTAAGATTGTATATACTGATATAGTACTTTGTTACCTCTCTTCTAAATAAAAATTGCTTCGAAAAATGGTCTTCAAACAGTATGTACACCTCAAGCCTTCTAGATTAAAACGGGGCAAAAACATTCAGGGTTAGCTAATGTTAGGCCTTTCGTTTTTCACAGATTCATTTTGCTCAAAATGATAGAAAAATCAGTGTTTGACTAAAAAAATTAATAAATTTTCAAACTGAGATTCAAACCCGGGACCCTAAAGTTGCCGATAGTGTGCCAAAACCACTAGACCACAGCGATTCAAACAATTATCCAGGCATATGAAATGAAATATCACTTTTTTGAGCATTTAGCAATACAAAATGGTTGGGAAAAATAACACAGGGACTTAAATGGTCCACAAACAATTTGTACCCTTCTAGCCAATGTTTTAAAATGTGGAAAAGGCAATTAGAGTTAGAGTTGGGACTTAAATACTCATGTTTTCAACTTGCAATTGCGATTTTGAATTCCTTATTCACTGAATTTATTATCAAACTTTACGACAAAAATCTAATTGTATTTTGTATAGCTTTAAAAGATACAAACAAGCTTTGCATACTTCAAATTAAGTAATTGTATTCAAGTAAAAACATGTTGAATACACAAAGGTATATTAATACTACTTATAACTGAAACTTGAACTTTAGTCATAAATATAAGATATGAAATAATCAAGGGTAGTTCTAAAACTGTATTAAAAATAAATCGGGTTATAGATTTAGAATTCCCATATAAATGCACTGTGTTAAGATGGCAGTTTTGTTTGTATTCGAACAAAAAATCGAACTTTTTCAAGGAATATCGGCGTCTAAATCCTAGCTTAATATGAGATATCTGTATCACTATTCAGAATTAAAACCCGAGGAATAGTTTTTTCTGCACAAATACACTTACGAACACTTACAATGGAAACATAACAGCATAGGCAGTTTTGACAAGATATAACAAAAATATGTGCTCGTGAAAATAAATGTTCTCGACATGGCTGCGGTTTAGTTCGAAAGAAGTAACCATAACACTTCTTCATGAACGAGTTACATTGTCTTCAACACCCCTGAAACCTTATTGGTGATAGAATTTTGATATGATTGATATTGCTATTCTGTAATAATATATAGATGATTATACAAAAGCCTAATGTTTATATTCTCTTTAATCAAGAAAGGCACTTTGGTCGTCGGAAATTTGTTGGCAGTAAATAGGTAACAAGGCAAATCTTTTACATGGTAAATTGTTAGCAGTAAATTGAATTGAATAATTTTACCCAGATAACAATTCATTGTCATTTTATGTCAATTACTATGACCAATTAACACTACGTTATGACCATAAGGATACTGTTGTAGATTTATTGCTTGCCTTGCATACGAGTGAATATTTCTTCGCAAAACTTGTAAAAACAAGAAAATATGTAATACAAATAATGAAATACGATATACAGGATATTAATTTGTTGCGACCTGTATATTTCATGAAATTTAGACCATTCACAGTACTGAATGACGAATAATCCATAAATCAAATAAACAAAATAGCAATGTAAAAATAATACACCCCGTTGGTCTGCTCCTAGTAATTTTAGAGAAAAGAAAAAACAAGATATAAAAGCGTAAATTTCATAATTTGCGCTCATTCGAGTAACATACTTCAACATGGATAACATTGTAAGATTTGTACTTATGTTTAGTTTCCTACAATTTGGACAATCTGTAAAAAATGGAGAATTGACCGACAGATTCAAACGAGATGACAACGATGAGGGGCTGACAATGAAGAGTTATACGATAGCGTCGTCAGTAACTGAACGGTTCTCAACAATCAATATCCAGAGTCGCCTGCAAAACAACCATTCATATACTGTCAAGTCAAAGTTATTAGTTCATGTTCCAGAAGCGGCGTTCATTTCAAATTTCAGTATAGTCATAAATGGATCAGAATATGTGGGGAAAATCGTTGCAAATGAAGAAAGAGATGAAGCTATCCGTAACAGAACAGAAACCCAATTAAATGTTGAAGTCAAATTTTCAGAGACGAATACAGAACGGGGTATAAACATTTTTGAAATAGATATAACACTAGAAGCTGGAGGAGAGACGACACTTTCATTGACATATAATGAACTTTTAGAACGTCGACTAGGACTTTACACTCAAAAAATATTTGTGTATCCCGGTCAGGTAGTTGACACATTAGCCGTTAGTGCGATTGTGTTGGAAAGCCAAGGATTCGAGACGTTCTCATATTCTGTTCCACACTCAGAGAAATCTGTTTTGTTGTCATCGGTTTCAAATCCAACAGTAAACAGTGTTCTTTATCAACCAACAAAAAAAGAACAAACAACAGTGTCGTCAAAAGGAATAAATGGACAACTTGTAATTGAGTATGATTTGAAACACGAAAAAGACGCTGGTAATGTAATTGTAGAAGGTGGCTATTTTGTTCATTACTTTACACCAAGTGGACTTAAAACCATGGACAAGAACATTCTATTTGTTATAGATGATAGTGGATCAATGAGTGGTACGAAAATCAGGCAAGTTCGGGAATCGATGCTATCTATTTTAGATAATCTGAATCCAAACGATTATACCAATATCCTTAAATTTTCCACTTCTGTGCAGACCTGGTTACCTATGCCCGCCGTGGCAAGCTCTGAAAATATTGCAAAAGCGAAGACATTTGTTAATGACAATCTCGATGCCTCTGGAGGTACTAATATCAACGACGCCCTAATTGAAGCCATACAATCACTGAAATCAAGTTCTGTAAATGTGAAGCGAGCCCAGATTATATTTTTTCTGACAGATGGACAGCCATCTACTGGTATAACAGACACGGAACAGATACGAAAGAATGTTATGGAAGAAAACGAAGGCTTTGCAGCTATATATTGTCTTGGGTTTGGTTTTAATTTGGACTATAATTTCTTGAAGAACCTGGCCTACGAAAATAATGGATTTTCACGACCAATTTATGAAGATGAAGACGCTACTGAACAACTTGTGGATATTTATAATGAAATTAAAGATCCTTTTCTGTTAGATGTTAAAGTTAACTATGATAGTAAATATGTAGAATTAAATTCAACCACAAACAACAAGTTCTACCAGTATTTTAACGGAACCGAGATTGTTGTTGCGGGAAAATTAAAGAAGTCTGGTGTTCTTCCAGCTGATACGGTTTTAGTTCAAGGACTTTCTAAGGATGGAAACTTGGATTTGAAAATGACATCCAGATCTATTACCATTCGTCCTCTTGATGAAAATAGCAGCAACAAGAAGCTACAGGACATAAAAAAAATTAAACAACTAATTGGAAAATATTCTACGTACAATAATGCTGAATCTGAAAAAGCCAAACAAGATGCTATTAAATTAGCAATTGAGAACAATTTTATTACTAAATTTACATCATTTGTTCTTCAAGTCAAGTCTCCTACAGCCTCACGAAATAAAGTTATGTGTACTATAGGATTCGGAACTGCTTTCACCGCCATAATCAGTCTTATGAGTTTGTGGATGTTTTAGATGGGGTAAACATGCGGAGAGAGACCCAGCGATTTTCGGTGCGATATTATTATAATTATCCATACAGAGGTACATGTCTCTGGTCTGTTAATAACTATTAGAACACCATCGTCCTAGAAATTTCTAAAAAGTATCCATTGCTGTTTTGTTGCCACTTTATATTTGTATTTACCTATGTACTAACCCCTTGCAGTGTTATAATATTAATATTAATGTCTAAGAAAAAGTGAAGTAACCCAGATAATATAAACGACACAAAATATATCTAACGCTGTATTTAAATCAGATGACATCAATGTGGTCATTGTCAATTAATAATTGTTCGTAATATATGTTCTATATTAAATATTAAATCTTGAACACCATTCATTTGACTCTTTACATTCCAACTGGTACTGAATACAGACGAATATGTAACGATTTTGCCTCTATGTATTAAGCCGATATGAAAATGGCGCCCTCATTTGTCATTCCACCAATCTAAAATGAAGATTATCATAGTTAAATCTTGAATGACATTTATGGATTCCCACACCACATGAACTAAACATGTTTCGTATGCATGTTTACATAAAGTTAGATCACAAATGATCATTAATTTAATGGACTTCATCACTTTTTCTAGTGCATTCGTGAAAACCACCCATACCGCCATTTTGGTAGCTATGTTTACATAATGACGTCATAGCGAAAGTGGAAGTTCGATTTCTGTGCCGTTCTGTCTTCTTTTTATCTGTTTCTAATTCACAGAAAGTTAATCCCAAAAGTCCTATCCACAGACCCACACTAAATAATGTTATCTATTCTAATTTCAATAAAAGTTAAGATTGGGATTAACCATCGGATTTAACCATGTCCTTGTAAAAGCCATTAAATCCGATGAAATAAGAACAACAACACGAACGCGCAATCTTTACCGTGACGTCCGCACTGACGTTATAAATAAATGGCGCGTAATCCATGCTACGCTCTCATTCAGACGAAAATGAGTTTCTCCAAGCAGATCGACTTTTCTGACAAAATAAGTAAATAATCTCCAATATTGAAGTTGGAGAAATAATTTAATTGAGGAGAAAAATATAAGACTGTGAATAAATTAAGGTTTAATACAAGATCCTTCAAGAGGATTCCTTAAATAACACAGTTGGAGAATATTTCCACTATTGAAGTTAGAGAAAATCCCCACGATCAAAGTTGGAGAATATCTCCAAAATATCAAAGTTGGAGAATATTTCCACTATTGAAGTTAGAGAAAATCCCCACGATCAAAGTTGGAGAATATCTCCAAAATATCAAAGTTGGAGAATATCTTCAATATATCAAAGTTGGAGAATATCCCCAAGATCAAGTTGGAGAAATACCTTTGGTTGGAGAAAATCTCCAATCTAAAATTTGGAGAAAGATTAAAATTAGAGAAACCTTAAGCTTAAAGTTGGAGAAATTAACATTCTCCAAGATCAAATAAAGAGCCCATAATTAAATACCAACATTGGGTTGGAGAAATATTATAACTTTTTATGAAACAATAATAATATAAAATAAGTAACGTAAAGATACAAAACTCTTATATATCCTAAATTAAGATTAAGATAATGAAATTTAAGTATATATAATATAATAACAAATTAATATAATTAATTATTTAATTCCAGAAGTGTAAATTAGAATAAACTAAATATAGATATTTAGAGAAGCTGAGAAGATACCTGTTTGATTTGTTTTATTGTAGTGTTTACAAATAAAAGTATTGTTGTTTATTTGCGTGTTTTGATATCTCTCCAACTTCGTAGCATTTTAGGTTTGATGTTGGGCGGGTCCTTATATTTATAAATTGATAACAAAATTACCTTCATCCTGACAGATTTTTGGGATTTGTAACATTGGTGTCAGAAGTGGGATTTCCAACATTCTTACCTTGGCTACACTGGAGAGAATCATAACCACAAATACAAAGAAAATAAAATAATTCTAATTAAAATAGCATAAATATGGCTAGTTATGATCCTGACATATCTTTTAAAGAGCCTAGTCTGGTGATAATGAAGAACAAGATAACAATGAGAACATTAAATTCAATTCTGAAGATGAATTAATTTTGAATAAGATAACTGAGAAATTAAATATGTTTAAACATGATTTTTATATAAAATTAAATAATGAAATTACAGAGTTGCATAAAATGATAAATAAAACTTTAAATGCTTGGAACTCTTCTAATACCAATTCTTCTTCTAATTTAAGCCTCAGTGATAACGATAACATTTCAAATTCTGCAATAGATCAAAATGAAAATTACCATCATACCCAAATACATAGTAGACGTAAAAGAGTTACAATTAAACCTCAGCAATACAATGGAGAGGAAGATTTTGACGAATATATTACTCAATTTAATATCATTGCTGATCTAAATAATTGGACCAATAATGAAAAAGCATTACATTTGGCAAGCTCCTTGTCAGGAAATGCAAGAATAATTTTAATGGAGATGAGTCAGACTGACAGACAGACAAAATTTTGAGAATTTAGTTAAAACTTTAAATTTTAGATTTGGTTCGATTGAAAGGTCTGAAATGTTCAGAGCTAAATTGCAAAGTAAAGTTAAAGGGAAATCCGAGTAACTTTCGGAACTCGCAATGTCTATCACAAAACTTACCAGGCAATCGTATCCAACAGCCAATACTTCTTTAACAAACATATTAGCATTAGATCATTTTATTGATGCCATTCCTGATGCTGAAATGAAATTAAGAATAAGGGAATTAAGACCACAAAAAACAAATGATGCAGAAATTTTAACAGTGAGACTAGAAGCTCACTGGCTTGCAGATAGACAAAGAGGACGACATGTCCATGCCATAGAGTGAAATGAAACAAAAGTGGCAGTAAATGCTGCAGTTTCAGAATCCACTAAAAATGATCAAATTGATATTAAGAATTTAAATAGTTCCATAAATTCCCTAGAGAAGACAACAAGTAACTTAATACAGACCTTAAAAGGAGATTATCATTCTAGAAATGACCATTCCAAATCAAATTGGAACTGGAATACAAACAAAGCCGCAAATAGAAATAATAACGATCATAATAAAAGATATAACTATAATAATAATCAATCAAATCATTATGGCAATTTCAGAAGAAATTCTGAAAATAATCATAATAGAAGAATGGAATCTCAAGATGTTAATCATCATAATTTAGGTTCTGAAAGACATTTGCAATCCACTTCTCATAATTTTGTAAATACTCAAGAAAATACAGATAATTCGGGAAACATGTAATTGCTGATTTCGAGGGTCAGAATTCAGCAACCTTTATAGACAGACCCAAAATTATAGCAATTAGTAACATAGGTAATAATCGTGGGTTGTTCACAAATGGGAAAATTAATGAGACAAATGTTGAATTTGTATTAGACACTGGTGCTTCAGTATCTATAATAAGTATGCCATTGTTTAAAACTTTACAACAGGATAACAAATTCCAAATGGAACCCACTGATAACTTACATTTAGTAACTGCAACAGGTGAGAAACGTCCATTTGTTGGTAGTTGTACTGTTAAAATAACGTTTGGATCATTTAATTTTAAACACCAGTTCTTAATAGCTGAAATAACACAAAGAGTAATATTAGGGATGGACTTTTTAAGTAAAAATTCAATCAATTTATTGTTAGAAAATAAATGTATGAGCATTAAAGGAGGAAAACTACCAATCTATTCTTTCCAAGAGGGACAGAATAAAGAGTGTAGTAGAGTATCTATTGCTGAAGATACCATTATTCCTGCACTATCTGAGACCATTATATTAGGAAACGTAATAGATCCCATTCCAAATACAAATACAGTATATGTATGAACCAAGTGACAAATTCACAGAAAAGTATGAAGCATTGGTGGCTAAAACATTAGTTAATCCTAGTAAGGGGATAATTCCATTAAGAATTTTAAACGTTAATGATACTGATCTAAAGCTTTACAAGAATTCTGTGGTCGCCAACATTGAGACTGTACATGACGAGGAGTTAATAGAAGGTCATGTAGATGCTGTGCATGTTAACGAAGTGTACATGTAAGGATTCCCTTCCAGACCATTTAGAACTTTTATATAAGGAGGCATCCTCAGATTTGTCAGCACATGAACAAAATGAACTAAAAAATCTACTTCAATTTTCAAGATGTTTTTTCGAAAACTCCAGATGACTTGGGCATGACACATATAGTTCAAAATAAAATTGATACTCAAGGTGCAAGGCCAATAAAACAAGCTCCCAGACGAATTCCACTAGCTCTAGCAGTAGAAGCAGAAAAGGAAATATCTGAAATGGCAACAAAAGGTATTATCGAGCCTTCTGAAAGCCCTTGGCGCAGTCCTGTAGTCATACTGCGAAAAAAACCTAATAATGCCTTAAGAATATGCATTGATTATAGAAAGTTGAACTATTATACATTAAAAGATTCTCATTCATTACCTCAAA